>NW_023270513.1:16043739-16074473 GCF_011800145.1 Mirounga leonina
ATATATATATATATATGTATATATATCCTTTTCTTTATCCAGTCATCAGTCAATGAACATTGGGTTCTTCCCATACTTTGGGATTGTTGATAATGCTGCTGTAAACATTAGGGGGATATGCCCATTTGAAACTATTTTTGGATTCTTTGGGTAAATACCATAGTACTGCTATTGCTGGGTTGTAGGGTAGTTCTATTATGAACTGTTTGAGTAACCTTCATACTGTTTTCCAGAGTGGCTGCACCAGTTTGCATTCCCACCAAGAGTGTAGGAGGTTTCCCCATGCTCCACATCCTCACCAACATCTGTTATTTCCTGTGTTATTAATTTTAGCCATTCTGACAAAAGCAAGGTGATATCTCATCATAGCTTTGATTTGTATTTCTTTATGAGTGGTGTTGAGCATCACTTCATATGTCCGTTGCCCATCTGTATGTCTTCTTTGGAAAAATATCTATTCATGTCTTTTGCCCATTTCTTAACTAGATTATTTCTTTTTGGGGTGTTGAGTTTGATAAGTTCTTTATATATTTTATATACTAATCCTTTATCAGATAAGTTATTTGTAAATATCTTCTTCTTTCCATAGGCTTCCTTTTAGTTTGGTGATTGTTTCCTTCACTGTGCAGAAGTTTGATATCTTGAAGTCCCAGTAGATCATTTTTGCTTTTGTTTCCCTTGCTCCCAGAAATGTGCCTAGTAAGAAATTGCTATGGCCAGGGGCGCATGGGTGGCTCAGTCATTAAGCGTCTGCCTTCAGCTCAGGTTATGATCACAGGGTCCTGGGATGGAGCCCCGCATTGGGCTCCCTGCTCCACAGGACGCCTGCTTCTCCCTCTCCCATGCCCCTTGCTTGTGTTCCCTCTCTCACTGTGTCTCTCTCTGTCAAATAAATAAATAACTAAAATCTTAAAAAAAAAAAAAAAAAGAAATTGCTCTGGCCAATGTCAAAGAGGTTGCTGCCTGTGTTCTCCTCTAGGATTTTGATGGTTTCCTGACTCACATTTAGGTCTTTCATCCATTTTGAATTTATTTTTGTGTATGGTGTAAGAAGGTGGTCCAGTTCATTCTTCTTCATGTTGCTGTCCAGTTTTCCCAACACCATTTGTTGAAGAGACTGCCATATTTCCAATGGATATTCTTTCCTGCTTTGTCAAAGATTAGCTAACCATTCAGCTGTGGGGCTATTTCTGGGATTTCCATTCTGTTCCATTGATCTGTGTGTCTGGTTTTGTGCCAGTACCATACTGTCTTCATCACTACAACTTGGTCATATAGCTTGAAGTCTGGAATTGTGATGTCTCCAGCTTTGTTTTTCTTTTTCAAGATTGCTTTGGGTTCCAACTGATCCCTGGAATTGAGCTGGATATCTACCAGACCACGCTGAGCACCCACAAAATCAGCCTGAGATGTAAGAAGATAGATCTGGATCTCTACAAACAGAAAGCGCAGGCAGTTGGTTTGAGGTATGAATCAGGGAGCCGTGATTCCGCAGGCAGATATCAGAGGATAAATGGCAGCAGAAGGGAGCCTGGCCGTAGGGATCCTACACCACCAGTGAGCGACAGCCTCATGCTCTGGGGACGGGGCACAGACTCACAGACCAGTAGCGGCGGGGAAAGGACTTTAGGGCAGCTTCCCAGACGGAAACCGGAGCAGAGTGGGGTCACACGTGCGACCTGGGAGCGGCTGGCAATTTTAGGCACACAACCTAAAATGCTACAGTTTATACCATCACAGACAGAAACGGAGACAGTGTGGCCTGGAGAGCTCACTGAAGAACAGACTGCAATCTCTCTGCTCTGAGGCAGAGGGCTGGAAATGGTCTCTTCTGCTCTCTCAGAAGAGATGCAGAAAGCTGCCAGGGAAAGATGCCAGAGAACAAAGGCCCCCCAAAAAAGTTCCCACTGGGCCCATCCCCCACCACAGGGCAGCAGGGTAACTATGCCTAAACAGGGTTGCCTGAGTAACAGGCAACCTTCCCTCGGAAGAAAGTCTGGGAGAACAAGAGGCCAGCAACCCTAAGGTCCCTAGAAAACAGGAGCATCTTGCTTGGGTTCTGGTCAATAATTTAACTCTATACATTCCCTCAACCACGCATCAACAAAATGACTAGGAGGAGGAACCCCCAAAATAGGAAAGACTCAGAGATTATGACTTATGCTGCAGATTTACAAATGGATGCAGATATAACCAAGATGTCGGAGATGGAATTCAGGCTAGCAGTTGTGAAAGACTATAGCTAGAATGGAGAAATCAATTAATGACAACATAGAGTCTCTAAGGGCAGAAATTAAAGCTGAATTGGCAGAATTTAAAATGCTATCAATGAGATCCCATCTAATCTAGATAATCTAACAGCTAGGGTAACTGAGGCAGAAGAACGAATAAGCGACCTGGAAGACAATATAATAGATAAAAAGGGAAAAGAGGAGACCGGGGAAAAACAACTCAGAATCCATGAAAATAGAATCAGAGAAATAAGTGACACCATGAAGTGTTCCAATGTCAGAATTATTGGAATCCCAGAGGGCGTGGAGAGAGAGAGAGGACTAGAAAATGAATTTGAGCAAATTATAGCTGAGAATTTCCCTAATCTGGGGAATGAAACAAACATTCGCATCCTAGAGGCAGAGAGGACCCCTCCTAAGATCAAGGAAAACAGGACAACACCCTGGCATGTAATAATAAAACTTGCAAATCTTAGAACCAAGGAAACCATCTTAAGGGCAGTTAGGGGGAAGAGATTCCTTATGTACAGAGGGAGGAACAACAGAATAATGTCAGACTTATCCACAGAGACCTGGCAACCAGAAAGGCCTGGCAAGACATATTCAGGGTAATAAACGAGACAAACATGCAGCCAAGAGTACTTTATCCAGCAAGGCTGTCATTTAGAATGGATGGAGAGATGCAGAGCTTCCAAGACCTGCAGAAATTGAAAGAATATGTGACCACTAAGCCGGCCCTGCAAGAAATATTAAGTGGGGTTCTTATAAAAGGAGAAAGACCCCAAGAGTGATATACAGCAGAAATTTGCAAAGACAATCTATAAAAACAATCTATAAAAACAAGGTCTTCACAGGCCTATGATGACAATTAATTCATATCTTTCATTAATCACTCTCAATGTGAATGGCTTAAATGCTCCCATAAAATGGCATAGGGTTTCAGATTGGATAAAAAGACAGGACCCATCCATATGCTGCCTACAAGAGACTCATTTTGAACCTAAAGATACATCCAGACTGAAAGTGAAGGGGTGGAGATCCATCTTCCATGCCAGCAGACCTCAAAAGAAAGCTGGGGAGGCAATTCTTATATCAGACAAATTAGATTTTAAACTAAAGTCTGTAATTAGAGACACAGAAGGACACTATATCATTCTTAAAGGGTCTATCCAACAAGAAGATCTAACAATTGTAAATATCTATGCCCCCAACATGGGAGCAGCCATCTACATAAGCCAACTGTTAACCAAAATAAAGACTCATATTGATAAGAATACGTTAATTGTAGGAGACCTCAATACTCCACTCTCAGCAATGGACAAATCATCTAAGCAGAAAATCAACAAGGAAACAAGAGCTTTGAATGATACACTGGACCAGATGGACCTCATAGATATTTACAGAACATTCCACCCTAAAACAAGAGAATACTCATTCTTCTAGAGCACACATGGAACTTTCTTCAGAATAGACCATATACTGGGTCACAAATCAGGTCTCAAACGATACCAAAAGATTGAGATTATTCCCTGCATATTCTCAGACCATAATGCTTTAAAACTGGAACTCAATCACTAGAAAAAAATTGGCAGAAATTCAAACACTTGGAAGCTAAAGACCACTCTGCTGAAGAATGTTTGGGTCAACCAGGAAATCAAAGAAGAAAAAAAATTCGTGGAAACCAATGAGAATGAAAACACATCCATCCAAAACCTATGGGATACTGCAAAGGAAGCCCTAAGGGGGAAATACATAGCCATCCAAGCCTCACTCAAAAAAATACAAAAATCCCGAATTCACCAACTGACTCTACACCTTAAAGAACTAGAGAAAAAGCAACAAACAATGACTAAGCCATGCATTAGAAGGGAAATAATTAACATTAGAGCAGAAATCAATGAATTAGAAACCAGAAACACAGTAGATCAGATCAATGAAACTAGAAGTTGGCTCATTGAAAGAATTAATAAGATCAATAAGTCACTGGCCAGAATTATCCAAAAGAAAAGAGAAAGGACCCAAATTAATGAAAGTATGAATGAAAGGGGAGAGATCACGACTAACACCAAGGAAATAGAAACAATTATTAGAAATTATTATCAAGGGCGCCTGGGTGGCTCAGTTGGTTAAGCGACTGCCTTTGGCTCAGGTCATGATCCTGGAGTCCCGGGATCGAGTCCCGCATCGGGCTCCCTGCTCGGCGGGGAGTCTGCTTCTCCCTCTGACGCTCCCCCTATCATGTGCTCTATCTCTCTCTCTCAAATAAATAAATAAAACCTTTAAAAAATTTAAAAAAAAAGCAATTATTATCAACAACTATATGCCAATAAACTGAGCAATCTGGATGAAATGAAGGCCTTCCTGGAAACCTATAAGCTGCCAAGACTGAAACAGAAAGGAACTGACAACCTGAATAGGCCAATAACCAGTAACGAGATTGAAGCGGTGATCAAAAACCTCCCAAAAAACAAGAGTCCAGGGCCTGATGATTCCCTGGGGAATTCTACCAAACATTCAAAGAAGAAATAATACCTATTCTACTGAAGCTGTTTCAAAAAGCAGAAATAGAAGGAAAACTTCCAAACTCATTCTACGAGGCCAGCATTACCTTAATCCCCAAACCAGGCAAAGACCCCATCAAAAAGGAGAATTTCGGACCCATATCCCTGATGAATATGGATTCCAAAATTCTCAAAAAAATCCTAGCTAATAGGATCCAACAATACATTAAAAGGATCATCCATTATGACCAAGTGGGATTTATCCCCAGGATGCAAGGGTGGTTCAACATTCGAAAATCAATCAATGTGATAGAACACATGAATAAGAGGAGGGAGAAGAACTGTATGGTCCTCTCAATTGATGCAGAAAAAGCATTTGACAAAATACAACATCCTTTCCTGATTAAAACTCTTCAGAATATAGGTATAGAGGGAACATTCCTCAAGTTCATAAAATCCATCTATGAAAAATCCACAGTGAATATCATCCTCAATAGGGAAAAGTGGAGAGCCTTTCCCCTAAGATCAGGAACACGTCAAGGATGCCCACTCTCACCACTATTCTTCAACATAGTACTAGAAGTCCTATCAACAGCAATCAGACAACAAAAAGAAATAAAAGGTACTCAGATTGGCAAAGAAGAAGTCAAACTCTCTCTTTTCACAGACGACATGATACTTTATGTGGAAAACCCAAAAGACTCCACCCCCAAATTACTAGAACTCATACAGCAATTCAATAATGTGGCAGGATACAAAAGCAATGCACAGAAATCAGTTGCTTTCTTATACACTACCAATGTGGCTGTAGAAAGAGAAATTAGAGAAACGATTCCATTTACAATAGCACCAAAAGCCATAAGATACCTCGGAATAAACCTCACCAAAGCCATAAAGGATCTATACTCTAGGAACTACAGAACACTCATGAAAGAAATTTAAGAAAACACAAAAAGATGGAAAAACATTCCGTGCTCTAGGATCAGAAGAATAAGTATTGTTAAAATGTCTATGCTACCCAGAGCAATCTATACCTTCAATGCCATCCCAATCAAAATTCCAATGACATTTTTCAAAGTGCTGGAACAAACAATCCTAAAATTTGTACAGAATCAGAAAAGACCCCAAATCGCCAAGGAAATGTTGAAAAAGAAAAATAAGGCTGGGGGCATCACGTTGCCCGATTTCAAGCTATAGTACAAAGCTGTGATCACCAAGACAGCATGGTACTGGCACAAAAAAGGACATATAGACCAATGGAATGGAATAGAGAACCCAGATATGGACCCTCAACTCTATGGTCAAATAATCTTCAACAAAGCAGGAAAAAATATGCCATGGAAAAAAGACAGTCTCTTCAATAAATGGTGCTGGGAAAATTGGACAGCCACATGCAGAAGAATGAAACTCGACCATTCTCTAACACCATACACAAAGAAAAACTCAAAGTCGATGAAAGACCTCAATGTGAGACAGGAATCCATCAAAATCCTAGAGGAGAACATAGGCAGTAACCTCTTTGACATTGCCCACAGCAACTTCTTTCAAGATACATCTCCAAAAGCTAGTGAAACAAAAGCAAAAAGCAACCCACAAAATGGAGAAGATATTTGCAAATGACACTACAGATAAAGGGCTGGAATCCAAGATTTATAAAGAACTTCTCAAACCCAACGCCCAAAAAACAAATAATCAAGTCAAAAAATGGGCAGAAGAAATGAAAGACACTTCTCTGAAGAAGACATACAAATGGCTAACAGACACATGAACAAATGTTCATCATCATTAGCCATCATGGAAATTCAAATCAAAACCACATTGAGATACCACCTTACACCAGTTAGAATGGCAAAAATGGACAGGGAAAGAAACAACAAATGTTGGAGAGGTTGTGGAGAAAGGGGAAGCCTCTTACACTGTTGGTGGGAATGCAAGTTGGTACAGCCACTTTGGAAAACAGTGTGGAGGGCCCTCAAAAAATTAAAAATAAAATTACCCTATGACCCAGCAATTGCACTCCTGGTATTTACCCCAAAGACACAGATGTAGTGAAAAGAAGGGCCATATGTACCCCAATGTTCATAGCAGCAATGTCCACAATAGCCAAACTGTGGAAAGAGCTGAGATGTCCTTCAACAGATCAATGGATAAAGAAGATGTTGTCCATATATACCACGGAATATTACTCAGCCATCAGAAAGGATGAATACCCAACTTTTACATCAACATGGATGGGACTGGAGGAGATTATGGTAAGTGAAATAAGTCAAGCAGAGAAAGTCAATTATCATATGGTTTCACTTATTTGTGGAACATAAGAAATAGCATGGAGGACATTAGGAGAAGGAAGGGAAAAATGAAGGGGGGAAAATCAGAGGGGGAGATGAACCATGAGAGACTATGGACTCTGAGAAACAAACAGGGTTTTAGAAGGGAGGGGGGAGTGGGGATTGGTTAGCTCAGTGACGGGTATTAAGGAGGCCATGTACTGCATGGAGCACTGGGTGTTATACAAAACAATGGATCGTGGATCACCACATCAAAAACTAATGATGTGTTGTATGGTGACTAACATAACAACAAAATTTTAAAAAATTAAAAAAAAATAAGATTGCTTTGGCAATTTGGGTTCTTTTGTGGTTCCATACAAGTTTTAGGGTTGTTTGTTCTAGCTCTGTGGAAAATGTCTGTGGTATTTTGATAGGGATTGCATTCAATGTATAGATTGCTTTGGGTAGTATAGACATTTTAACAACATTTGTTCTTCTAATCTAGGAGCATGGAATGTTTTTCATTTCTTTGTGTCATCCTCAGTATAGTCTTCAGAGTACAGATCTTTTACCTCTTTGGCTGGGTTTATTCCTTGGTATCTTATGGGTTTTGGTGCAATTGTAAATGGGATGGATCCCTTGATTTCTCTTTCTGCTACATAATTATTGGTGTATAGAAAATCAGCAGATATTTGTATGTTGATTTTGTATCCTCTGATATTGCTGAATTCGTGTGTGAGTTCTAGCAAATTTTTGGTGGAGTCTTTTGGGTTTTCTATATAGAGTTATGTCATCTGGGGATGGAGAAAGTTTGACTTCTTCCTTGCCAATTTGGATGCCTTTATTTCTTTGTTTTGTCTGATTGCTGTGGTTAGGACTTCCAGTACTATGTTAAGTAACAATGGTGAGAGTGGATATCCCTGTCTTGTTCCTGACTGTAGAGGAAAAGCTCTCAGTTTTTCCCCATTGAGGATGATATTAGCTGTGGGACTTTTGTATATAGCCTTTATGATGTTGAGTTATGTTCCCTCTATCCCTACTTTGTACAGAGATTTTATGAAGAATGAATGCTGTACTTCCTATCCTTTCCTTTATTAATGTGGTGTATCACACTGATTGGTTTATGAATATTGAACCACCCTTGCTGGTCATGAATAAATTCTACTTGATTGAGGTGAATAATTCTTGTAAGGTACTGTTGGATTTTATTTGCTAATATCATATTGAGAATTTTTGCATCCATGTTCTTCAGGGATATTGGCTGGTAATTCTCCTTTTTAGTGGGGTTTTTGGTTTTAGAATCAAGGTAATGCTGGCTTTGTAGAATGAGTTTGGAAGTTTTCCTTCCATTTCTATTTTTTGGAACAGTTTGAGAAGAATAGGTATCAACTCTTCTTTAAATGTTTCGTAGAATTTGCCTTTATAGCCATTTGGCACAGGACTTTTGTTTGTTGGGATATTTTTGAATACTGACTCAATTTCTTTGCTGGTATGGTCTATTCACATTTTCTATTTCTTCCTGTTTCAGTTTTCATAGTTTATATGTTTCTAGAAATTTATCCATTTTTTTTCCAGGTTGCCCAGTTTGTTGGCATATAATTTTTCATAAGAGTCTCATAATTCTTTGTACTTCTGTGGTGTTTGTTAGAATCTCTCCTCTCTAATTCATGTTTTTATTTATTTGGGTCCTTCCACTTTTCTTTTTGATAAGTCTGGCTAAGGGTTTATCAATTTCAATAATTCTTTCAAGGATCCAGCTCTTAGTTTCACTGATCTGTTCTACGGCATTTGTTTGTTTGTTTCTATATCATTTATTTCTGCTCTAATCATTATTACTTCCTTTCTTCTCTTGGCTTTAGGCTTTATTTGCTATTCTTCCTCTGGCTCCTTTAGGTGTAAGGTTAGATATTTGAGACTTTTCTTGCTTATTGAGGTAGACTGTATTGCTATATACTTCCCTCTTATGACTGCTTTTGCTGCATACCAAAAGTTTTGGGCTGTTGAGTTCTCATTTTCATTTGTTTCCATGTATTCTTTTTAATTTCTTCTTGCATTTCCTGGTTAACCCACTCATTCTCTAGTAAGATGTTCTTTTCCTCCATGTATTTGTGGTCTTTCCAAATTTTTTTTCTTGTGGTTGTCTTCAAGTTTCATAGCATTGTGGTCAGAAAATATGCATGGTATGATTTTGATCTTTTTTTTAAAATTTGTTGAGGCTTGATTTATGAACCAGTTTTTGATCTATTCTGGAGAATGACCCATGTGCACTCGAGAAGAATGTGTATTCTGCTGTTTTAGGATGAAATGTTCTGAATATATCTATTAAGTACATCTGGTCCAGTGCATCATTCAAAGCCATCGTTTCCTTGTTGATTTTCTGCTTTGATGATCTGTCCATTGCTGTAAGTGGGTTGTTAGTGTCCCCTACTATTATTGTATTCTTATCAATGAGTTCTTTTATGTTTTATTAATTATTTTATATATTTGGGTGCTCCCAATTTGTGGGCATAAATATTTACAGTTGTTAGATCTTCTTATGGAATAGAACCCTTAATTATGATATAGTGCCCTTCTTCATCTCTTGTTATAGACTTTGTTTTAAAGTCTAGTTTTTCTGATATAAGTATGGCTACTCTGGTTTTCATCCATTTGCATAATAGATGTTTCCCCATCATATTGCTTTCAATCTGCAGATGTCTTTAGGTCTGAAATGAGTCTCTTGTAGGCATCATATAGATGGGTCTTGTATTTTTATCCATTCTGATACCCTATATCTTTCCATTGGAGCATTTGGTCCATTTACATTCAGAGTGACTATGGATAGATACGAGTTTAGTTCCATTATATTATTTGTCAAGTTGTTTCTGGAGATTTTTTCTGTATTTTTCTAGTCTTTGTTTCTTTTAATCCTTCTTTCACACTCAAAGAGTCCCCTTTAATATTTCTTGCAGGGCTGATTTAGTGGTCATAAACTCCTTTAGTTTTGTTTGTCTGGGAAGCTCTTTCTCCTTCTGAATGACAGCTTTGCTGAATGAAGAATTCTTGGCTGCATATTTTTCCCATCCAGCATGTTGACTATATCATGCCAGTCTTCTCTGGCCTGCTAAGTTTCTGTTGATAAGTCTGCTGCTAACCTGATATAGGGATTTCTTTCCCCTTGCTGCTATCCAGATGTTTCCCTTATCTCTGTATTTTGCAAATTTTACTGATATATCTTGGTGTTGACCTCCTTTTTTGATTTCATGGGAGTTCTCTGTGCCTCCTGGATTTGGATATTTGTTTCCTTTGCAGATTAGGGAAGTTTTCAGTTAAAATTTACTCAAGTAAAACTTCTGCCCCCTTTTCCCCCTCATTTTTTTCTGAGAATGCTATGATACAAATGTTATTATGCTTTATGGAGTCACTGAGTTCTCTAAGTCTACATTTGTGACCCAATATTTTTCTTTCCCTCTTCTTTTTAGCGTCATTATTTTCCATAATTTTATCTTCTATATCACTTATTCATTACTCCATTTCATTCATCCTTGTGCTCATTACATCCAGTGAGCTTTGCATCTCAGTTATAGTGACTTTTATTTTGGCCTGACTAGTTTTTAAGTCTTTTATCTCTGTACTAAGGGACTGGTGTCTTCTATGCTTTTCTCAAGCCCAGCTAGTACCCTTATGATTATTGTTTTAAATTCTGTCTCAGGCATATTACTTATATCTGTTTTGATTAGCTCCCTAGCCATGACCTCTTGTTCTTTCTTTTGGGGTGAATCCCTCCATCTTGGCATTTTGTCTAGGTTTCTGTCTTCTCTGTGTTAGGAAATCCATTATGTTTTCTGCTCCTGAAAGTAATGGCTATATTAAGAAAATGTCATATACTGACCAGGGCATGGTTCTTCTGGAAGTGTTTCTGGTGTATGCTGCTTGCAGTCTGTTATTGTGTTTGAGCTGCACTTTCCCTCAGGTCAGTCCTCTGTAGTGTTTCACCTTGTCTGCAGTGGGGAGTGTTTGGACTTTGTCCAATGTGTGGCAAGTTTTAACTACATGGGTTTTGGTCTCCTTGTTAAGAGTCCAGATCCTATTTCCAGTACAGCTGAATTTTTACAGCACTTTATGATCAGTAGACTTGACGAATGTGTGTGGGGGGGATTGTGCTTGTCTTCTGGGGAAGTGACATGCTGCTTGTCTGCCTCTCAGGCACACATGCACTAGTTCAGACTCACCTGCAGAACACAGGGGGTTAGGCTTGATATAAGTGGCTCAAGCCTCCACTGTGGGCACTGTGCTGCTTACTGAAGTTCCTCCAAGCTGATGCAATGAGGGAAAAATTGTGTCAGCCAGCTTTCTTGGCCCTCAAAAGGAAAGTTTGGGCCCCCTGCTTTTCAGGAAGCCCTCACAGAATAGCACATAATCTTCCCTCATTTGTCCCAAGCTTCCCTCAGATCCCTGCCTTTATGTCTGTGGCATCTGCCTATATGATGGTACATTGTTCCTGTTTTATCTCAGGTGTGCTGGCTGGTTTTCAAAATTCCAAATTTTAGAGACTCGGCATGGCCTGGACCTGTGCTGATACCCTCAGACAGGGTCTCACTGTGCTGTGGTTGCTGCCGGTTTTTTTCTGTAAGGGCAGTCCCATGGACTTCCTGGGGCTTGGAGTTTATGGTAAAGTGCAGCAAAAAGCTGGTGTACAGGTCCAGGTTAGCTGCCCTCAACAGGTGTCTCTGCTCATATGCTAATGAATGGGGCAGCTCAAATGCTGGCTCTCTTGTCCCCGGAGATGCAGTGCTGCCTCTCCCAAATACGCTCCAAGATGCAGAACTTTCTCTCCCAGCAGGACCCAGGGGTTCCTCAGACCACACTCTCCACTACTGGGCCTCTGCCCTCCTTCACGAGCACCTCTACACCCACCAGCTTCCACCTGGTAATGGTGCTGACCTCTAAAACTTTATTCTTTGATCTCTGCTGCTTGTGAAAACTTGCAATAATCAGCCCCTCTCGTTTTCCCCATCAATGATTTTGGGGAAGTGTTTTCCTTGTGCAATGCCCTGCGCTCTGTTTCTCTCTCTCTCTTTCTCTCCTCTCCCCCTGATCAGGGCTCCCTACCTTCTGTAGCACCACTGATTCTTTTTTTTTTTTATGTTAATCCCCATACATTACATCATTAGTTTTAGATGAAGTGTTCCATGATTCATTGTTTGTGCATAACACCCAGTGCTCCATGCAGAATGTGCCCTCCTCAATACCCACCACCAGGCTAACCCATCCTCCCACCCCCTCCCCTCTAGAACTCTCAGTTTGTTTTTCAGAGTCCATCGTCTCTCATGGTTTGTCTACCCCTCCAATTTCCCCCGCTTCATTCTTCCCCTCCTGCTACCTTCTTCTTCTTTTTTTTTTTCTTAACATATATTGCATTATTTGTTTCAGACGTACAGATCTGAGATTTAACAGTCTTGCACAATCCACAGCGCTTACCAGAGCACATACCCTCCCCAGTGTCTATCACCCAGTCACCCCATCCCTCCCACCCCACCCCCACTCCAGCAACCCTCAGTTTGTTTCCTGAATTAAGAATTCCTCATATCAGTGAGATCATATGATACATGTCTTTCTCTGTTTGACTTATTTCACTCAACATAATACCCTCCAGTTCCATCCACGTCGTTGCAAATGGCAAGATCTCATTCCTTTTGATGGCTGCATAATATTCCATTGTATATATATACCACTTCTTCTTTATCCATTCATCTGTCGATGGACATCTTGGCTCTTTCCACAGTTTGGCTATTGTGGACATTGCTGCTATAAACATCGGGGTGCACGTACCCTTTCAGATCCCTACTTTTGTATCTTTAGGGTAAATACCCAGTAGTGCAATTGCTGGATCATATGGTAGCTCTATTTTCAACTTTTTGAGGAACCTCCATACTGTTTTCCAGAGTGGCTGCACCAGCTTGCATTCCCACCAACAGTGTAGGAGGGTTGCCCTTTCTCTGCATCCCCGCCAACATCTGTCATTTCCTGACTTATTAATTTTAGCCATTCTGACTGGTGTGAGCACCACTGATTCTTTTTCCCCCAAATCACGTCTCTACATCACCTGTGTTGCATAATGTGGCCTCTTTTCTCCCTCTAGTTGTACAGTTTGTTATCTCAGTTCTCAGATTAATTTCCTATGTGCTCAGAATGATTTGATATTTATCCAGCTGTGTCTGAAGGACAAGACAAGCATAGGGTTCTACTACTGTGCCATCTTAACTCCTCCCTCGTGATTTATTTCTCCTATAATCATATCTCCATGCCCACTACCTTCCATGATGTGGCCTCTTTTCTCCCTCTAGCTGTTCAGTTTGTTCTCTCAGTCCTCAGATTTCTTGGGTGTTTGGAATGATTTGAAATATATCTAGCTGTGTTTCAGGGATGAGGCAAGCAGAGCATCCCCCTACTATTCTGCCATTTTCTCTCCTCTCCAGTGTTTAATCCATTTTTAGCTTACCTTTGTGTGTGGTGGAAAAAAGTGGCCCAGTTTCATTCTTTTGCATGTAGCTGCCTAGTTTTCCCAACACCATTTGTTGAAAAGGCTGTCTTTTCTCCATTGTATGTTCTTGCCTCCTTTGTCATAGATTAATTTACCATAAAAGTGTGGGCTTATTTCTGAACTATTTTCTTTCATTGATTTATGTGTCTATTTTTTGTCAGTATCATACTGTTGCAATTACTGCAGCTTTGTATTATATCTTGAATTCTGGCATTGTGATACCTCCAGTTTTGTTCTTCTTTCTTAAGATTGTTTTGGCTATTCGGGGTCTCTTCAGGTTCCATACAAATTTTAGGATTGTTTGTTCTAGTTCTGTGAAAAATGCTGATGGTATTTTAATAGGGATTGCACTGAATCTGTAGATTGCTTTGGGTAGTATGGGCATTTTAACAATAATTGCCCTTTAATCCATGAGCATGGAATATCTTTCCACTTGTGCCATTTTCAATTTCTTTCATCAGTGCTTCATAGTTTTCGGAGTACAGGTTTTCCACCTCTCCATTTCAGTTTATTCTTAGGTATTTTATTCTTTTTGGTGCAGTTGTAAATGGGATTGTTTTCTTAATTTCTCTATTGTTACTTCATTATTAGTGTACAGAAATGCAACAGATTTCTGCGTGCTAATTTTGTATCCTGCAAATTCACTGAATTCTTTTATTACTTCTAATAGGTTTTTTGGTGGAGTCTTTCAGGACCTCAATATGTAGCATTGTGTCTTCAGCAACATATAAAACTTTTACTTCCTTACCAATTTGGATGCCTTTTATTTATTTTTGTCTGATTGCTGCATCTTTTTTATTCTGATTTTTTTCATTTAACATTAAAGAGTGTTCATTGACATATGTTGATTGTTTCTCCTTAGCTTGTTTCTAGGGAGTGTTTTGGAAAACAGTGTTTTGGACTGTAAATAATACTGTTTCCAGGGAAAAATAAGACAAGGGCTTTGTGCATGTTAAACTGAACCTAAAATAATTTCACCTATCACCAAAGGAAGTTACAACTGGGAACAAAGAAGACTCTGCAAAGGATACTCTTACACCATAAAAAGTAAAAGACAAAAAAGTTTATATGACTCATATAACAAAAAGTTCATAAGTAAGTAGACTAAGTCTGTTGCAGGTCCCAATGATGCCCTCAAGGATCTAGGCTCTATCTTTCTACTCTGCCATTCCTTTTTTTTAAAAAATCCAGTATAACATACTGTATTATATTGATTTTGGGTATACAATATAGAGGTTCAACAATTGTATACATTATTCAGTAGTCATCAAGATAAGTGTACTCTTAATCCCCTTCACTTATTTCACCCATCTCCCTTCTGATAAATATATGTTTATTCTCCCTCGTTAAAAATCTGTTTATTGGTTAGTCTCTTTATTTTTCCTTTGCTCATTTGTTTTGTTTCTTAAATTCAACATATAGTATTTGTTTTTCTCTGACTTATTTCACTTAGCATTATACTCTCTAGATCCATCCATGTTGCTACAAATGGCAAGATTTCATTCTTTCTTATGGCCAAATAATATCCCATTGTATGTATGTATGCGTATATATACCACTTTCTTTATCTGTTCATCAATCAATGGAAATGGGCTGCTTCCATAATTGGCTATTGTAAATAATGCTGCAATAAACATAGGATGCATATATCATTTGGAATTAGTGTTTTCATATTCTTTGAGTAAATGCCAAGTAGTGCTTGCAATAGCAACAAACTGGAAACACCTAAATATTCATTAATAATAATGGTTGGAGACTTCCAGGAAGATGGTGGAGTAGGAGGACCCTAAACTCATCTTGTCTCATGGATACAACTAGATAACACTCACATCACTGCAAATAATCCAGAAAATGACCCAAACACTGGCAAAATAAACTCCACAACTAAATGTAGAGAAGAGGCCACATCAAAGAGGATAGGAAGGGCAGAAATTTGGTGAGAAGCAAAATCTGACAGGTCTGGGCATAAGACAGAGGGGGCTGTGGGTGCAGAGAGGAGAAAGAAACAGACTATCAAACTGGGGACCCTGCACAGGGAAGACGAATCCCCATAGCATTTGATTTTGAAAATCAGAGAGGCCAAATTTCATGAGGCACAAGTCTCCGCCAATAAAACCAACCCAAGGAGGTCCACACCATGACACATAGTAATTAAAATGGCAAAAAGTAGTGATAAAGAAAAAATTTAAAAGCAGTAAGAGAAAAGAAGACAGTTACATACAAGGGAAACGTCATAAGGTTATCAGCAGGTTTTACAGTAGAAATGTTGCAGGCTAGAAGAAAGTGGCATGATATATTCAAAATGATGAAAGGGAAAATTCTGCAGCCTAGAATATTCAATCCAGCAAGGTTATCATTCAGAATAGAAGGAGAGGTAAAGAATTTTCCAGACAAAAACTAAAGGAGTTCATGACCACTAAATCAGCCCTGCAGGAAATATTAAAGGAGACTCTTTGAATGGAAATATCAGTAATGGAACTCACAAAATAAAAGGATGTAAAACATGACACCATATGCCTAAAACATGAGGGGAGAGGAGTAAAAAATGGGTTCAAACTTAAGCAAACATAACTTAAAATAAACTGTTATATGCAGATGTAATATACAAATTTAGTGGTAATGACAAGTCCAAGACCAGTAATAAATATGCAAACAATAAAAACAAAGGAATCCAAATATATCAGTAAAAAAAAAAAAGAAGGAAGGATCAGAGAAAACTACAAAATCCACCATAAAACAAGTAATAAAATGGCAATAAATGCTTATCTATCAATGATTACTCTGAATGTAAATGGACTAAATGCTCCAGTCAGAAGACATAGGGTGACAGAATGGATAAAAAACAAGACCCACTGGGACACCTGGGTGACTTACGTGGTTAAGCATCTGACTCTTGATTTCAGTTCAAGTTATGATCTCAGGGTTGTGATTGAGTCCCGTGTTGGGCTTTGTGCTGAGTGTGGAGCCTACTTAAGATTTTCCCTCTCCTTCTTCCTCTGTCACCCCCTCCTGCTCACGTATTCACTCTCTCACTCTCTAACACAAAGCAATACAAGACCCATTTATATGCTTCATATGACAGACTCATTTCAAAACTAGACACCAGCAGATTGAAAGTGAGGGGATGAAGAAACACTTGTCATGGAAATGCATATCGACAGAAAGCTGTGGTAGCAAAACTTATATATATCAGACAAAATAGACTTTAAAAAAAAGACTGTAACAAGAGACAAAGAAAGACACTATATAATAATAAAGGGGACAGGGCACCTGGGTGGCTCAGTCAGTTGAGCATCTGCCTTTGGTTCAGGTCATGATCCCGGGGTCCTGGGATCGAGCCCCACATCAGGCTCCCTGCTCAGTGGGGAGCCTGCTTCTCCCTCTCCCCCCACCTCATGCTCTTTCTCACTATCTCTATCCCTCTCTCAAATAAACTCTTGAAGAAAAAAATAATAATAAAGGGGACAGTCCAACAAGAAGACATAACAATTCTAAATATTTATGCACCCAACATGTGAGCACCCAGATACATAAAGCTATTAGTAACAAACATAAAAGAACAAATCAGTAGTAATACAATAATAGTAGAGGCCTTTAACACCCCACTTACACCAAAGAACAGATCATCTAAACAGAAAAATCAATAAGGAAACAATGGCTTTGAATGACACACTGGACCAGATGGACTTAACAGATATATTCAGAACATTCCATCTTAAAACAGCAGAATATGCATTCTTTTCAAGGGGGCATGGAACATTCTCCAGAATAGATAACATATTAGGCCACAAAACAAGCTTTTACAAATTAAAATAGATCAAAGTCATACCATGCATCTTTTCCAACCAAAACACTGTAAAACTAGAAGTCAACCACAAGAAAAAATATGGAAAGACCACAAATACGTGGAAGTTAAATAACAGGCTATAAGCAATGAATGAGTTATCCAGGAAATCAAAGAAGAAATAAAAAAAATTACATGGAAATAAATGAAGATGAAAATGCAGTGCTCCGGGGCGCCTGGGTGGCTCAGTTGGTTAAGCGACTGCCTTCGGCTCAGGTCATGATCCTGGAGTCCCGGGATCGAGTCCCGCATCGGGCTCCCTGCTCGGCAGGGAGTCTGCTTCTCCTTCTGCCCCTCCCCCCTCTCATATGCTCTCTCTCTCTCTCTGTCAAATAATAAATAAAATCTTTAAAAAAAAAAAAAAGAAAAGAAAAAGAAAATGCAGTGCTCCAAAATCTTTGGGATGCAACAAAAGCAGTCCTAAGAGTGATGTTTATAGCAATACAGGTCTAACTCAAGAAACAAGAAAAATCTCAAATAAACAACCTAACCTTATACCTAAAGGAGTTAGAAAAAGAATAAACAAAACCCAAAACCAGCAGAAGGAAGGAAATAATAAACACTAGAGCAGAAATAAATTATGTAGAAACTAAACAAAAACAGAACAAACAAACAAAATAGAACAGATCAATGAAGATCTGGTTCTTTGAAAAGATCAACAAAATTAATAAACCTCTAGCCAGATTCATCAGAAAAAAAGAGAGAGGATTCAAACAAAATCACTAATTAAAGAGGAGAAATAACATCCAACACCACAGAAATAGAAACAATTGTAAGGGAATATTATGAAAAATTACATTCCAAAAAATTGAACAACTTAGAAGAAGTGGATAAATTCCTAGAAACATAAACTACCAAAACTGATACAGAAATAGAAAATTTAAACAGACTGATAACCAGCAAAGAACTTGAATCAATAACAAAAAACTCCCAATAAACAAAAGTCCAAGCCTAGATGGCTTCACAGGTGAATTCTACCAAATATTTAAAGAAGAGTTACTACCTAATCTTCTCAAACTATTCCAAAAAATAGAAGAAGGAATACTTCTAAGTTCATTCTATGAGGCCAGCATTATCATGATACTAAAACCAGATAAAGTTACAAAAAAAAAAAGAGAGAGAGAGAGAACTACAGGCCAATATTTCTGAGGAACATAGATACAGAAATCCTCAACAAAATATTAGGAAACTGAATCCAACAATACATTTTAAAAAATCACTTGACCTGAGATCAAGAGTCAGATGTTCAACAATAGTCAAACTATGTAGAGAGCCTAAATCTCCATCAACTGATGAATGGATAAAGAAGATGTGGTTTTATATATATATATGTATATATACACACACACACACACACACACACAATGAGATATTATTCAGCCATCAAAATAATGAAATCTTGCCATTTGCAAAGACATGAATGGAGCCAGAGTGTATTATGCTAAGTGAAATAAGTCTGTCAGAGAAAGACAAACACCATATGATCTCACTCATATGTGGAATTTAGAAAGAAAAAAGGTGAACATATGGGAAGGAGGAAAAGAAAAAAAGAGAGGGAAACAAACCATAAGAGACTCTTAATGATAGAGAACAAACTAAGGGTTGATGGAGGGAGGTGGATGGGGGATGGGCTAGATGGGTGATGGGTATGAAAGAGATGACTTGTCTCCAATGTTTATAGCAGCAATGTCCACAATAGCCAAACTATGGAAAGAGCCTAGATGTCCATCAACAGATGAATGGATAAAGAAGATGTGGTATATATATACAATGGAATATTGTGCAGCCATCAGAAAATGAAATCTTGCCATTTGCAATGATGTGGATGGAACTAGAGGGTATTATGCTAAGCGAAGTAAGTCAATCAGAGAAAGACAAGTATCATATGATCTCACTGAAATGAGGAATTTGAGAAACAAGACAGAGGATCATAGGGGAAGGGAGAGAAAAATGAAACAAGACGAAACCAGAGAGGGAGACAAACCATAAAAGACTCTTAATCTCAGGAAACAAACTGAGGCTTGCTGGAGTGGAAGGAGTTGGGAGGAATGGGGTGGCTGGGTGATGGACATTGGGGAGGGTATGTGCTATGGTGAGCACTGTGAATCGTGTAAGACTAATGAATCATAGACCTGTACCCCTGAAACAAATAATACATTATATGTTAATACAAATATATATATATATAAAAGAGGGCACTTGTTATGAGCACTGGGTGTTGTATGTAAGTGATGAATCACTGAATTCTACTCCAGAACTCAATATTACACTGTATGTTCACTAACTAAAATTTAAATAAAAAAATCATTCATTATGATCAAGTGGGATTTATTCCTTGAATGCAAGGGAGGTTAAATATTCACAAATCAATCAATGTGAAACATCACATCAATAAGAGAGGATAAAAATCATATGATCATTCAATAGATGTAGAAAAAGCATTTGACAAAGTACAACATCCATTCACGATAAGCCCAACAACAAAGTAAGTTTAGAAGGAACATACCTCAACAGAATAGAGGCCATGCATGAAAATCCCATACCACACATCATATTCAATTGGGAAAAAACAAGAGCTTTTCCCCTAAGGTCAGGAGCAAGACAAGGATGTGGACTCTCAGCACTTTTATTATTCAACATAGTTGGAAGTCCAAGCCAGAGCAATCAGACAACAGAAAGAAATAAAAGGCATCCAAATTGGTAAGTAAGAAATAAAACTTTTACTATCTGCAGATGACATAATATTATATATACAAAACCTGAAAGACTCCACCAAATAACCACAAGCACTGATAAATACATTCAGTAAAGTAACAGGATACAAAATCAATGTAGCATTTTTATACATCAATAATGAAGCAGCAGAAAGACATCTTAAGAAAATAATCCTATTTACAATTGCACCAAAAAGAATAATATACCTAGGAATAAACTTAATTAAAGAGGTGAAAGACTTGTATTCTGAAAACTATAAAACATTCATGAAAGAAGTTGAAGACAGCACAATCAAATGGAAAGATTTCCCATTCTCATGGATTGGAACAACAAATATTGTTAAAACATCTGTACTACTCAAAGCAATCTACAGATTTAATACAATCCCTATCAAAATACCAACAGCATTTTTCACAGAACTAGAACAAACAATCTTAAAATTTGTACAGAACCACAAAAGACCCCAAATAGCCAAGGCAGTCCTGAAAATGAAAAGCAAAACTGCAGGTATCACAATTCCAGACTTCAAGTTATATTATAAAGCTGTAGTGATCAAAACAGTATGGACTGACCCGAAAGAAAAGACACATAGATCAATAGAACAGAATAGAAAACCCAGAAATAAACCCACAAATATATCATTGACAAATCAGGAAAGAATGTGCAATTGGAAAGTCTCTTCAACAAATGGTGTTGGGAAAACTGGACATCTACATGCAAAACAATGAAACAAAGACCCCTTTCTTACACCATATACAAAAAATAAAATCAATATGGATTAAACACCTAAATGTGAGACCTACAACAATGAATATCCTAGAAGACCACAGGCAGTAATTTTTCTGACATTGGCCACAGCAACATTTTTCTAGTTATGTCTCTCGAGGCAAGGGGAACAGAAGCAAAAATAATTGTGACTACATCAAAATAAAAACCTTCTGCACAGCAAAGGAAATAATCAATAAAACTGAAAGGAAACCTACAGAATGGGAGAAGATATTTCCAAATGACGTATCCAAACTATATAAAGACCTTGTACAACTCAACACCACACCAAAAACAAATAATCCGACTTAAAAATGGGCAGACGACTAAGAAACAAAACTAAGGAATATGAGGGAAGGGGAGAAAAAAATAAAATAAGATATAAACAGAGAGCGAGGCAAACCATAAGAGACTCATAACTATAGGGAGCAAACTGAGGGTTGCTGGAGGGGTGGTGTGTGGAGAGATGGAGTAATTGGGTGATGGACATTGTGGAGGGCTGTTGATGTAATGAGCACTGGGTGTTATATGCAACTGATGAATCACTAAATTCTACCTCTGAAACTAATAATAAATTATATGTTAACTAACTTAAATATAAATAAAATATAAAAATAGTAAAAAATGGGCAGAAGACATGAAAAGACATTTCTCCAAAGAAGACATACAGATGGCCAACAGACACATGAAAAGATGCTTATCATCACTTATCATCAGGGATATGCAAATCAAAACTACAAGAGATATCACCTCACACCTATCAGAATGGCTAAAATCAATAATACAAGAAACAGCAGGTGTTGAAAAAAGCAACCCTTGTGCACTGTTTGTAGGAATTCAAACTGGTGCAGTTACTCTGCAGAACAGTACAGAACTTTCTCAAAAAAGTTAAAAATAGAACTACTCTACAATCTGATAATCATGCTACTGGGTATTTACCCCTGAAATACAAAACTATGATATGAACCAGTTTATGTTTTTAAAAAGTGGAAGAAATGGATGCATTCCTGGATATTTATAAACTACCAAGACTGAAACAGGAAGAGGTAGAACATCTGAACAGACCAATAACCAGCAAGGAAAGTGAAGCAGTAATCAAAAACCTCCCAAAAAGTCTTCCCAGGGGAATTCTACCAAACATTTAAAGAAGAAATAATACCTATTCTACTGAAGCTGCTTCAAAAAAAAAAAAAAAAAAAAGAAGAAGAAGAAGAAAGAAAGAAAGAAAAGAAATACAAGGAAAACTTCCAGACTCGTTCTATGAGGCCAGCATTACCTTGATCCCAAAACCAGGCAAAGACCCCATCAAAAAGGAGAATTACAGACCAATATCCCTGATGAAGATGGATGCCAAAATACTCACCAAGATATTAGCAAATAGGATCCAAGAGTACACTAAAAGGATTATTTACCAAGACCAAATGGGATTTATTTCTGGGATGCAAGGGTGGTTCAACATTTACAAATCAATCAACATGATAGAGCACATTAATAAAAGAAAAGACAAGAAGCATATGATCCTCTCCATTGATGCAGAGAAAGCATTTGACAAAATACAGCATCCTTTCCTGATTAAAACTCTTCAAATTATAGGGATAGAGGGAACATACCTCAATATCATAAAAGCCATCTATGAAGAGCCCACAGCGAATATCATTCTCAATGGGGAAAAACCACGAGCATTTCCCTTAAGGGCAGGAACATGACAGGGATGCCCACTCTCACCACTATTGTTCAACATAGTACTAGAAATCCTAGCTTCAGCAATCAGACAACAAAAAGAAATAAAAGGCATTCAAATTGGCAAAGAAGTCAAACTCTCTTTGCAGATGACATGATACTTTATGTGGAAAACCCAAAAGACTCCACCCCAAAATTGCTAGAACTCATACACAGATCCAGCAACATGGCAGGATACAAAATCAATGCACAGTTGCATTTCCATACACTAACAATGTGTCTGAAGAAAGAGAAATAAAGGAATCAGTCCCATTTACAATTGCACCAAAAACCACAAGATACCTAGGAAGAAATTTAACCAAAGAGGTAGAAGATCTATACTCTACAGTATAGAAACTACAGAACACTTATGAAAGAAATGGAGGAAGACACAAAGATGGAAAAGTATTCCATGCTCATGGATTGGAAGAATAAACATAGTGAAAATGTCTATGCTGCCCAGAGCAATCTACACATTCAATGCAATCTCTATCAAAATACCATCAACATTTTTCACAGAGCTAGAAGAAACAATCCTAAAATCTGTATGGAACCAGGAAAGACCCTGAATCACCAGGGGAATGTTGAAAAAGAAAACCAAAGCTGGGGGCATAATGATGCCTGACTTCAAGCTCTATTACAAAGCTGTAATCACCAAGACAGCATGGTACTGGCACAAAAACAGACACATCGATCAATGGAACAGAATAGAGAGCCCATAAATGGACCCTCAACTCAATGGTCAACTAATCTTTGACAAAGCAGGAAATAACATTCAATGGACAAAAGACAGTTCAATAAGTGGTACTGGGAAAATTGGACAGCCACATGCAGAAGGATGAAACTGGACCATTCTCTCACACCATACACAAAGAAAAACTCAAAATGGATGAAAGACCTAACTGTGAGACAGGAATCCATCAAAATCTGAGAGGAGAACACAGGCAGTAACCTCTTTGAACTTGGCCACAGCAACTTTTTCCAAGATACGACTCCTGAGACAAGGAAAACAAAACAAAACAAAAATGAACTTTTGGGACTTCATCAAGATAAAACACTTCTGCACAGCAAAAGAAACAGTCAACAAAACTAAAAGGCAACTTATGGAATGGGAGAAGATATTTGCAAATGACATTACAGATAAAGGCCTGGTATCTAAGATCTATAAAGAACTTCCCAAACTCAACACCCAAAAAACAAATAATCCAGTCAAAAAGTGGGCAGAAGACATGAACAGACACTTCTCCAAAGAAGACATAAATATGGCTAACAGACATATGAAAAAATGCTCCACATCACTTCCCATCAGGGAAGTGCAACTCAAAACCACAATGAGATATCACCTTACACCAGTTAGAATGGCCAACATTAAGAAGACAGGAACCAACAAATGTTGGAGAGGATGTGGAGAAAGGGGAACCCTCTTACACTGTTGGTGGGAATGCAAGCTGGTACAGCCACTCTGGAACACAGTATGGAGGTTCCTCAAGATGTTAAAAATAGAGCTACCCTATGACCCAGTAGTGCAATTGCTGGGTATTTAACTCAAAGATAGATGTAGTGAAAAGAAGGGCCACATGCACCCCAATGTTCATAGCAGCAATATCCGCAATAGCCAAACTGTGGAAAGAGCTGAGATGCCCTTCAACAGATGAATGGATAAAGAAGATGTGGTCCATATATACAATGGAATATTACTCAGCCATCAGAAAGGATGAATACCTACCATTTGCATTAACATGGCTGGAACTGGAGGGGATTATGCTAAATGAAATTAGTTAAGTATTTAAAAAATATACTCATTGTGTCTGTATGTTCATGTGTGTGTACAGTTTCACATCTCAAGAGGAGTGATATTAGAAGTGATGAATGAATATCTCAAAAAATGTAGACAATTCAAAAAATATAAGGAAAAAAGATTATTCATAAAATCACACTATTCAAAAAAACTATTACCATTTTGTGTGCACTCATCTGGACTTTGGGCATAAATACACATATGCATATAAACTTTCTTTTTAAAATTTTTTATTCTTATGTTAATCACCATACATCATTAGTTTTTGATGTAGTGTTCCATGATTCATTGTTTGTGTATAACACCCAGTGCTCCATGCAGAAAGTGCCCTCTTTAATACCCATCACCAGGCTAACCCATCCTCCCACCCCCTCCCCTCTAGAACCCTCAGTTTGTTTTTCTGAGTTCATCATCTCTCATGGTTCATCTCCCCCTCTGATTTCCCCCCATTCATTCTTCCCCTCCTGCTATCTTCTTCTTTTTTTTTTTTAACATATATTGTATTATTTGTTTCAGAGGTACAAATCTGTGATTCAACAGTCTTGTACAATTCACAGCATTCACCATAGCACATACCCTCCCCAATGTCTATCAACCAGCCATCCCATCCCTCCCAGCCCCCACCACTCGAGGAACCCTCAGTTTGTTTCCTGAGATTAAGAATTCCTCATATCAGTGAGGTCATATTATACATGGCTTTCTCTGATTGACTTATTTTGCTCAGCATAACACCCTCCACTTCCATCCACGTCATTGCAAATGGCAAGATCTCATTCCATTTGATGGCTGCATTAATATTCCATTGTATATATATACCACTTCTTCTTTATCCATTCATCTGTCGATGGACATCTTGGCTCTTTTCATGGTTTGGCTATTGTGGACATTGCTGCTATAAACATCAGGGTGCACATACCCCTTCGGATCCCTACATTTGTAACTTTGGGTTAAATACTCAGTAGTGCAATTGCTGGGTCATATGGTAGCTCTATTTTCAACTTTGTTTGTATTTCTTTGGTGTTGGTTATGATTGCTCCTCTTTCATTCATGATTTTATTATTTGGATCATTTCTCTTTTCTTTTTGATAAGTCTGGCCAGGGGTTCCTCAATCCTGTTAATTCTTTCAAAGAACCAGCTCCTAGTTTCATTGATCTGTTCTACTGTTCTTTTGATTTCTATTTCATTGATTTCTGCTCTGATCTTTATTATTTCTCTTCTCCTGCTGGATTTAGGCTTTATTTGCTGTTCTTTCTCCAGCTCCTTTAGCTGTAGGGTTAGGTTGTGTATTTGAGACCTTTCTTGTTTCTTGAGAAAGGCTTGTATTGCTATATACTTTCCTCTTAGGACTGCCTTTGCTGCATCCCAAAGATTTTGAACAGTTGTGTTTTCATTTTCATTTGTTTCCATGAATTTTTTAAATTCTTCTTTAATTTGCTGGTTGACCCATTCATTCTTTAGTAGGATGCTCTTTAGCCTCCATGTATTTGAGTTCTTTCCGACTTTCCTCTTGTGATTGAGTTCTAGTTTCAAAGCAGTGTGGTCTGAAAATAGGCAGGGATCATTCCCAATCTTTTGGTACCGGTTGAGACCTGATTTATGACCTAAGATGTGATCGATTCTGGAGAATGTTCCATGGGCACTAGAGAAGAATGTGTATTCCTTTGCTTTGGGATGGAATGTTCTGAATATATCTGTGAAGTCCATTTGGTCCAGTGTTTCTCTTAAAGTCTTTATTTCCTTGTTGATCTTTTGCTTAGATGATCTGTCCATTTCAGTGAGGGGGGTGTTAAAATCCCCCACTATTATTGTATTGCTGTCAATGTGTTTTTTTGCTTTTGTTATTAATTGGCTTATATAATTGGCTGCTCCCATGTTAGGGGCATAGATATTTACAATTGTTAGATCTTCTTGTTGGATAGACCCTTTAAGTATGATATAGTGTCCTTCCTCATCTCTTATTACAGTCTTTGGTTTAAAATCTAATTTGTCTGATATAAGGATTGCCACCCCAGCTTTTTTTTGGTATCCATTAGCATGGTAAATTGTTTTCCACCCCCTCACTTTCAATCTTGAGGTGTCTTTGGGTCTAAAATGAGTCTCTTGCACACAGTATATCAATGGGTCTTGTTTTTTTGTCCAATCTGATACCCTGTGTCTTTGATTCGTGCATTTAGCCCATTTACATTCAGGGTAACTTTTGAAAGATATGAATTTGGTGCCATTGTATTGCCTGTAAGGTGACTGTTACTGTATATTGTCTGTGTTCCTTTCTGGTCTATGTTGCTTTTAGGCTCTCTCTTTGCTTAGAGGACCCCTTTCAATACTTCTTGTAGGGCTGGTTCCGTCTTTGCAAATTCCTTTAGTTTTTGTTTGTCTAGGAAGCTTTTTATCTCTCCTTCTCTTTTCAATTGCAGCCCACCTGAGTATAGTATTCTTGGCTGCATATTTTTCTCATTTAGTGCTCTGAATATATCATGCTAGTCCTTTCTGGCCTGCCAGGTCTCTGTGGATAGGCCTGTTGCCAATCTAATGTTTCTACCATTGTAGGTTACAGATCTCTTCTCCTGAGCTGCTTTCAGGATTTTCTCTTTGTCTCTGAGACTCGTAAGTTTTACTCTTAGATGTCGGGGTGTTGACCTATTTTTATTGATTTTGAGGGGGCTTCTCTGTGCCTCCTGGATTTTGATGCCTGTTTCCTTCCCCAAATTAAGGAAGTTCTCTGCTATAATTTGCTCCAATATACCTTCTGCCCCTCTCTCTCTTTTTTCTTCTTCTGGGATCCCAGTTATTCTAATATAGTTTCATCTTATGGTATCACTTATCTTTCAAATTCTGCCCTCGCGATCCAGAAGTTGCTTATCTCTCTTTTTCTCAGCTTCTTTATTTTCCATCATTTGTTCTTCTATATCGCTAATTCTCTCTTCTGCCTCATTTATTCTAGCAGTTAGAGCCTCCATTTTTCATTGTACCTCATTACTAGCTTTTTTGATTTTGACTTGGTTAGATTTAGTTCTTTTATTTCTCCAGAAAGCGTTTCTCTAATATCTTCCATGATTTTTTCAAGCCCAGCTAGTATCTTTATAATAGTCATTCTGAACTCTAGTTCTGGCATCTTACTAATGTCCGTATTGATTAGGTCCCTGGCAGTCAGTACCGACTCTTGTTCTTTTTTTTGAGGTGATTTTTTCCATCTTGTCATTTTGTCCAGAGGAGAATAGATGAATGAGAGAACAAAATGCTAACAGGGTAACAACAACCCCAGAAAAATATACACTAAACAAATCAGAAGAGACCTGAAACCAGGGAAAAAGGAAGGGAAAGAAAGGAAAAAGGAAAAAAAAAGACAAAGAAAAAGATACAAAAAAAATAAGTGCTCTCCTTAATAGCCATCACCCTTTTAACCCATCCACCTGCACACCTACCCTCCAACAACCCTCAGTTTGTCCTCCATAGTTAAGAGTATGTTTTATAGTTTTCCTCTCTCTTTTTTTTTACTCCTACAGTCACATGTTTGGTTTCTTAAATTCCACATATGAGTGAAATCATATGGTATTTGCCTTTCTCTGACTGACTTATTTCACTTATCATAATACTTTCTAGCTCCATCCATGTTGTTGCACATGGCAAGATTTCATTCTTTTGGATGACTGAGTAATATTCCATTGTATATAATAGAATATATGTATATATATACAGACACACACCATTCTTCTTTTTCCATTCAGCAGTTGATGGACATTTGGGCTCTTTCCATAGTTTGGCTATTGTTGATAATGCTGCTCTAAGCATCGGGTGCATGATTCCCTTTGAATCAGTATTTTAGTATCCTTCGGGTAAATACCTTGTAGTGCAACTTCTGGGTCATAGGGTAGTTTTACTTTAACTTTTTGAAGAATCTCGATACTGTTTTCCACAGTGGCTGCACCAGAGTTTGCATTCCCACCAACAGTGTAAGAGGGTTTCCCTTTATCCACATCCTTAGCATCATCTGTTGTTTCCTGTGTTATTAATTTGCAAATCATTCAACATGATACACCACATTAATAAAAGAAAGGATAAGAACCATAGGATCCTCTCAATAGATGCAGAAGAAGCATTTGACAAAGTACAGCATTCATTTTTGATAAAAACCCTCAAAAAAGTACAGCATTCTGACAGCTGTGATATCTCACTGTAATTTTCCTTTGTATTTCCCTGATGATAAGTGACGTGAACATCTGTTCATGTGTCTGTTACCTATCTGTATGTCTTCTTTGGAAAAATATCTATTCATGCCTTCTGGCCCCTTTCTTAACTAGATTATTTGTTTTTTTGGGTGTTGACTTGATAAGTTCTTTATAGATTTTGGATACTAACATTTCATCAAATATGTCATTTACAAACATCTACCATTCTGAAGGTTGCCTTTTACTTTTGTTGATATTTCCTTCACTATGCAGAAGCTTTTTATCTTGATGAAGTCCCATCATTTCATTTTTGTGTATTTCCCTTGCCTCTTGAGACATGTCTAGTAAGAACTGGCTACAGCTGACGTCAAAGAGGATGCTGCCTGTTTTCTCAGTATTTTGTTCGTTTCCTATCTCACATTTAGGTCTTTCATCCATTTTGAATTTATTTTTGTGTGTGGTCTGAGAAAGTGGTCCAGTTTCATTCTTCTGCTTTTTCAACACCATTTGTTGAAGAGACCGTCTAATTTCCAGTGGATATTCTTTCATGCTTTGTCAAGGATTAGTTAACCATTCAGTTGTGGGTCCACTTCTGGGTTTTCTATTCTGTTCCATTGATCTGTGTGTTGGTTTTTGTGCCAGTACCATACTGTCTTGATCACCACAGCTTTGTAATATAACTTGAAGTCCAGAATTGTGATGCTTCTAGCTTTTTTCTTTTTCAAAATTACTTTGGCTATTTGGGTTCTTTTGTGGTGCCATACAAATTTTGGGATTATTTGTTCTAGCTCTGTGCAAAATGCTGATGGTATTTTGATATGAATTGCATTAAATGTGTATATTGCTTTGGATAGTATAGACATTTTAACAGTATTTGTTCTTCCTATCCATGAGTATGGAATGCTTTTCATTTCTTTGTGTCATCCTCAATTTCTTTCATAAGTATTCTATAGCTTTCAGAGTACAGATCTCTCTTTGGTTAGGTTTATTCCTAAATATCTTACAGTTTTTGGTGTAACTGTAAATGGGATCGATTCCTTGATTTCACTTTCTGCTGCTTCATTATTGGTGTATAGAAATGCAACAGATTTCAGTACATTGATTTTATATCCTGTGACTTTACTGAATTCGTGTATCAGTTCTAGCAATTTGTTGGTGGAGTCTTTTGGGATTTCTACATAGGGTATCATGTTGTCTGTGAAAAGTGAAGGTTTGACTTTTTCCTTGCTGATTTGTTGCCTTTTATTTCTTACTGTTCTCTGATTGCTGAGGCTAAGACTTCCAGTATTATGTTAAATATAAATGGTGACAGTGGACATCCCTGTCTTGTTCCTGACTGTAAAGGAAAAGCTCTCAGTTTTTCCCCATTGAGGATGATATTAGCTGTGAACCTTTTGTATATGGCCTTTATGATACTGAGTTATGTTCCCTCTATCTTTACTTTTTTGAGGGTTTTTATCAAAAATGAATGCTGTACTTTGTCAAATGCTTCTTCTGCATCTATTGAGAGGATCCTATGGTTCTTATCCTTTCTTTTATTAATGTGGTGTATCATGTTGAATGATTTGCAAATATTGAGCCTCCCTTGGAGCCCAGAAATAAATCCCACTTGATCATCATGAATGATTCTTTTAATGTGCTGTTGGATTAAATTTGCTACCTTCTTGTTGAGAAGTTTTGCATTCATTTTTCATCAGGGATATTGGCATGTAATTCTCCTTCTTAGTGGACTTTGGTTTTAGAATCAAGGTAATGCTGGCCTCAGGAAATGAGTTTGGAACTTTTCCTTCCATTTCTTTCTTCCTTCCATTTCTTTCTTTTCTTTTCTTTTCTTTTCTTTTCTTTTCTTTTCTTTTCTTTTCTTTTCTTTTCTTTTCTTTTCTTTCTTTCTTTCTTTCTTTCCTTTCTTTCTTTCTTTCTTTCTTTCTTTCTTCTTTCTTTCTTTTCTTTCTTTCTTCTTTCTTTCTTTCTTTTTTTTCTTTCTTTTCTTTCTTTCTTTCTTTTTTCTTTCTTTCTTTCTTTCTTCTTTCTTTCTTCTTTCTTTCTTTCTTTCTTTCTTTCTTTCTTTCTCTTTCTTTCTTTCTTTCTTTCTTTCTTTCTTTCTTTCTTTCTTTCTTTCTTTCTTTCTTTCTTCTTTCTTTCTTTCTTTCTTTTTTCCTTCCTTCCTTCCTTCCTTCCTTCCTTCCTTCCTTCCTTCCTTC
>NW_023270513.1:16074573-16364921 GCF_011800145.1 Mirounga leonina
TCCTTCCTTCCTTCCTTCCTTCCTTCCTTCCTTCCTTCTTTTTCTCTCTCTCTCTCTTTCTTTCTTTCTGGAACTGTTTGAGAAGAATAAGTATTAACTCTTCTTTGAATGCTTGGTAGATTTCTCCTGGGAAGCCATCTGGTCCTGGAATTTTGTTTGTTGGGAGATTTTTTATTATTGATTCAATTTCTTGCTGGTTATGGGTCTGTTCAAGTTTTCTATTTCTTCTTATTTCAGTTTGGTTGTTCACATGTTTCTAAGAATTTATCCATTTATTCCAGATTTCTCAATTTGTTGGTATATAATTTTTCATAATATTCTCTTTTAACGGTTTGTATTTCTGTGGTGTTGGTTGAGATCTCTCCTCTTTTGTCTGTGATTTTATTTATTTGGGTTCTTTCTCTTTTCCTTTTGGTATGTTTGGCTAGGGTTTTATCAATTTTATTAATTCTTTCAAAAACCTGTTCCTACTTTCATTGATCTGTTCTTCTGGGTTTTTGTTATTGTTGTTGTTTCTATATCATTTATTTGTGCTCTAATCTTTGTTTCCCTTCTGCAGGCTTCAGGCTTCATTTGCTGTTCTTCTTTTTGCTCTTTTAGGTGTAAGGTTAGGTTGTGTATTTATTTTCTTTTTGAGGTGTTGTTATATGCTTTCTTCTTATGCTGTTTTTGCTGCATTCTAAAGGTTTTGGGCTATCATGTTTTCATTTTCATTTGTTTCCATGTATTTTTTTAAATTTCTTCTTTCATTTCCTGGTTAACCCACTCATTCTTTAGTAAGATGTTCTTTAACCTCCATTTTTTTGTGGTCTTTCCAAAATTTTTTTTCTTGTGGTTTTCCTCAAGTTTCATAGCATTGTGGTCAGAAAATATGCATGGTATAATCTCAATCTTTTTTTTTTTTAATTTGTTGAGTCCTGATTTGTGACCCAGTATGTGATCTATTGTGGAGAATATCCCATTTGCATTCGAAAATATTCTGTATTCTGCTGCTTTAGGATGAAATATTCTGAATATATCTGTGAAGTCCATCTGTTCCAGTGTGCCATTCAAAGCCATTGTTTCCTTGTTGATTTTCTGCTTAGATGATCTGTTCATTGCTGTAAGTGGGATGTTAAAGTCTCCTACTATTAATGTATTAATATCAATGAGTTATTTTGTGTTTGTTATTGTTCTATATATTTGGGTGTTCCCAAGTTGGTGGCATGAATATTTACAATTGTTAGATCTTCTTGTTGGATAGACCCCTTAGTTATGATATAGTGCCCTTCTTCATCTCTCATTATAGTCTTTGGTTTAAAATCTAGTTTTTCTGATATAATTATGACTACTCTGGCTTTCTTTCAACATCCATTAGCATGATAAATGGTACTCCATCCCCTCACTTTCAATCTGCAGGTGTCCTTAGGTCTAAAATGAGTCTCTTATAGGCAGCATATAGATGGGTCTTATTCTTGTTGTTTTTAAAGATGTATGTATTCATTCTAGAGAGAAGTGAGTAGGGGGAGAGGGAGGAGAGAGGGAGAGAAAGAATCTCAAGCAGAATCTGCGCTGAGCACAGAGCCCCATGCAGGGCTTGATGTCATGACCCTGAGATCATGGCCTGAGCTGAAACCAAGAGTTGGGCACCTAACTGACTGAGCCATCCTGGCACCCCTTTTTGTTGTTGTTATTGTTGTTTTTATCCATTCTGATACCCTATGTCTTTTGATTGGCACATTTTGTCTATTTACATTCAGAGTGATTATTGATAGATATGAATTTAATTCCATTGTATTGCCTATTAAGTCATTGTTTCTGGAGATTTTTTTCTGTTCCTTTCTCGTCTTTGTCCCTTTTGGTCTTTTTTTCACACTCAAAGACTCCCTTTAATATTCTTGCAGGGCTGGTTTAGTGGTCACAAACTCCTTTTGTTTTTGTTTGGGAAACACTTTATCTTCTATTCTGAATGACAGCCTTGTTGGATCAAGTATTCTTGGCTGCATATTTTTCCCCTTCAGCACGTTGCCACTTTCTTCTGGTCTGCCAAGTTTCTGTGGACCGATCTGCAGCTAACCTGATTTGTCTTCCCTTCTGGTTAGGGTTTTCTTTTCCTTTCTGCTTTCAGGATTCTTTCCTTATCTCTGTATTTTGCAAATTTAACTGTGATATGTCTTGGTGTTGGCCTGCTTTTGTGGTTTTGATGGGAGTGCTCACTGTCTCCTAGATTTGGATGTCTGCTTTGTTCCCCAGATCAGGGAAGTTTTCAGCTAAAATTTCCTCAAGTAGACCTTTTGCCCCTTTTTTGCTCTCTTCTCTGCAACTGCTATGATATGAATGTTATTACACTTTATGGATATGCTAAGTTCCCTAAATCTACATTTGTGATCCAATTTTTTCTTTTCCTCTTCTTTTCAGCTTCATTATTTTCCATAATTTTGTCCTCAGTATCACTGAAGTATCACCTCTGCCTCTTCTATTCTTGTGATCATTACATCCTGTCAGTTCTGCATCTTGGTTGTAGCAGTTTTTATTTCTGCCTGGCTAGTTTTTTGGTCCTTTATCTCTGTGGTAAGGGACTCCCTGGTGTCTTCTATGCTTTTCTCAAACCCAGCTAGTATCCTTATGATTGTGCTTTATCTTCTCGATCAGGTATATTATTTATATGTTTCAATTAGATATCTGGCCATGACCTTTTCTTGTTCTTTTTTTGGGATGTATTCCTCCATCTTGGCATTTTACCTAGGTCTCTGTCTTCTCTGTGTTAGGAAAGCCTTTATGTTCCATGCTCTGGAGAGTAATGGCTTTATTAAGAAGAGGTCATATACTGTCCAGGATCTGGTGCTTCAGGAAGTGTTTCTGGTATATGCTGTGTGTACTCTGGTGCTGTGCTTTGGCTGTTCTTTCCCTCAGTTGTGTCCTCTGCAGTTTCTCCTTGTCTTTAGGTCAGTACTCTGCAGAGTTTCTCCTTGCCTGCAGGAGGGAATGTTTGGACTTTGGCAACAGTGTGGTGAGCTTTAACGAGGTGTGCTCTGTCTGCTTAAAAGAGATCTGATCCTATTTCCATGAGAGCTGAAGTTTTGCAGAACTCTATGGTCAGGATACGTGGCACGTGAGGGGGTATTGTGCTGGTCTTCTGGAGGAGGGGCCCACTGCTCTGGTTCTCAGGCATGCTTGCCCTAGAAAAGCAGCACCTGCAGAGTGCAGGGGGGCAGGGCTTTTTGTAAGCGGTTGAGGCTATTACCAGTGGCACTGTGCCGCTTACTGAAGTTAGTTTATGCTGAGGGGTTGGAGAGATAAATGGCACCAGCCCCCTCCATTTCACTGAGAAGGGAGTTCCTGTCCATCCCTGTCTGGGAAGTCCTCCCAAAAGAGCAACAATCTCACCTCATGTGTCCTAAGCATCCCTCAGATCCCTGCCTTCACCCTGTGTCCAGGCTGTCTGCCCACCCAGCAGCCCCACTTGTGTTCTATCCCATGCAGTCTGGCTGAGTTTTAAAACTCCAACTTTAGGGACCTGGTGTGGCAGGGACCTGCACTTATCCTCTGGGGTAGGGTCTCAGCATGCTGGGACTGATGCATTTTTGTCTCAGAAGGACAGCTGCACCAAAGCACAAGGGAGTGGACTTCGGAGTAAAGTGCAGTGAAGAGCCAGTATCCAGGTTAGCTGCCCTTAGCAGGTTTCTCTGCACCTATGTTGGGGGATGGGGGAGGGTAATGGTGCCCACAGGCTCTTTTGTCCCTGGAGAGGCAATGCCACCTCTCCCAGATGCTCTCCAAAGAGAGGGAACCGTGTCTCCAGTGTGTCCCAAGGGATCTTCATATCAGGCCATCCACTACTAGCCTATCTGTCCTCCTTCTCCATGGGAGCACTGCAGCCCCCACCAGGCTCCAAACCAGCCATGGCAATGGACCTCTAAAACTCCAGTCTTTGGGCCTTGCTGGTTGTAAAAACTCATGAAAATCAGCCCCTCCCATTTCCCCAATGTCTTTGTGGAAGTGTTTTCCTTCTGCAATCCCCTGTGTGCTCCTCTCTCTCCCTCTTGCCTCTCTCATCTCCATGACGAGGGCTCTCTCCCCTCTGCAGCACCTACAATCCTTTCTCCTCCAAATCACATCTCTGCACCTCCTACCTTCCACAATGTGGCCTCTTCTCTCCCTCTAGCTGTGAACTTTGTTCTGTCAGTCCTCAGATTTCTTGGGTATTCAGGATGATTTGATATTTATGTAGCCGTGTTTGAGGGATGAGGCAAGTCTAGGGTCCTCCTACTACTCCATCATATTCCCAGACATGTTTATTTAGTTAAAACTTGGTGTTTGCAAGTATCAAATCAATACACGTTTCTTGAACATCAAAGGAAATCTTATTATGAGGAGTCAGGAGTGTTTCAAAAAACTGAAGAGCAGCAATGATACTGGGTCTCCAAGAGGACTGATCTTGGAATTAGAAACTTCACAGAAACCAACGCTAGGTTCACCTGGCAATTCAGTGTCTCATCAGTGCTTCTTTGCAAACTGACTTTGCTCCCCTGGCCACCTGGTAGAAGATATAGCTGCTCATAGCTAAAGATAATTTTGCGTTATGGGCCAGCCACTCAGAACGTCAAACTCTTGATGAGTCCCAATTCCAAAGTGCTTCAGGGCCCTGTTTCCACCCTAGATTGAAACTAGTATGGCCAGAGGAGCAGGGTTATGCAGGACATGCATGGTCATGAGCCAAGGGTTGTTTAGGTACTGGAGATACATGGATGAATAGCAGGGTCCCTACCTTCAAGTTGTTCACTATCTAGGAGACAGGAATAAAATCAGGCAACTTGGAATTCAGTGAGATAAAGACTTTATGAGCAGTACTGCAGGGAGCACAGAGGGAAAAGTAACTTTGCTAAGTGAGGTTACCAAGGGTTGGCAGTTGAAATAATATTAAATATGGGTTTTAAAGGCAGAATAGAAAGTTTATTAGAAGGGGTATAGTAGTAGCAGAGAGAAGTCAGGGCATTCCAGAAAGGATATATGTGAAGGGCCAAAGAGTTTGAAGATCTGAGGAATTCACTGTGACTGAAGAGTAAAGTGTGAGGAGAGGTATAATGATAGGAGATGAAGGCAAACAGAAATATGTTTTTTGGGGGAGTGTGGTCTCATATGCAATGCTAAACAAGTCAGATTGTAATTAGTATGGAAAAGTTTTTAGGGAGAGAGTGACATGATCAGGGCTATTATTTGTATTTAAGTGAAACTCTGCCACTAGAAGGGCAGCTAGATATAGCTCATTATGATGAGAAAGTATAATCTTGTTACTAGATCACAACCATGTTTCAGTGCACAAAGAATTTAGAGGAGCAATCCAAATCTTTCTGTGTGACCTTGGACAAATCATTTTAGCTCTCTGTCCTTCAGTTTCATCATCAAGATCCTCATCTGTAAAAGACAGAATGATTAATACCTACATGTTGTTTTGAGGTTAAAAGTGTTAATAGAATAGTGCCTGGTACATAGTAGGCACTGCAAGTGTCACCCTTCATTTCCTTTTCTTCTCTCTACCTGGACCTCAGAGTCCCAAGCTACACCCTGTCACAGCCATATTTGGTGCAGGCTAAGGATGCACACTCAAGAGCTTCACTCTTACTTAACTTTGGTGTGTTATTATGCTAAATAACTCCAACTCACCATGTGTAAGCCTGAGAAGGAATCCATGCAGTGGTTTCTGGAACCACCACCGGAATAGAATGGGGAACTTTGTGTCAAGAAGACCAACCGTAGGGGCGCCTGGGTGGTTCAGTCGTTAAGTGTCTGCCTTTGGCTCAGGTCATGATCCCAGGGTCCTGGGATCGAGCCTCACATCAGGCTCCCTGCTCGGCGGGAAGCCTGCTTCTCCCTCTCCCACACCCCCTGCTTGTGTTCCCTCTCTCGCTGTCTCTGTCAAATAAATAAAAAATCTTAAAAAAAAAAAAAAGACCAACCGTAATAATTAATCTGAAAGAAAATGAGAACAGTGAGTTGTGGAAATAGAGGAAACTATGATCAGGAAGATATTCCTGAGATAAAAACAGTAAGATTATGTGTCCAGCTGGAGGAATGTGGGGATTGAAGAGTTGTAATTCTACATGTATGTGAGCAAGATAGACCTTTTTATACTACTGTATCAACTACTTCAATTAAAAAAATTGTCTACATTTCAGATGGTAGCTACTTGTGGTGAGCATAGCATAACCTATAGATGTTGAATCACTATATTGTACCCCTGAAATTAATGTTAACATTAACTATACTCAAATAAAAAAAATTAAAATAAAAAATCTATTCACATTTCAATTGACTGATTAACTTGTTCCACTGGTAGCTCTAATTGGATAAAAATAACTGAAGTGATCTCCACTCAGTAGAAGCCCTTTAAGAAGAATGGGGGATCTACTACCCCATCAGCAACAATTGTTAAGAGCAACAGTTGCTAACAGTTGAACTATATTGTTAATATAGGAAATGAGATTGAATTTTTGATGTGGATAATTGGGGCATGTTATATTTTACAACATGTATATATTCAGTTTAGTTTCTAAAAAAATATGATTATATTCAACAGATTCCCATAGATAGCAGTCACAAGCCCAAATGTGTACAGGTATCAGAGAGGTTTCACGTTGAAAATTAGTAGCAGTCTCCATGTTGCAACATCTGAAAACACGCAGATAGAAACACTGTAGAGGTTAAAAAGCATTAAAATTTTATCACTGATCTTTAATCAAGAAAGTACAAAGTACAGGTTATGTAAGTTGCAAGAATATAAATTTCCCCACTTCATGTGACTCTGTAATACCATTTTCATTTTCAATTTGAGATAGAGACTCTGTAAACATGCTTATTTTTCCCTAAGTTAATAAATTCAAATATGTTATTTTTATAGCTCATGGTTTCAAAACATTATAAAACAAAATTTACAGGAGAGGACTGAACATATAAGTCCTCCTTTTCAGAAACAGAAAAGTAGTTGTGTTGTAAAGTAAGATACTACCTATAGGTTATTATATTAATCAATAGACTTTTATTTACCATTTAAAAATTTTGCTATGTAAAGTTTTAAATACAAAAATACAAAATAGAAAAAAACGCCAAACCCATATAGCATAACCTAGATTTAATCATTAACATTTTATTATATGTATTTGCTTCACCTATTTTTAAAAAATCTCTAACAGATAATGCTTTTTAAAATTTTAACATTACCACACCCAGTAGTTAAAATTAATTCCTTGATGTCAACTAACACCCAGGCAATGTTCAATCCTTACAATTGTCTCAAATGGTTTTTTTGTTTTTTTTCTAACAAAAGTTTCATTTATTCAAAGCAAGGTCCAAAGTCAGCATGTTGCACTTGGCTGATACATCTCTAAAGTCTCCTTTAATCTGTAACAGTGCTCCCTTCATTTTTTTCTGTGCAAGTTATTTGTTGATAAAATCAGGTTATTTGTCCTTTAGAATTTTATACATTGTATCTTCATGGTGTCATTTAATAAGCTCTTCTATCCCCCTAATGTTTATAAATTGGTAGTTAGATCTAGAGGCTTGATTATATTCAGATTGAGTTTTTAATTTCTATTTTGGCAAGAATTCTTCCCAGTTAGTGCTGTGTACTTCCTATTACAACACATCAGGAGACTTATAACATCTTATTTTCTCCTTGTAGTGATTTTTAAGATTGATCACTAGGTTCAGGTGATGTCTGCAACAAACTTTCAACTTAAGGTTTTAGTAACCATTGATAATCACTGCCTAGGTCCATTACTACACTGGGTTTACAAAATGGTGATTTTTCTATCATTCTTCATGTAATTATTAATGGTGATTCCTCTATAAGAATTTTCCTTCAACAACTATTTGAATACCCTGAAATAGTTTTCATAGGAAAGACAATAATAATTGCTTCTTTCATATTAGTTTCTAGAATAAAAGGTTGGTGCCATAGCAATGAAAGCAAAGCAAGATGAAAAAGTATCTAATAGATATTAATATATATTAATAGAAATGGGAAGAGAAAATTAAGAGGTAGTATTTTATCTTTTCAAGCTCTACAAACAAATCCTCTCCCAATTTAGGTACAGTCTATTTTTTTTTCCACACATGAAAATCCTGAATAGAACAATTCATTAACAATTCATTAATGCTTCTAGATCAGCAACTGTCCAACTCTAAAGAATATTTCTTTTAGGGGTCAACTGTCTCATTGAGAGGAAGAGGATTTACACATGCACGTCCCATTAACATTAATAGGAGTTACCAGCATAAATCCCCCTGCAGTGATAGGTGAAAAGACTTACAGGCTACTAGGATTCAAGTTCTAATGATTATCTGTCAAATAGCCCTAAGAATCATCATCACCAGAAAAAGCAAAAACAGCAACTTGTATGGGAAGAGCATCTCATTGCAGCCCCACAGACAAACTATATTAATGGAAAGAAAACTGGCCTTAAAAAATGTGATTGGTGGGGGAATCTGGGTGGCTCAGTCATTAATCAGTAGTCTTGATTTTGGTTCAGATCATGATCTCAGGGTCATGGGATCGTGCCCAGCATCAGGCTCTGCGCTCAGCATGGAGGAATCTGTTCCTCTCCTTCTGCTCCTCCCCTTGTCCTATCTCTAATATAAATAAAATCTTTTTTTAAAAATGTGACATGGGATGCTAAGGGTTAAACCATTTAACATTTTATTTTTTAATTTTTTTAATGATTTAATTTATTTATTTGACAGAGAGAGAGCACAAGCAGGGGGAGCGGCAGAGGGAGAGGGAGAAGCAGGCTTCCCTGCTGAGCAGGGAGCCTGATGTGGAGCTCGACTTCAGGACTCTGGGATCATGACCTGAGCTGAAGGCAGACGCTTAACCGAGCACCCCAAGGGCCCCTAACTAACATTTTTAAAAAGCCACCATATGGTACATCATGTTTTTGATGTAGTGTTCCATGATTCATTGTTTACATATGGTGACTAACATAATAAAATTAAATTAAAAAAAGAACTAAAGCATAAACAGATGCTAGCAAAATATTAAAAAAATTAAAAAAGCCATCATTAAAGAGAATTCAAACATCAAATCACTTGTTTAAAAAAACAAAAAAGTGTGAATACTGTATGAGCTCCAAGGTGTTTGAAGGGTAATACAGCTACTTGTTTAAAAATTCAATTAACCTTATTTTCCCAAATTTGATTTATAAATAATCTCACAGATAAATGGTCAGTTTTGAAGGAGTCCTGTTATCTTTTGAATGCATTCTGAGAAGCTTTAGGAAACTACCTGGAATTGACAGAAAATGTCACTCTGTTTTAATTATTTGATCCAAGAGCAAATCAGAGTTAAATGAATGATTTCTGTATATGAGGAACACCAGCAGTCTCTTATGTATTTCAAGTAAATTGTTGTGGACTCAACCACCAAAGAGAAAAACATTTCAGGTTCTCATTCAACAGTATGAAGAACATTTCATATTCTCATATACTAAGTGAGATGTGAAAACAGTTTGTAGGCAATGTACTATAAAGCCATAGCCCATGCCTCAAGCACCCATTTCAAACAGAATGAGATCTGATGCTGGCATCTAGAACAATTTGCTAAGTAAATCAACCCAGGTATCATTTGATTTTGCCTTTCTCACAAACCTGACAGAGTTGACAAATACTTAGAAACAAAACCAAATATACAGCTGGACAATTGTTTAAATAATAGACTGATATCAATAAATCAGTTCCAAGACAATCTTTAATTTCTTGGTATATATGCAAAGTTTTTTTTTTTTTAAGATTTTTTATTTATTTATTTGACAGAGAGAGAGATAGCGAGAGCAGGAACACAAGCAGGGGGAGTAGGAGAGGGAGAAGCAGACCTCCTGCAGGGCAGGGAGCCCAATGCAGGGCTCGATCCCAGGACCCTGGGATCATGACTCAAGCCGAAGGCAGATGCTTAACGACTGAGCCACCCAGGCGCCCCTATATGCAAAGTTTTAATAGTAAAAAAATAGGAAACCACACCTGAAAGGCATCAAAACACTTTTATTTCTTCTGAAAACTTACTGCTACAGTGTGAAAATTATGAATAATCATATTTATGCCTTTGAAGTGCATATAAGGAAATTAATGTAGAGATAAATTATTCAATATCAACAGCAGTAAATGACTTATAAGAAAATTGTTTAATTCCTGCTTTAAAGGATCAATACTTAGCGATCAAATTTCAACAACATTTTTTGAGGTCTTTAGGACTTTAGACAAAGGGCTGCCTTCTTGGGAACTATAGCTATGACAGAAGTTATAATCATTAGCATGGTCATTATTTTAGATAAAAAGCTGCTAATCTCAGAAACTACCATTCTAGAAGTTAACCATTAACATGGCCATTTCAGTATGGGTAACTAAATATCATCAGAGATGGGGAAAATTTTAACTCCGTTTTCCTATAGAAAAATACCTACATTTATAATATCTACCTACCTACCTATTTGCTTTTCTGGGCAGGCATGCCAACTAGATAAAGACACAGTAGCAACACAGGGTAACTGGTTTTCATGTAGATCACTAAGCTGAATGGTATTATCATTTTTGGTTAATAAGAAGCATGTATAACTAAACATTTTAAACACATGAATCAAAATTCTTTGATGACAATATTCAAAATTTTAAATTAGCTACTGAGATTTCTGTATCACATACAACATATTAACTTTATTCATATAACTTCAGGCTTATGGTTTTACAACAAAACCAAAAGGTTTTTCCTTTTTTGGCTTAAAACTATGAAAAAAAAAGATTTATTTGCAGTAATTAAGATAGCTGAAAAGAAAGCTCTTAGAATAATTTCTATTACATTCTGAGGCAACAAGAAATATCTAAAGTTCTCTACCATAATGTTTTTAACAGTTGTATAATATTTTAATCACCACTAACCATATTCAGGAGCTTTTAAACACTTAAATAGTATTTAATAAATAACCCGGAAGAGAGATTATGATGCTGGCTAATGGATAAAATAGGGTACAATATGGGTTGGGCCATGAGACCTCAGAGCATCTCCTTCCTTGTCTACATATAGATAGCTGCAGTAAAGCTGTCATAGTCTTTCTAGTTATTATTCTGGCCTACCCTGATTGGTTGCTTACATAAATGTGTATGCTGCATTCAAGAAGCCTTAACTCTTAGACTATAACAAAGTACAGTATCTTAATTGGTGCAACTTACTGCAATTGTATTCAGACTCAATACTTTCATATAGTGGAACCTTTTATATTGCTTGTATTGAGGGGCAGGGAAAATACCTGGTGCTTCAAGGTAGGTATTGTGCATTTAGCACACGGCATAGTTGGGTTTCAGGAAACATGATTTGACTTAAGAAAGATCTGAGTCTATATAGCAAAATGGATTATAATGTGATTCTACTATCCCTAATTTGTAGGACATTATAAAAGGGGAAGAGAGGGAAACAGGCCAAAGACTTAGGAGATGGGGTGTACAATGGGCAGAGGAGTTAGGAGCAGCCTGAGAGGCTGGGAAGGTTTTCCTTCCATCTGGATTCAGCTATATCCACAGGGGATTGGAAAGGTGAGGCAAGAGCTACATTCCTTGGTTCTTTCCATTTTCTATGAATCTGTGACCTGAAAGAACTAGCCTCCTTTAAGATCTCTGAAATCTGGAGAGGTCATAGCCTCACTGCAACTGTGTGCTTTCTACTGCAGCAATGGCTCTCTCATTGGTAATGTAGGCCAGAATGCACAATAAACTTTTTATACATTTAATTATTGAAATAAATCCAAAGTATTGCTCAAACAGAACAAACCATCAGAACTTGGCATGTGGAAAAATTTTAACAGTCACTGTCATTGTAACTAGATTTGCCGGCTACACAGAGCCCCAACATTTTTATGTTAAGTGTATATTAGGGTTTACCAACGGTCATACTGTATTCAGAGTCCTTAGTGGTTCAGGTTTACCTAGCAGAAAAGGAATATGAAGAATTTAGAGTGCTTTCCCTACTAAGATTCAAAACCACAATTCCATGTTACTATGCTTACTGGTCTACAAGACTATAAAATACTCATTTAGGAAACAGATTTTTTTTTTTGCTTAGTTGCAATAAAAACACTGTGATCTATTGTGTTGGGGGGGAGTTGACAGCAGACAATTATTTGCTGCATGAGATTTTTGATATATACCTCCAAGTCAAGGGGAAAACAACTTTTTTCTCCCCCAGAACTACCATTCTATGGATTGAACTGCATTTATCTTCAAAATTATTCTCCTACAGTAGGCAACGTGTTACTATTTCCACCTTACATATGGAGAAAATGAGGCCTATAAGTTAAACAATTTGGGGGCGCCTGGGTGGCTCAGTCGTTAAGCGCCTGCCTTCGGCTCAGGTCATGGTCCCAGGATCCTGGGATTGAGCCCCGCATGGGGCTCCCTGCTCGGCGGGAAGCCTGCTTCTCCCTCTCCCACTCCCCCTGCTTGTGTTCCCTCTCTCACTGTATCTCTCTCTGTCAAATAAAATCTTTAAAAAAAAAAAAAAAGTTAAACAATTTGTCTAATATCATCAGTAGTATAGCTAGAACTAAATTGGGTCCATACACAATTAGGCTTTAGTTACCTGACCAGACAGAATTTCCACATACTGATGAGCATATCCAAATCTTTCCTTCCATTTCTTCAGTCCTATAAGCTTTCCTAGTGTGTAAATGATTCACATACAAATATCACTACTAACAAAAAATGTTGAGTAATGGACTCATGCTTTATTTGTAAAAATGAGTACTTTAATATTGGCATTTTCAAGAGTTCTCAAGATAGAAAACAAACCAAACCTCTATTCCAAACATAGGCTCCTGCCTAGATCATGATACTTTAGCTTTCCTCAACTACATTTACATGTGCTTTTATCATTGGTGTCATCATGCCCATACCCATGAAGAAAATAGAATTAAAATAATCAAAGGAAATATGTGACCTGATTCTGAAGATGTGGCTTTCAAACAAAGATCCAAAGAGGTAAGCAAAAGCTTTCTGAATATGACAGAATTATTAACAATGCATAGGTACACTTTCATATCCATAGCTACTATACTCCTGGGAACCCATCCATTTATATTTATCTGCTAATTCTACAGGTTTGGTAACTTAAAGCAGGCAAGCCAATGTGCTTTATAAGTGTTTTGTGTTTTTACAATGTCCTCTTTAAAGAAAATCCCCTTTTGGATTTCTATGACCTGCTTCTCTTGGTAATTATGTATGTCAACTGGCTGCTGTTTCTAACATTTTTCAAATAGTTCTTCCATGAAGAAGACTCTGAGGCCAGGAGGAATTTCCAAAGTGGGGTATTCAGTTTGGCATATATCCATTACTGAGAGGCCTCCTCTGGGTTTCCCAGGCTTGTGCTTTCCTTGGGAGTCTCTGAGTTAGCTTCTGGTAGGACACTGAATTCAGAAGCCTCTGATTGTAAACTGTCCCCATCAATGATAATGTCTTCAGGATTTGGTGGGGGTGGACAGAAGTCTTCATTGGGGCAGATTATCTGGAAAAGTGTTTCAGCCTGGCAAGGGAAGAAAGGACAAAATAGTTTTTGGATATCAGCTTAAAATGTATATGCCTTTCTGAAATTATTTAAAAAATGAAGTATCACCCTTGAAAATTTAAGTTATAGACCTTTATCAAGTATACATGACCTTCTAAAAATCTGCTTTCAGAATTCCATGACTTCTCTCCAATTCGATGCATGCATTCAGGCCCACCATTAAGTATATCAGTACTTGACCAGATTATCAAGTGTTAGATAGCTGAGACTTTAAGGACATTCATTCTACACATCAGTAGAGATACAATTTCCTTTAATATTCTTTATGTAAATTCCCAATAGAATCTATTTGTGATAGCTGTACAATTAAACTTGGCATATAATAACTTTAACAAGTCATTAAAATCAAGAAAATTCTTATTTGTTCAACTATTTGCTTTTCTGGTATAATTTAACTCCCCCCGGGCTTTAAGGAGTATAACATGGTGTTCAAGATCACGGACTCTGAATAGATGGCCATGTGTAAATGCTGGCTCTGCCAATTAGTAGCAATGCAATTTGGGGGAATGCTTAATCAACTTTTGAGCCTTGCTTTCCTTGTTTATGAAATGGCAGACTAAGCCTCTATATAATATGGTAGCTGTTATCTCTGTTATTAATAATAACATAAGTTAAAAGGTCAAGATTTTATTTTTAAAGATTTTATTTGAGAGAGACAGAGAGAGAGAGAGAGAGAGAGACTGCGCACACGTGTGAGTGCAAGCGGGGGGTGGGGGGGGGGCAGGGGCTGGGAGAGGGAGAGAATCTCCAACAGACTCTGCCAACATTGGCCGATGCGGGCCTATGTGGGGGCTTGATTTCGTGGACCTGAGCTGAAACCAAGTCAAACGCTTAACCAACTGAGCCACCCAGGAGCCCCAGAATGTCAAGATCTAAGCTGAGCTTAGTCTGGCAGGATAAGAGAGTAAGAAACTGAATGTGATTTTAATGAACACACACGCATGCACACACACATACACACACGAAAGCAAATGTTAACAAGAAACATTGCTATTCTATTCTAAATATACCCTTACTTTTATTTAGATGAATACAGCTCATTGAGATAAGGGTCTTTGCCATACTAGGGAGCTTGCACTCTATCCTATTGGTAAACAAGTCATTAAACCGTTTTAAGGTATATGCTTGTTTTAAAGGCAACGTCTTTCTGTACCACTTTAATCCTTCTTCCTGACATGCACACAAAGTCATCCCTTAGGCCAGGTGTTGACAACTATGGTCCACAGGCCAAATCCAGCCTGCTATTCTTGTAAATAAGGTTTTATTGGAACACAGCCACTCTCATTCATTTATCTATTTTCTGTGGCTGCTTTTCCACTACAATGGCAGGGTTGAGTAGCTGCAGAAGAGACGACAGGAGCTGCAAAATCTAAACTATTTACCATCTGGCCATCTAGTGTTGGTAGACTCAGGTGGTTGGTCCATCTGGGAATTTACAGTGACATTCCTTGGGAGTGGGTGGAGGGATACTAAACAGAAACTTTTGAGCTTTGATGTGAAGTTGAAAGAAGGGACAGAGAAAAATACTTTCCCTCTTCAGTATAAAGGGTATATTTTTTGGACATGCCATTTTACTGTGACTATTTTGAAACTAAATATTTGAGATGCCTACTTTACTCTCCACCCCAGGAACTCACCACAGGTCTTTGCTGGAGAAACTTAGCTCTTAGAAGCAGGAGGACTGAGGTCAGAGCCTCTATCTCATCCTTTAGTTCCTCTTTTTGTCTTTTATCTCAACCTTGTCTGCCTATAGAAGTTCTCCCTCCCTCTTATTTCCTTTCACTCTCTGCATGCAATCAAGGGCCAAATCCTGACAATCTTATCTCTTAGTTCTTGACTCCATTTTTTTTTTCCTTCCCTAGAGATACTATAGGCATACATCATCTTTCCCTTAGGTAACTGCAACATCTCTGAACTGGTCACCTCGCCTCTAGGGTTCCCCCATGTAATCCATTTCCATGCTGCCTTCAGAAGGGGTCTATGGAAATGAAATTCTGGTTATGCCACTTTCTGGCTTAAAACTCTTCAATGACTCCCCATTTCTTAAAAGGATAAAAATCCAAGATCTTTGCTATGGCATACAAAACCCTACAGGCCTATTTCTCTAGTCTTACCATTTATTCCATCCCATCTTCATCTTTCAGACTTTTTGCTTCAGTAATACCTACTTATGTGCACTTTCTTAAACATGTCATGTTTCTATCATGGATTGGTGCAGATGCTGGAATGTTTCAATTATCTTCCATTTGTATGGGGAATTGCTACTCATCTTTTATCTTCCTCTCTGCAAAGTTCTTTGACTCCTAAATAGAGCTCATGGCTCCTCTGTATTATTTTTGAACTTTGTATATTATTCTATTATTGCATATACTGTACTGCACTGTCATTTGTTTACATGTTCTTCTCCTTTACTAGCCAGTGATTCCTTCAGGGATGACAAGGACTGAAGGAATCAACTCTGGATCCTTATTCCTGGTGTGGAGTAGTATTCCAATATACATTTTTTAAAAAATGAACTAAAGAACTTTTAAAACTGTATATTGTAGAAATGTTGAACATAAATATAATAATTATTATTACTACTTTACTTCTATTCCAGTTCCTCTGTGTCTCACACCTTCTCTCCCTTTTGTTACCTACCTGTAGGATACATTTTCCTCTGGACCTCAGTCCCTGTGGCTGATTCCACACTCTGTTTCCATATATCCTTGTCATAATCTGTCTCCTAGGACTGCTAACCAATTGCAGGCTGCTGCACCACCCTTATTTGTTTTCTACCTGCTTGTGGAACTCTCACCATTAGCCCATCTGCCATTGGCCCTCACTGATGCCAATTTCCTACAGCCAGCCTTCAAAATCCTTCCCATCTCCTTTCTCTTACTGCTGGAACCTTTTAGGGTCAACTGCCATGCTCTGGAAGGTCTATCTAATACTTCTTGGTCTGCTGTATTTCATTTGTCAACTAAGCCTCAATTGTGAGAGCTGTCATAAGTAGAGGTTAGTTCAGAGGCGTTATTAACTTTTAATCCTTTTTGCCCCACCCCCGACCTTTTTTAGAGAGAGAGAAAACATGAGTGGGGAGGGGTAGAGTGAGAGGGAGAGAATCACAAGCAGGCTTCATGCTCAGCATGGAGCATGATTCTGAGCTCATGACCTGAGCTGAAATCAAGAGTCAGATGCTCAACCAAAAGAACCACCCAGGCACCCCAATCCTTCTTGCCCTTTTAAGCCAAAATCTAGCTTAAAGAGTAGAGAGTTTCATGTAGTTAAAAAAGTTAAAAAGGCATAATTATATTGTGACTTGGTTTCTTCATATTGGGAAGTATAGAGAGGACACACTGAGTTACTAAAAACATTCCCATGTGTATTTAACATACATCTAGACAAAACAAAACAAAAATATTTTGTCAGTCTAGCAGTTTAATATATTTAGGATGTATCCACATTAACAAGATGAAAGTAGCACAGCACAGTAGATGAATGTACAAGCACTGGGGTCCAACAGACCTGAGTTAAAGTTCTGGCTCACAAATTTACCAGATCTGTGATCTTTGGACAAGTTATTTAGCCCCTTTGGGTCTTAGTTTCCTCATCTGTAAAATGGGCATGTCACAGATACTTACTTCATAGGGTTCTGAGGACCAAATGAAATAATATACATGTGATGCTTAGGATATTGTCTGGTACACAGAAAATGCTCAGTGAATGGTAGCTTTAGAAAATGTGACACCTAAAATTTCCCTCTCCCTCAATGGCATGAGAAAGTGAACGATACTGCAATATGTGAGCAACTTGATAGGTCATATGATCTATAAAACTAGTCTTCAATTTACAAATTCTGTACCAAAAGTCATAAACAAATTGCTAATATGCCATAAAGACAACATTCTAAATGGTGGTTAGGCTGCCCACATCAGCCAATTTAAACCATTTTACATCTGAAATATAATACAAAGAGTACATTACTATATAATTATTCTTGTTCTTGTGGTAGTGGCACCTCCTAGGAGATGGGGGCTCCTGAAGGAGGAGTGAGCTATCAATGATCTTGGGAGTAGAGAACTATAGACCAGTCTGTTCATCAGTATGTGTGGGTAAATGAGACACTACCTGTATTAAGAAAAGAGGTATCATATGTCAGTTTCAGAAAAAAAAGAAAAAACTGAAGTAACAAACTATAAATACCAGCAAGTCACAGAATCACAATTTTCACTTAGGCTACTTATGCTAGCATAACTGTGGTGATAATAATGTCTTGGTGTGCTCCTCCTGCACACAACTTTAACTTGTATTAAACACAGGCCACTTTATATTTTTTAGTATGTTTTCAAATCATAAATAGTTCCATATGAACACAAGGGAGACAGGTCTATGCTATGCGACATCTATACATTTACAAATAGGAAAAGCAGCTGCAAACTTGCTAACTGGTAAAATAAAGCATTTGTGAAAAAAAAAGAAGTCTGCAGGTGCTTATGTTTACTACATAGACAAAGCCTAGGTGATGCTCTAAGAGCTTTTATAGACCATTTGGAAAACAGAAGTTATCAATTAGTGACTAGGCTGAACATAGGATGAAATACTGGAATTAGAACACAAGTTTATTTAAATACACTGGCTATTTGTAAATATTATTACTGATGCCCTTCAAAATAGGTATTATTTCTCCCCAAACTGATGTGAGGTTTAAAGCTATATAACAATTTAAAACTACTCACATTTACTAGGATATAATTAGTACCAAAAGTAGCATTATTATTGTTTTATACTAGGATAACACTGAAATCTACCTTCTTGGGAAGCAAATTACCTCATAACAAAATTATCCTTTAATTATAATATTCTAGCTGGTTGTTAAGATCACATTAGCATTTGTATAGTAAGTCCTTATGTAAAAAGCCTTCCCATTTTGGTTAAAAAACATTACAGTCCACTCAGGAATAAAAATGACCTAAGCTAGGGGTGCCTGGGTGGCTCAGTCAGTTAAGCATCCTACTCTTGATTTCAGCTCAGGTCATGATCTCAGAGTCAGGAGATGGAGCCCTGCATCAGGCTCTGTGCTCAGTGGGGAGTCTGCTTCTCTCCCTCTCTCTCTGCCCCTCTGCACACACGCTCTCTAAAATTAATAAATAAATCTTTTTTAAAAAATGACCTAAGCTATCTGCCTGAAAACATGTTGGCGATTCTGCTTGGGAAAAAATGGAACATCAAAGCAAAAATGCCTTGGTCATTTTAAGCCATAAATGTGGAACTTGAACCATCTCAGGTTCCTATTAAACTAATAGAATGAATGATGGATGACCTCCCACTTTTGATATCACTGATTGAATAGGATTATCAAGGATCACCACTAGACTCTGAAGAGAGAAACAAAGAATGAGGCAAAAAAAACTATAGATACATGGGGTCATGGCCTTGTTACTATGATTAAAAATTAAAGGGTCAATGAGGCCATTTGCTCCTATGAGATCCCTGCCACTAGTTGGATTGAAACTTCCATCTGTGGTCTTAATGTTAAATTATTCACTTACTGATTCAATAGACAGATATGCCAACTGTATCTGTGAAAAGTTTAGACTTGTGCCTCAAAAAAATACATTTTATGTTCTTCTCTTCCTGTCAGGTACAAAGAAGTGTATTTATATATACAAATGGATCTTCATCTGAATGGAATCATAGTTCACTTTTGTCAGCTTGTGTTGGCTTGTGCTGTACCAGTTCATAGCCCTGCCCAGAAGTGCTGTCACAAAATTCCACCTTGATTTAACATATTCCTCAGCAGCTATGACAGTAACTTTTGGGACACCAGCTTGTGTCAAAACATTAAAGGAATCATGTTAACTCTGAAAAACTGTAAGTTACATGTTCTTTTCCAAAATAAAATGTTTTAAGATCATTTAAAAATTATATTTTGTATGTGATTAGTTACTTAGTTACACTCCTTTTAAAATGACTCAGAGGGTAACAAAGAAAAATGGTTAGTGATTTCAAAATAATAAAACAATAGGCCTACAGTTTAAATTAGAAGGAGGGCATGTACTTCATGGAGCACTGGGTGTTATACGAAAACAAACTGTGGATCACTACATCAAAAACTAATGATGTACTGTATGGTGACTAACAAAATAAAATAAAATTAAAAAGAAGCAATATTTCTTTAGAAAACTGGCCTAACTTTAATTTTTCAGAATATGTATTTCTAATGTCTTCCATCCTTATTCCCACAATGGAACTCATAAATGCTCTCTTGCAAATTCATCATTATAGTCCAGAATGTGAAAATACTGGATACTATATTTAAAGTATATTTAAAGAAGTTTGGTCATTTATAGGAAAAAGTTTGGGGGCAAGTTACAGAGATGGTGTTAAATGACAGAGACACTTTTCTAGTCTTTTTTCCCACATCCCAGAGGAAAAAAACAATTCACTTTCCCAACCACACCAACTTTTTAACACAAAATGAGAAACACAAACAGCTTACCTGTTTGACTGCATTATCATTTCCTAAACCACAGTCTGGGCCAGAGCAGACATAAACGTTGGATGGTAAATCATTATAAGAGTTCCTGCTGACATCTGAAGAATCTCTCATATTGAAGTAAAGAGCCCACAGAAGTCTTGGTTTTTCAACTTCTTCATTTTCTAAATGTAGACATACATTTTACTTACATCTATAGCACAATAAGCCTGTCAATTAATACAATATGTAGCCAATTACTAACAAAGCCATGACTATATAGTGTAGTAAATCAGAGCTTTGTATGTAAAAAATAGTAAATCTTTATCCACACGCTCTAATACATGTATATATTTCAAGCAATGATGGCTTTTCAACCTAAGACAAGTTAGATTTTAAAAATTATTTTGATTACTAGTAAGTTACTTAGATGTAACTCCAATTGTGTTCTCTTGAATTTCTATTGTTTCTCCACAGTAGTATCAAAGCATTTCTGAACACATTCATCCTTAAATTATGCCACTGAAGAAGATAAATTTTTTTATGTTTCACATAAACAAACTAACTTGAAAAAATTATTAAGTCAATGATCTATACAGGATTATGAGATGTCCAGAAGACATCTATAGAGACAGGAAGTAGATTAGTGGTTACTTAGGGCTGGGGGAATTGGGGTAAGTGAGGGATGACTGCTAACAGGCATGGGGTTTCTATTTTGGGTGATGGAAATATTCTAGAATTGACTGTGGTGATGTTTGAACCATTTGGTGAATATATTAAAAAACATTGAATTTTACACTTTAGGTGGGTGAACTGTATAGTACCATGGATTATATCTCAATAAAGCAGTTATTAAAAATAGTATATAAAGGATTAACACATTGATACCATAACTCACTAACACTTTGTCCTACTAGATTATAAAAGTAATGGCAACCAACAACAAAAATAAGGTTGTGAGACTTAAAGTTGTTTTAGCACATACTCTCTCATTTAACAGTAAGCATCTATTATGTGTGTTAGGCTTGGGCTAGGAGACAGAGATGCACAGATAAAGCAGAGTTAGTCCTTAGTCTCCTGATTTTTCATGTTCCCTAATACAGAGGGCCTAGCACAAAACAGACATTCAATGAAAAATTTCTATATTGATTTTCATCCTGTTTTCAGGTATAATCAAGTATGATGTGCTTATTAAAAGGTTCTACCTTATTAATACCTAAAACCTATTCTTTGCTATCTTAATAATTATTTCCTTGCCACTCTTCCTCAGAAGTGTTATAAATTTTCTTTGCTTGAAAACACAAAATATTGCTGTTAATACTGACTACAGAATTTTCTTTAGCCTGAATCTGAACAAAAATTCAAATTCTGTACAGTGATAACAATAGATGTATATAAGATTACCCAAGACCATGGGGTACCTTGTGAATCATAAAGAAAATACAAAACGTTTAATTATCTAGTTAATTAGCTCTTATTGTTAAATTGGTAATTAATGTAGTGAAATTCACAGCTAATTGCAGTATTCAATTAATAAGAATGCCCAATTCCCCAATTCAGGATAAACACGATTTTGTTATATTTAAAATATCTCCGGGTGCCTGGGTGGCTCAGTTGGTTAAGCGACTGCTTTCGGCTTGGGTCACGATCCCGGAGTCCTGGGATCGAGTCCCACATCGGGCTCCCGGCTCAGCGGGGAGCCTGCTTCTCCCTCTGACCCTCTCCCCTCTCATGCTGTTTCTCTCTCACTCACTCTCTAATAAATAAATAAATAAAATCTTTAAAAATAAATAAATAAATAAAATATCCTCACTACAAGAATACCAAATATGTTATTTTTCTAGTTCATTTTGAATAATCCATAATTATTAGTGTGACAGGATGAAGAAACTCTGAATGGAAGAAGTGATTCCTTATGATGTCCCTTCCTAATGCTAACATCTATTGAGTCTAAGGTATCACTAACTTCATGTAAACACATGACAGATGGTGAAACCTATTTACTGACAAAATAAAGGAACTTAAGGAACTCATATTTCACAGCTAAAACTATATGGCTCTTAGTAAATTTACTGATTTTCAGTTTAGTTTCACTAAATTTTATGGGAAGACAATTAAACATATCGCCTGTGATTTGCAACATCAGACTCCAGGAGCACTGCAGAAAGAAAAGTGGGCTAAGGTCTGGAATTCCTTTAATATTGCCCAGTCCATTTCTAAGCATACATTAAGAGAGTTTATCTTGTATTTCATGAAAGTTCCAGCTCAAAGGGGGGCTTTCACTCAAAAGAAGTTGGGAAAAATGAATAATCCAATAGACTATAGGAAAGAAATTTCATAGAGGTTGAAGCATTGAGAAGGAACCATGAGAGAGATGAAAAGTTGACATAGGCTGAAGATAAATGCTCTAGATAGAAGGGAGTTATCAGGCTTTGACCTTAAAACCCTCAAGAAGACATATAATTGCTTCATCTTTCTTTGAGGTCAGCTGGAAGGCAGAGAGATAGTTGAAAAAATAACATGCAGTTGTGAACTACACAGTTGTCAAAAAAATATTAAAGCTGCTGAGGTTTGGCTAGGAATACATCACCTAACCAGGAGTAGAACTGGTTTTCTGTAATAGCTCATTTCATCAGTTAGATAATGTAAAGGACTGAACAAGTAAAAGGTAATTTAGAATAAGAACTTAGGCAAATTAAACTGAGATAAGTACAAAATAAGGTAGGCAGAAAAAAAAATCAACAATGTCATACCAAATACAAGCAATAAATGGTCTACAGTTACATGCCATATTTAGGAAGAGACTATTTTAGCAACATAGCAGAGCAGTATGAGGACAACAGTGTAAGAGATTGTCACAGCTGTGACCTACTCTGGATACAACAAATACAAAAAGGAATTAAGATAAGGCATTTGACTTCTGAGCCCTACAATTACCTAACATCCTTATCAGCCACGAACCTCAAAATAACACCTGTAAGAGTAATTTTTGTTTTTAGGTAGTTTTGTATTTTGAGATAGGACATGAGTGAGATGGGATGAGATAATTCCACATGCCATGCACAATCAAGGGAAAAAGAGAACATGGTGCAGTAATGATACTACACTGTAGACATTTCAATATATAGTACTAACGAAATTCTTGTTTCAATTCATATAGAAAATCTCAACTTCCTGGGTAAAATAAGAAACCATTTAGGATAGTTATACCATTGCTCACTCAGTCCTTTGAAGGATATTCTGAAGTCTGGAAGAACTAATCCAGACTGGTATGAATGGTGAGCAATCACCTAATTTTCTTACCTATGCAATCAGGTTGATTAGACATAGTAACAGCTGAAATTTCTTTGGACAAGGAAATAGGGAAGGGTTTAGAGATCTCTGATGTTCTTAAAGGAGGCTGGGGGTTTAGAGATCTTTGATGTTCTTAAAGGAGGCTGGGAGGTAGGGCTCTTGGAAGTATTGGTACAACTGCATCTTAAGACAGCGTATGTCAAGAGCTCCAGCTGATACCTTAAATGTGAAAAAGTAAGTAGAAGGAATAGAGGGAATACCATTCACAAACCTACTGAAATTTCTTAGATACACCAGCAAAGAAGTACTGTATTTGAGAAGAGAACATGATCTTTTACAATAAATAAACTTCTTTGCAAGGTAACTAGGCTGACTTTCACAAAGGCTTATGAAGTGCAGCACTAAACAGAATGTAGAACTGTAAAAGAAAAAATAAGCTCAAGTGATGTTATTCCTTTGGCACACATTTTAAAACAAACATTAGGAGAAGGAAGGGAAAAATGAAGGGGGGGAATCGGAGGGGGAGGTGAACCATGAGAGACTATGGACTCCGAGAAACAAACTGAGGGTTTTAGAGGGGAGGGGGGTGGGGGAATGGGTTAGCCTGGTGATGGGTATTAAGGAGGGCATATATTGAATGGAGCACTGGGTGTTATACGAAAACAATGAATCATGATCACTAGATCAAAAACTAATGATGTATTGTATGGTGACTAACAAAATAAAATTAAATTAAAAAATAAAAAAACTATTTACAATGCTCTAAAGCATAAGATTTCTTATTACTATTAAATAATTAAAACATAATAATAAAAGCCACTAATCTGTGAAAATAGGTGCTTTTGCTACAGAGAAGAATGTGCTTTAATGCACTAAAAGTTGATATTGCTCATAAAGTTCTTTCTCATTTAGGCAGGAAAATGAATTGAGCTCTCTTCTCCAGGTGACTTTGCCTCTTTGACCTGCCATGGCCCAGTGCTCACTTTATCTGGTGATTCATTTTCAATAACTCCAACAGTATTTGTTCTGACATTTTAATTAAAATATGACCACTACCTCATCCTGATGATAAAAAGGTCTATGTGTGAGTGAAAACTAGCTTTTTAGTGCCTCAGTGCACCTGAGGACCCCTCTGAGCACATAGTTCTTACTAAAGAATTTCACTCAGGTTCTAAACAATACATCATTTCAAAATGGGATCACTTTAACCATTAAGATTAATGTTTAAAAATCTAAAATGACTAGAGGATGCCAAATAATGAATATGTAATTTCCTCAGCTTGTTTTTTTTTTAAAAGAAAATTAAATGCATTTAAAACGTGAAGAGCAATGATCCAAGATTCAAATTTAGTGTATTATTGGGACTATCACAAAATGAAATTAAAACAAAAAATTATGAAAAATTTCAGAAACAAGGAAAAAATTCAGTTTTGAAAAGCAAGGTAATCAAAGCCAAGGATAAAACCATGATTCCATATTAAGAATATTATCAGGTATCAAAACTTCGCAATCAAATTTTTAACAATAATTCAAACACTTATATATGAGACTTTCCAATGAATAAAATGTAAATATGAAACAAACTAAATTCCAAACTAAAGTGAAATAAAGTTTCAGATTTCAGGATTTTGTTCACGTAGCTGAAAAAGAAACTAATTATACTGATATTAGTTCTTAAAACGGAGTTTCCTTATGTAAATATAAATGCCCCACGACATACTATCTCTGCATTAAGAAAACAAATAAGACACATAGGAAATGAACTAAAAGAAAATACAACAGGTAGGAGTAAATAAATGGTTGCCTGAACAAACATAACATCCAAAGGAAATAAAGATATATGACTCAGTGAGGAAACTGGTCATGATTCAAGTGGACATGCAAACCCTAAAATGAAAATCACCCTCGCTTCATATAAATGAATAATATCCATTAGGCTACTTTTTGATCACTTACACCCTAAATACACTACAAATAATTTGCTCCATTCATAGCTACAAGAGCTCCCCTACGATACGAGGAGAAAAATTTAAAACTTTGTGGTTGAAAAACATTTTTCCACTATGAGTAAGTAGCACAGTGGCACATATATTTTGAGAGCTAAATATTTATCACATCACTAGCAAGCTATATATTAAAGGACAATTATTAGAGGAGGGATTCCTACATTTGTCAATTAATATTGTAATATTATCTCAGCTTTCTTTTAAATGAAGATAACTTTTTCTGATAAAGGTATACTCTTTGTGTAATATCTGCAAAATGAAGAAAATTAAAAGGAAAAAAATAAAAGTTGTCCATAATTCCACCAAAACTGAGAGATTTACAGGCAGTCTTTTTTCTACACATGTGAGTATGTATGCATATAAAAGTATATTTTTTGCACCTAATTATACATGCTGTGTGTAAAACATATTTTTCCTTTACCATTACAGAGTGAACATTTTCCCATTTTTAGGAAGAGAATGTGCTCCTTCATGCTACTAAAATGTGTAATACATCACATTTCAGTCCAGGTTGCAGAAACCTTCACGAGATATCTAAGAGGAGTAAAGTTGTTATATTACCTTTTCATCATGAATTGCTGATTATTATTCTTACCTATCTCCGTTTCAGTATATGGAGTAAACAATTTCTGCACAACTGGTTCTAAATCTTCTCTTGCTGTTTTAGAAGATGTACAAGTCAAATGAACCAAATCTGTTTAAAAAAAAAAATGTATCTTGAGTTCCTATTACACACATTTGGCACTAAACTGGTGCCAGGGGAAACAGAGAGCTAAGCAAGTCATGGCTCCTGCCTTTAAGGAATTTATAATCTAGTGATGGGAACATGTAGAAACCATAACAATATGCTATATGTGTTAATAGCTAAAATATGTGTTAACTAATAAAGAGCACACTAAGACCCAAGAGGAAGTAGCAGTTGGTGGTTCATTTTGTAAAACTAGCAGAGTAGAAAATCTTAGCAAACCATTTATTCATAGAAAGAGCTTAACTTATCCTTATAACATTCCCAAAGAGGCTGGATAAAGGACTGCTAAGCAAAGTAGAAGTATGTAAAAAAGATTGAAATGGAGCATTTACCTAGAGAACACACTTCATATTCTTCAGATGGAAGAATCCATTTATATAAACTTTACTGATAAGTTAACATATCTATTCATTATAGGGTTTTCTAAGAAACCTTTTCGGGGAACACTGCTGGCTAGGTTTGAGTGATACTTATACTTGAAAGTCCATAAAATGGCACAAATTAAAGCAGTATATAGTATTTTCAGAAATCCCAAATCACTTCCTTTTTCCATTTACAGATTCATGGGGCCTGGCCTTGGAGAATGTTTGCATTAGAGAATATCATGAACAAAAAAGGCCCTTCATAGGAGTAAAGTACGGTAGCCTAATACACTTAGAATTGCTAAAGCCCAACACACAAATATAAAGGAAGGACAAAAAGTTCTGTGTACTGAAAAAAAGGACTAAGGGGATCCCTAAATGGGAGAAATTCTTATGATCCAGGAAAGGGCTTGGGGTAGGATAAAATAATAACAGAAAAAATATATTAGAGAACAGTATAAGTACTGAGAAATTCTTTCCCCTAAAAAGCCAGTAGAAAAGTATACTCACTTCTTTTCTGAAAGTTTAGACCAGTAGACTTTTTTTTTAAACCCCAGGAAGACCGTTCAAAGCTTATCATGGAAGTTGACGTCAGAAGTGGATGCTCATTATTAAAATTCCATTCTAAGCATAAATTGAGGACTCTTAATAACCATCTGAGCTAAAATAAAATTTTGTAGTATTTTTTTTTCAGGTCCACCAAAAAAAGTGATATTCTAAGAGGGTTTCTATTTTATTTGAGAATAGTTTTTACATGATTGTAACAATGATTCCTATTGATTCTGGGATATAGTAGGACGTATGGTACTAATCATTTCAAAAGGTATAATAACCTTCACAACAAAATTATTCCTAATTAACTAAAATTTTTCAAATGCCATATAACTTTGCTGGGAAGTTTAAACTCCCTAGGTAGTTGCTGAATTAAATGGGGTATATAACTACAAAGGCAGAAATTCCTGATAAAACTTCAGAGAAACTGTCCTGTCTCATAAAATACCAATACCCAGGCCAAAGTTCTCAATTTTTCAGTTCTTCCTATTCAATTAATGTGTACTAGAGAAAAAGCAGATGAACATGAATATAAATAAAAGTATATTTTTAATATCTTAAGGGTAGACTACTGGTTCCATTTAACAGGATATATAAAAGAAATATATACTGGAGTAATTACATCCTTATGTTTTGTAACAATATTATCATAGTTTGGTTCAGGGAGTGCCACCAAAAATTTCTAGTAGTCAAGTCAGATTATCACCTTACACTTAATGAATTTTATAACAATTCTTAGAAAGAGGAGTGCCTGGGTGGCTCAGCTGGTTAAGCATCTGCCTTCGGCTCAGGTCATGATCCTGGGGTCCTGGGATCAAGCCCCTTGTCCAGCTCCCTGCTCAGTGGGAAGTCTACTTCTCCCTCTTCCTTTGCCCCTCCCCCCAATCATGCTCTCTCTCTCAAATAATAAAATCTTTATTTACAAAATAAAATAAAAATAAAAAATAATGTAAAAAAGCAAAAAACAATTCTTAGAAAGAAATACTAAAACATTCATAATGTGAATTCTAATGTCTGAACACGGATTCTGATTAGATGCTACATTATTAATTGACCTAAAAATTTAAGGTATAAACTATTTTTTTTTTCTCCCCACACTTCCTGCTTTTCCTGTTATGATTAAAGTAATATAGACTACTACTTATTTAGGAAGTTATATATGAACCTCATGGTAACCACAAACCCAAAAACTATAATAGATACAACAAAAATTAGGAGAAAGAAAGCCAAACATAACACTACAGAAACTCATCAATCACGAAGAAAGTAAGAAAGCAAGAGAGGGAAAAGAACTACACAACAACCACAAAACAATGAACAAAGTGGCAATAGAGATACCTAGCAATAATTACTTTAAATGTATTATGTGACTTTAATTCTTCTCCACAAAATTAACTTGCTCAATAAATGCTAAAAATGACTACAACTACATCAAATGGGGCAGGTGCTTTCCTAAAAGCATTACACTTATTAATACAAATCAAAAACTATTACTAAGATTGCAGAAGACATATCAGAAGTGAAAATATTACCCATTGGCATCATGTAATATTATAACTGACTCAAAATTTTTTAAACCTTGGCTCTAACTTTTATAAACTATGCTCCTTTTACTTCATTTAGCAACTGCTTAAAGTCTTAATGGACTTAAAGATGATGAAATGTATTTTCCATCACAATTTCTCTGCTGTCAATAATACTTCGATTTGATTGGCATTAAAGAAGCCTTAGGGCAATATAAGCTTTAATTCATAGAATAAAACAATAACACTTGGAAAAGTTTGGGGAACAGAGTGCTAGTCACAATCAGTACCACTGAAACAAAGATATCTGAAATTCACAAGTCTGACATCACTCAACACGAAACTAGAAATACCACCATGCTTTCGTTTTAGTTCTCTAAAACTTCTTGTTCAAATCTGCATCTGTCCCAATGCAGTGAGACGCTCCCACAAAAGACCAGTGCAGGCCCCCGCCACAGCACTTCCCTAAAGTTTGGAGTTTTAAAAGTTAGCAGGCTTGGGGTAAATACCTAGTAGTGCAATTGCTGGGTCCTACGGTAGCTCTATTTTCAACTTTTTGAAGAACCTCCATACTGTTTTCCAGAGTGGCTGCACCAGCTTGCATTCCCACCAACAGTGTAGGAAGGTTCCCCTTTCTCCGCACCCTCGCCAACATCTGTTGTTTCGTGACTTGTTAATTTTAGCCATTCTGACTGGTGTGAGGTGGTATCTCATTGAGGTTTTGATTCGGATTTCCTTGATGCCGAGCGATGTTGAGCACTTTTTCAAGTGTCTGTTCGCCATTTGGATGTCTTTGGAAAAATGTCTGTTCATGTCTTCTGCCCATTTCTTGATTGGATTCTTTGTTCTTTGGGTGTGGAGTTTGTTACGTTCTTTATAGATTTTGGACAGCGCTCACCATAGCACATACTCTCCCCAATGTCTATCACCCAGCAACCCCATCCCTACCACTCCCCACCACTCCAGCAACCCTTAGTTTGTTTCCTGAGATTAAGAATTCCTCATATCAGTGAGATCATATGTTACATGTCTTTCTCTGACTTATTTCGCTTAACATAATACCCTCTAGTTCCATCTATGTCGTTGCAAATGGCAAGATTTCGGTTTATTTGATGGCTGCGAAATATTCCTTTTTTTTTTTTTAAAGATTTTATTTATTTATTTCAGAGAGAGAATAAGAGACAGAGAGCATGAGAGGGAGGAGGGTCAGAGGGAGAAGCAGACTCCCCGCCGAGCAGGGAGCCCGATGCGGGACTCAATCCCAGGACTCCAGGATCATGACCTGAGCCGAAGGCAGTCGCTTAACCAACTGAGCCACCCAGGTGCCCCTGGCTGTGTAATATTCCATTGTATATATAGACCACATCTTCTTTATCCATTCATCTGTTGATGGACATCTTGGCTCTTTCCATAGTTTGGCTATTGAGGACATTGCTGCTATAAACATTGGGGTGCACATACCCCTTCGGATCACTACATTTGGGGGGTGGGAGGGATGGGGTGGCTGGGTGATAGACAATGGGGAGGGTATGTGCTATGCTGAGTGCTGGGAATTCTGTAAGACTGATGAATCATATACCTGTACCTCTAAAACAAATAATACATTATATGTTAAAAAGAAAAAACAGTAGGAAGGGAAAAATGAAGGGGGGGAATCAGAGGGGGAGACGAACCATGAGAGACCATGGACGCTGAGAAACAAACTGAGGGTTCTACAGGGGAGGTGGGTGGGGGTATGGGTTAGCCTGGTGATGGGTATTAAAGAAGGCATATTGAATGGAGCATTGGGTGTTATATGCAAACAATGAATCATGGAACACTACATCAAGAACTAATGATGTACTGTATGGTGATTAACATAACATAGTAAAATAAAATTAAAAAAAAATAAAAATAAAGCGCCCGTCCTGCACCATTAAAAAAAAAAAAAAAGTTAGCAGGCTTGGCTGGGATAGAGCCCAAGTGCACTGCACTGCTCCAGGCAGGCAAGCAACACAGAGGCAGCATGAAAACACGTATCTGAAAAACGGTTGCAACGCACAAGAAGAAATTATTCCCTCTTCTGGGAGTGCTTCCCTGAGAACAGCAGCACAGAGACCACTCTCCACAGACAAAGGATGGCTGACTGGTGCCATTTCCCTGCTCCACCAAGTCCTACACACCCTGCACTCTGTTGGAACTACTTTTCTCCTACAACTGTGCATAAGTCCCAGTGCAACAGGCCCCTGCCCCAGAAAACCAATAGAAACCCCCACACATACAATGTATACTGACCAGAGAGTTCAGCAAGGCTTCAATTCTAGTGGAAGTAGCACCAGGTCTCACTTAACAAGTACACCAGAGTATGCCTAGTTAAAACTACCTACACACTGGCCAAGGTCCAAACAATCCCCACTGCAGGCAGAGAGCCTCTGCAGAGGCTTGCTTGAAGGAGAGAACAGTGGAAACGCAGTAGCAGAGTGCACACAGCACAAACCAGATACACTTGCCAGGCCCTGGACACTATATGACACCCTCATAAAGCCATTACTCTCTGGAGAAGGAAACATAACAGACTTTTCTAAAACAGAGAAGAAGATAGAGACTTACATAAAACGCCAAGATGGAAGAATTCATCTCAAAAGAAAGAACAAGAAAAGTTCACAGCCAGGAATGTAATTTAAACAGATGTAAGTGGGGAGCCTGCTTCTCCCTCTGCCACTACTCCCCTGCTTGTGCTCTCTGATAAATAAATAAAATCTTTAAAAAAAAGATTTCTGGGGTTGTGTCAGAAGGACACAGGAGCACTGGCCAAAGGTTCGAAAGACGGGGAAAAGATGGTGGAGGAGTAGGGGTCCCTATTCCAACCGGTCCCCAGAATCGAGCTGGATATCCACCAGACCACTGTGAACACACAAGAAATCAGCTTGAGATGTAAGGAGATAGATCTGGAATTCTACAAACAGAATATTGCAGGTGGCTGCTTCCGAGGTAGGAAGAGGGGAGCCATGATTCTGCGGGCAGATATCCAAAGATAAACGGAAGGGGAAGGGAGCCAAGCTCTCGGGATCCTACACGGCGAGTGAGCGACAGCATCCCGAGATGCGGATGGGGCACAGACTCGCAGACCGGTAGCAACAGGGAAAGGACTTTAGGGCGACTCAGGGACTGAAGCTGGAGTGGAGGGGCTGCGTGTGTGAACTGGGGGCAGCCGGCGGATTCAGAAGCACAAAGGGCAGAGACGTGCCCCGACCTGGAGGTGAGGACTGGGAATGCTGCGGAGGGTCGCACAACCCAAGATGCTGCAGTTTATAGCAGCACAGACAGAAACGGAGATAGCGTGGCCTGGAGAGCTCACTGAAGAACAGACTGTGATTGCTCTGCTCTGAGGCAGAGGGCTGGAAACAGTCTCTTCTGCTCTGACTCTCCAGAGAACAAAAGCCCCAAAAAACTGGTTTGCACTGAGCCCATCCCCCACCACAGGGGGGCAGGGCAACTCTGCCCCAATAGGGTTGCCTGAGTAACAGTGTGGCAGGCCCCTCTCCCAAAAACATGCTGGGAAAACAAGAGGCCAGCAACCCTACGGTTCCTAGAAAACAGGTGCATTTTGCTTGAGTTCTCGTCAATAATTTGGACTCTATACATTCCCTCAACCACCCCCCAACAGAATGACTAGGAGGAGGAACCCCCAAAATAGGAAAGACTCAGAGACTATGATTTATGCAGAAGATTTACAAATGGTTGCAGATATAACCAAGATGTCAGAGACGGAATTCAGGCTAGCAGTTGTAAAGACAATCGCTAGAATGGAGAAATCAATTAATGGCAACAAAGAGTCTCTAAGGGCAGAAATGAAAGCTGAACTGGTAGAACTTAAAAATGCTATCAATGAGATCCAATCTAATCTAGATAATCTAACAACTAGGGTAAGCGAGGCAGAAGAATGAATTAGTGACCTAGAAGACCAACTAATAGACAGAAAGGGAAAAGAGGAGGCCAGGGAAAAACAACTCAGAATCCATGAAAATAGAATCAGAGAAATAAGTGACACCATGAAAGGTTCCAATGTCAGAATCATTGGGATCCCTGAGGGGGTGGAGACAGAGAGAGGACTAGAAGATATATTTGAGCAAATTGTAGCTGAGAACTTCCCTAACCTGGGGAATGAAGCAAACATTCGTGTCCTAGAGGCAGAGAGGACCCCTCCCAAGATCAAGGAAAACAGGCCAACACCCCGGCATGTAATAATAAAACCTGCAAATCACAGAACCAAGGAAATCATCTTAAGGGCAGTTAGGGGGAAGAGATTCCTTACGTCCAGAGGGAGGAACATCAGAATAACATCAGACCTATCCACAGAGACCTGGCAAGCCAGAAAGGCCTGGCAAGACATATTCAGGGTACTAAGCGAGAAGAACATGCAGGCAAGAATACTTTATCTGGCAAGGCTGTCATTTAGAATGGATGGAGAGATGCAGAGCTTCCAAGACCGGGAGAAACTGAAAGAATATGTCACCACTCTGATGGCCTTTCAAGAAATATTAAGGGGGTTCTATAAAAGGAGAAACACCCGAAGAGTGATACAGAAAAGAAACTGGGGCACCTGGGTGGCTCAGTCATTAAGCATCTGCCTTCAGCTCAGGTCATGGTCCCAGGGTCCTGGGTTTGAGCCCCACATGGGGCTCCCTGCTCCGCGGGAAGCCTGCTTCTCCCTCTCCCACTCCCCCTGCTTCTGTTCCCTCTTTTGCTGTCTCTCTCTCTGTCAAATAAATAAAATATTTATATAAAAAAAAGAAATTTACAGGGACAATCTATAAAAACAAGGTCTTCACAGGCAACATGATGACAATTAATTCATATCTTCCAATAATCACTCTCAACGTGAATGGCCTAAATGCTCCCATAAAACGGCACAGGGTTGCAGATTGGATAAAAAGACAGGACCCATCCATATGCTGTCTACAAGAGACTCATTCTGAACCTAAAGATACATCCAGACTGAAAGTGAAGGGATGGAGATCCATCTTCCATGCCAGAGGACCTCAAAAGAAAGCTGGGATAGCAATTCTTATTTCAGACAAATTAGATTTCAAACTAAAGTCTGTAATAAGAGACACAGAAGGACACTATATCATTCTTAAAGGGTCTGTCCAACAAGATCTAACAACTGTAAATATCTACACCCCCAACATAGGAGCAACCATCTACATAAGCCAACTGTTCACCAAAATAAAGAGTCATACTAATAACAATACGTTAATTGTAGGAGACCTCAATACTCCACTCTCAGCAATCGACAGATCATCTAAGCAGAAAATCAACAAAGAAACAAGAGCTTTGAATGACACACTGGACCAGATGGACCTCATAGATATATGCAGAACATTCCACCCTAAAACAACAGAATAGTCACTCTTACCGAGTGCACATTGAATTTTCTCCACAAAAGACCACATACTGGGTCACAAATCAGGTCTCAAATGATACCAAAAGATCGAGATTATTCCCTGCATATTCTCAGACCATAATGCTTTAAAATGAACTCAATCACAAGAAAGAAGAGAAATAATTAAAATTAGAGCAGAAATCAATGAATTAGAAACCAGAAACACAGTAGATCAGATCAACGAAAGTAGTAGTTGGGTTCTTTGAAAGAATTAATAAGATCGATAAACCACTGGCCAGACTTATCCAAAAGAAAAGAGAAAGGACCCAAATTAATAAAATTATGAATGAAAGGGAAGAGAGATCATGACTAACACCAAGGAAATAGAAACAATTAGAAATTATTATCAACAACTAAATGCCAATAAACCAAGCAATCTGGATGAAATGGATGCCTTCCTGGAAACCTATAAACTCTGAAGCCTGAAACAGGAAGAAATTGACAAACTGAAGAGGCCAATAATCAGTCAGGAGATTGAAGCAGTGATCAAAAACCTCCCAAAAAACAGGAGTCCAGGGCCTGATGGATTCCCTGGGGAATTCTACCAAACATTCAAAGAAGAAATAATATCTATTCTCCTGACGCTGTTTTTAAAAAAAACAGAAACGGAACGAAATCTTCCAGACTCAGTCTATGATGCCAGCATTACCTTAATCCCCAAAGCAGCCAAAGACCCCATCAAAAAGGAGAATTTCAGACCAATATCCCTGATAAATATGGATTCCAAAATCCTCAACAAATCCCTAGCTAATAGGATCCAACAATACATTAAAAGGAACATCCACCACGACCAAGTGGGATTTATCCCCAGCATGCAAGTGTGGTTCAACATTTGCAAATCAATGAATGTGACAGAACACATTAATAAGAGAAGAGAGAAGAACCATATGGTCCTCTCAATTGATGCAGAAAAAGCATTTGACAAAATACAGCATCCTTTCCTGATGAAAACTCTTCAGAGTATATGGATAGAGGGAACATTCCTCAAGTTCATAAAATCCATCTATGAAAAACTCAAAGCGAATATCATCCTCAATGGGGAAAAGCAGAGAGCCTTTCCCTTAAGATCAGGAACACATCAAGATGCCCACTCTCGCCACTATTGTTCAACATAGTACTAGAAGTCCTAGCAACAGCAATCAGACAACAAAAAGAAATAAAAGGTATTCAAATTGGCAAAGAAGAAGTCAAACTCTCTTTTCTTTTTTGTTTTTTTTATAAAGGAACTCCATTTTTATTATAAGGAAAATCAAATTTTTTGAGAAAACCAATTTATGTATGACATAATTATGTTCCCTTACAAAGTGACTTTTTAAGAATATAAAAGATAATTAAAATAAATCTATTTCTATCTTATCATGATTTTAGTTTATAACTGGAATATTGCCAAGTTTCTAAAAAGTTACACCACTAAATTGTTACCTTTCTTCTGTGTTCTGGTCAAAGAGCAGGCATAAAATTATATTCTCTTAACTGGCCTATGACTTGAAAATCTCTTTGAAAATTATAATAAGATATGTAAAATATACACCTTCATCTAATTTTTTTTATGTTGTGGGGATGAATGATTTGCAAAATATGTTTAAAAAATCTTCCTATCCCCTGGAGCTTATTACTAAGAAAATTGAGATGACCAACTAGGTTGCTCTATTACTATCAAATAAATACATCAGCTAAAAAAGAAAATGGAATATTCACACCAAGTACATTCACTAACATAAGTGTGTTTGTGGTAAAGAGTTAGAATTACATGTTCATGTTGGACTGGGGTGGAAACAGAATTGGCAGTTATGGGATTGGACTTCTTTTATACTTGGTAGTTTGGACATCCTTCCTAAGGAGTTCATTTACTTTATTAGCAGGGGACATTTTTGGCTTTGACCATATCTGGGGGCTCTGAGGTAGTTAAAGGATATTTATAGGATCTCAATAATTAGGACCTGCATGCACCTTACTTACAGCAAACCCACTGCTGAGGGGGGAATTTCTAGGCGCTGTCTGGCCCTTAGGCCTGAAAGTCCTTACAGCCACCTCTGGATTGGTACATGATGTCTTCTGGGCAATGAAAGGGTAGGATGGGGTTTGTATCCATCCCTGTGGGTTACATGCTCCCCTGAAACCTTGAGGATAGAGGCTACCCTACAGTATGCTTTCTAAAAACTGTCTGCAGCAGTAAGAACAGCAAGAACGTATTTTATGATGAGAGGAAGAGAAATTTTTCAAAGACCCAGAACAAAAGGGTGTTTCTAGGTTTTTCAAAGGTTATGAAAGAATAAACCTGAGATGATGATAACAGACACTCTGCTCAAGCTGTTTTAGGAAGCCTTCTTTTTATCTAATATTATCATTCATATTATTAGCCATGCAAAACAGATTTCCCTACCTCCAATTTTCAAAAAGAATATCTGATTCTGTTTTAGTGATTTTAGATGCTATTACTTATTATCCTTTAATAAATCAATCAACAAATTATCAGAACATCTAAATATCCAATCTTACTTTTATCTGGACAATTTTAACTTCATCAAAGCTTATATCGGTAAGAGATTTCTTCGTCTGGCCTCTTCTGTGTCCAAATTTACACTTATTTCTCATCACTTGTTCATCATCTTCTATGGGTCTCCGAACATATTTAAAGCGATCTTTGAGAGCTCGTTTCCATAAAAAAAAGCCACAGCCATCGTCGTCCAGGAAAGGGTGGGCCTGCAGCAAGGCGCTGACCACATCATTGTACTGCTGGGTGCTGGGATACAGTGAGCCTTCCCAATACTTAGTCATGTCGGCCTGGAGAAACTCAATTGATCCTTATCCTCATGCTGTGATCGGGACACTTCTGTTCTGCTAACATGCATTTGACATCATAGGGAAATTCTGGTAAAACATAGGACTTAGTCCATTGCAATGCTTTATTCCTTGCTAGAACATGTTTCATATTCCTTCTCTGTTTCAGTACTCTTTGGTCAATTAGTCCATTATCAAGGTTTTCGGCTGCATAGAACGATGGTGTCTGCTTCCCACGGTTGGCAGGACTAGGGGACTCTTCATCCTCTGGGTCTGCTCCTGCTTGAGCAAGAGGGGCTGTTTCTCTAGGGCTTCCAAAGGACTCCAGTCTTTGACTCTCCTGCTTATATTTTTTAATTAAATCCATCTGAACAGCCTGGTGCCCAATTTTCTTTACCAGTTGCTGAACCATCCGATCATTAAGTGCTAGAAGAGCGGCCCCACTTACTTCTTCCTCTTGAAACCTATGAACTAGCTCTCCTAAGTTTTTCTCCACCAACCAAATGCAGACCTGAAAAACTGACCAGGTTTCCATGGCTGTGTCCTGTGAATACACCTTCTCCTACTTTTTTTCCATAGGCATCCCTCAGCTTTACTAACAGACCGCCAAAGCTGTACAATGATACCCAATCCTGTACCATTCCAAACTCTCTTTTCAAAGATGACATGATACTTTATGTGGAACACCCAAAAGACTCCACCCCCAAATTACTAGAACTCATACAGCAATTCAGTAATGTGGCAGGATACAAAATCAATGTACAGAAATCAGTTGCTTTCTTACACACCAGCAAAGCAACTGTAGAAAGAGAGATTAGAGAAACGATTCCATTTACAATAGCACCAAAAACCGTAAGCTACCTCGGAATAAACCGAACCAAAGCCGTAAAGGATCTATACTCTAGTAACTACAGAATACTCATGAAAGAAACTGAAGACACAAAAAGATCAGAAAACATTCCATGCTCATGGATTGGTAGAATAATCATTGTTAAAATGTCTATGCTACCCAGAGCAATCTATACCTTCAATGCCATCCCGATCAAAATTCCAATGACATTTTTCAACATGCTGGAAAAAACAGTGCTAAAATTTGTATGGAATCAGAAAAGACCCAGAATCACCAAGGAAATATTGAAAAAGAAAAACAAAGCTGGGGGCATCACATTGCCCCATTTCAAGCTGTGTTACAAAGCAGTGATCACCAAGACAGCATGGTACTGGCACAAAAACAGACATATAGACCAATGGAACAGAATAGAGAACCCAGATATGGACCCTCAACTCTATGGTAAATAATCTTTGACAAAGCAGGAAAAAACATGCAATGGAAAAAAGACAGTCTCTTCAAAAAATGGTGCTGGGAAAATTGGACAGCCACATGCAGAATGAAATTCGACCATTCTCTAACACCATACACAAAGATAAACTCAAAATGGATGAAAGACCTCAATGTGAGATAGGAATCCATCAAAATCCTAGAGCAGAACATAGGCAGTAGCCTCTGTGACATCGGCCACAGCAACTTCTTTCATGATACATCTCCAAAGGCTAGTGAAACAAAAGCAAAAATGAACTTTTGGGACTTCAGCAAGATAAAAAGCTTCTGCACAGCAAAGGAAACAAAACAAAGAGGTAAGCCATAGAATGGGAGAAGATATTTGCAAATGACACTACAGATAAAGGGCTGGTATCCAAGATCTATAAAGAATTCTCAAACGCAACACCCAAAAAACAAATAATCAAGTCAAAAAATGGGCAGGAGACATGAACAGAAATTTCTCCAAAGATGACATACAAATGGCTAACAGACACATGAACAAATGTTCACCATCATTAGCCATCAGGAAAATTCAAATCAAAACCACAATGAGATACCACCTTACACCAGTTAGAATGGCAAAAATTGACAAGGCAAGAAACAAGAAATGGTGAAGAGGTTGTGGAGAAAGGGGAACCCTCTTACACTGTTGGTGGGAATGCAAGTTGGTACAGCCACTTTGGAAAACAGTGTGGAGGTTCCTCAGAAAATTAACAATAGAGCTACCCTATGATCCAGCAATTGCACTCCTGGGTATTTACTCCAGAGACACAGATGTAGTGAAAAGAAGGGCCACATGCACCCCAATATTCATAGCAGCAGTGTCCGCAATAGCCAAACTGTGGAAAGAGCTGAGATGCCCTTCAACAGATGAATGGATAAAGAAGATGTGGTCCATATATACAATGGAATATTACTCAGCCATCAGAAAAGATGAATACCCACCTTTTACATCAACATTCATGGGAGTGGAGGAGATTATGCTAAGTGAAATAAGTCAAGCAGGGAAAGTCAATTATCATACGTTTTCACTTATTTGTGGAACATAAGGAATAGCACGGAGGATATCAGGAGAAGAAAGGGAAAAATGAAGGTGGGGAAATCAGAGGGGTAGATGAACCATGAGAGACAATGGACTCCGAGAAACAAACTGAGGGTTCTAGAGGGGAGGGGGGTGGGAGGATGGGTTAGCCTGGTGATGGGTATTGAGGAGGGCATGTTCTGCATGGAGCACTGGGTGTTATGCACAAACAATGAATCATGGAACACTACATCTAAAACTAACGATGTAATGTATGGGGATTAACATAACAATAAAAAACCTAATGATGTATTGTATGGTGACATAACATAATAAAATAAAAAAAAAAACAGATATAAGTAAAATGCCTGGAGATTTTAAAGCAATAATCATAATGATACCCACCAGGCTTGAGAAAAGAATAGAATACTTCAGGGAGGCCCTTACCAGAGATAAAGGTGTTAATAAAAAGTCAGAAATGAAAAATGCTGTAAGTAAGATTTTTTTTTTTAAAAACTGAGATTCCAAAAAGACTGGTTGTAATGACAACAAGGATAGAGGAAGCAGAGGAATGAATGAGTGATATAGAAAACAGAATAATGGCAAATAATGAAGGTGAACAAAACAGAGAAAGAAGAATTATTGAGCACGAGAACAGACAGGGAACTCAGTGATTCCATCAAATGTAGTAACATTCGTATAGTAAGAATCCAACAAAAAAAGAGAGAAAAGGGGGCAGAAGGTTTATTTGAGGAAATAATAGATAAAAACTTCCCTAATCTAGGGAACAAAACAGACATCCAAATCCAGGAGGCACACAGAACTCTCACTAAAATCAACAAAAGCAGGCCAACACTAAGACATATTGTAGTAAAATTTGCAAAATATAGTATTAAAGAAAAAATCCTAAAAACAGTAAGACAAGTCCCTAACTTACAAGGGAAGACCTAAAAGGCTAGCTGCAGATCATTCCACAAAATTGGCAAGCCAGAAAGGAGTGGCATAATATATTCAACTTCCTGAATGGGAAAAATCTGCAGCAAAGAATACTCTATGCAGCAAAGCTATCATTCAGAATAGGAGAGATAAAGAGCTTCTCAGACAAACAAAAACTAAAGGAGTTTGTGACCACTAAACCAGTCCTGAAAAAAATATTAAAGGGGACTCTTTGGGAAGGAAAAAGCGACAAAGACTAAAAAGGAACAGAGAAAATCTCCAGAAAATGACAAAACAAGTAATAAAATAGCAGTAATAAAATTCATATCTATCAATAATTACTCTGAATGAAAATGGACTAAACACTCCAATCAAAAGACATAGGGTATAAGAATGGATTAAAAAAACAATACCCATCTATATGCTGCCTATAAGAGACTCATTTTAGACCTAAAAACACCTGCAGATTGAAAGTGAGGGGATGGAGAAATATTTCTCATGCAAATGAAAGTCAAAAGAAAGATGGAGTAACAATACTTGTATCAGACAAACTAGATTTTAAACCAAATGCCTTAAGAAGAGATGAAGAAGGGCACTATATCATAATAAAGGGGACTATCCAAGAAGATCAAACAATTAAACTTATGCCCCCAACATGGGAACACCCAAATATTATAGAACAATTAATAACAAACTAAAAGGCAGTAATTGATAATAATACAATAGTAGGCGACTTAAACATCCCACTTATAGCAATGGACAGATCACTTAAGCAGAAAATCAACAAGAAAACAATGGCTTTAAATGACACACTGGATCAGACGGACTTAACAGATATCCAACTTAAAGCAGAAGAATGCACATTCTTTTCAAGTGCACAGGGGACATTCTCCAGAATAGATCACACATTATATAAAAAAAAAAAAATCAAGCCTCAACAAGTACAAAAAGACAGATCATACCTATTCTATGAAAACTGAAGTCAACCACAAGAAAAATTTGGAAAGACCACAAATACATGGATTTTAAACAACATGCTACTAACAAATGGGCCACCCAGGAAATCAAAGAAGAAGAAAAAACCATGGAAACAAATGAAAATGAAAACACAATGGTTCAAAACCTTTGGGATGCAGCAAAAGTGGTCGTAAGAGGGAAGTATACAGCAATACAGGCCTACCTCAAGAAACAAGAAAAATCTCAAATACACAACCTAATCTTACACCTACAGCAGCTAGAATAAGAACCATGAACGAAGCCAAAAGCTAGCAGAAGAAAGGAATAAAGATTAAAGCAGAAATAAATGATACAGAAATTAAAATAACCAGTAAAACAGATTAATGGAACCAGGAACTGGTTCTTTGAAAGAATTAATAAAATTGATAAACCCCAGCCAGACTTATCAAAAAGAAAAGAGAAAGGAACCAAATAAATGACAAATGAGAGAGGAGAAATCACAACTGACACCACAGAAATATAAGAGAATATTATGAAAAACTATATGCCAACAGATTGGACAACCTGGAAGAAGTGGGTAAATTCCTAGAAACATAAACTACAAAAACTGAAACAGGAAGAAATATAAAATTTGAACAGACCATAACCAGCAAATAATTCAATCAGTAATCAAAAATCTGCCAACAAACAAAACTGCAGGTCCAGATGGCTTCCCAGGGGACTTTTACCAAACATTTAAAGAAGGGTTAATAACTACCTATTCTTCTCAAAATATTCCAAAACACAGCAATGGAAGGAAAATATCCAAACTCATTCCATGAGGACAGCATTTTCCAAAATAAAATCTAGTTTGTCTGATTCCAAAACAAGACAGACTCCACTAAAAAATAGAACTACAGGCTAATATCCTTCATGAACATGGATGCAAAAATTCTCAACAAGATACTAGCAAATTGAATCCAACAGTACATGAAAAGCAACATTCACCACAATCAAGTGGGATTTATTCCTGGGCTGCAAGGGTGGTTCAATATTTGTAAATCAATTAATGTGGCAAACCACATTAATAAAAGATAAGAACCATATGATCTTTTCAATAGATGCAGAAAAAAACATTTGACAATGTACAACATCCATTCTTGATAAAAACCCTTAACAAAATATGGATAGAGGGAACATACCTCAACATAATAAAGGCCATATATAAAAAAAAAAAACACAGCTAATATCATCCTCAATGGGGAAAAACTGAGATTTTCCTTTAAGGTCAGGAACAAGATGGGGATGTCCACTCTAACCACCATTATTTAACACAGCAATGGAAGTCCTAGACACAGCAATCAGACAACAAAAAGAAGTAGAAGGCATCCAAATTGGTAAGGAAGAAGTCAAACTTTCACTATTTGCAGATGACACGATACTCTATATAGAAAACCCGAAAGACTCCACCAAAAAATTGCTAGAACTGATACACAAATTCAAGCAATTCACAGGATATAAAACCAATGCTGAGAAACCTGTTGCGTTTCTATACACCAATAATGAAGCAGAAAGAGAAATCAAGGAATCAGTCCCATTTATAATTGCACCCAAACCCATAAAATACCTAGGAATAAACATAAAAGATCGGAACTCTGAAAACTATAAAACACTGAAGAAAGAACCTGAAGATGACACAAAGAAATGGAAAAACATTCCATACTCATAGGAAGAACAAATATTGTTAAAATGTCCATGCTACCCAAAGCAATCTACATATTTAATGCAATTCATATCAAAATACCTACAGCATTTTTCACAGAGCTAGAACAAATAATCCGCAAATTCGTATGGAACCACAAAAGACCCCTAATAGCCAAAGCAATCCTGGAAAAGAAAAGCAAAGCTAGAGGCATCACAATTCCGCACTTAAAGCTATGTTACAAACCTGTAGTCATCAAAACAATACGGAACTGGCACAAAAACAGAGACCCAGATCAATGGAACAGAATAGAGAACCCAGAAATGGACCCAACTAATCTTCCAGAAAGCAGGAAATGCAATGGGAAAAAGAGAGTCTTTTCAGCAAATGGTGTTGGGAAAATTGGACAACCACATGCAAAAGAATGAAACTGGACCACTTTCTTACACAAGAATAAACTCAAAAACGGATGAAAGACCTAAATATGAGACAGGAAACCATTAAAATCTTAGAGGAGAACACATGCTGAATCCTCTTTCTCCTCAGCCATAGCAACTTCTTACTAGACACATCTCTGGAGGCAAGGGAAACAAAAGCAAAAATGAACTATTGGGACTAATAGACATGAAAAGATGCTCAACATCACTCATCATCAGGGAAATACAAATCAAAACCAGGATGAGATAACATCTTATACCTACCAGAATGGCTAAAACTAACAACAGAGGAATTAACAGATGTTGGCAATGATGTAGAGAAAGGGGAACTCTTACATTGTTAGTGGGAATGCAAACTTGTGCAGCCACTCTGGAAAACAGTATGGAGGTTCCTCAAAAGTTAAAAATAGAACTACCCTAATGACCCAGCAATTGCACTACTAGGTATTTGCCCAAAGGATACAAAAATACTGATTTAAAGGAGGACATGCACCCAATGTTTATAGCAGCATTACCAACAATAGCCAAACTATGGGAAGAGCCCAAATGTCCATGAACTGATGAATGGATAAAGAAGATGGTGTGTGTGGAATACTACCCACCCAATCAAAAAGAATAAAATGAATAAAATCTTACCATTTGCAATGCCGCTGATGGAGCTAGAGTGTATTATGGTAGAGAAAAAAGTCAGAGAAACAAATAGCATATGATTTCACTTATAGATGGAATTTAAGAAACAAACAGATGAACATAGGAGAAGGGGACAGAAAATAAAAGAGGGGGAGGCAAACCATAAGAGACTCTTAACTCTAGAAAACAAACTGAGGGTTGATGGAGAGGAGGTGGGCAGGTGATGGGCTAAATGGGTGATGGATATTAAGGACTGCACCTGTTGTGATGAGCACAGGGTATTATTTTTAAGTGATGAATCACTAAAATTCTACTCCTGACACTAATGTTACACTATACCTTAACTAACTAGAATTTACATAAAAACTTGAAACAAACACAAAAAAGGAAAAAAAAATTGTATCATGAATTTTATTAATATATACTACATACTACATATTTAGCTATATATTAGTATTTGTAATAAATTACTAATATCTTTAGTAAATTACACACATATAATTATATAGTACATGTTTTATATGTTTATATATAATGAAATATTACACAGCCATAAAATGGATGAGATTTTGCTATTTGCAACAACATGGACAGACCTATAAAATGTTATTCTAATTGAAATAAATCAGACTGAGAAAGACAAATACCATATGATTTCACTCTTATCTGGAGTCTAATGAAAAAAAAATGAATGAATAAACAAGGAAAAAACAGAATCAGACTTCTAAATAGAGATCAAACTAATGGTTGTCAGTGGTAAGGGGAGTAAGGTGATGTGATGGACAAAATGGATGAAGGGAAGTGGGAGATACAGGCTTCCAGTTATGGAATAAACAAGTCACGGGAATAAAAGGTATAGCATAGCGAATATGGTCAATAATGTTGTAGCAGCACTGTATGGGAAGAGAGGGTAGCTACATTTGTGGGGAGCACAGCATAATGTATATGGAAGTTGAACTGCTTTGTTGTACACCTCAAGCTAATGTAACATTGTGTGTCACCTATATTCAAAAAAATTTTTTAAGTGAAAACATATTTCTTGAGTTTTATAAGTGCCATACACTGTTCACATGAATCTGATCCTTGTAACAGTCCTGAGGTATAAATACTATCATTATCCCTATTTTATAGATGGGGAAGCTGAGGTACAGAGAGATTAAGCAACTTCCCTAAGGTCATTCAGCTATTATGTAAAAGAGTTAGTATTTGAACCCAGCCTATGTTCTCAACTACCATATAACAGTGTATTGTTAGAATGCATCTTCCTGGTTAACTGAACTGTTTAGCTGCCTTGGAAGTACCTTTTGTATATACTATTTCTATACTATATGAAAGTAAACTTCAGTTGTACACATATAGCTTTACAAATTCAAAATCAAGTCAAAGATAAGGCAATATGATATCCATGAAAAGTCATTAAATTAAAGAGACTAAAAGGTGAAAGTAAACTTAACGTATTTTAAAGATTTTATTTATTTATTTGACAGAGAGAGACACAGCGAGAGAGGGAACACAGGCAGGGGGAGTGGGAGAGGGAGAAGCAGGCTTCCCGCCGAGCAGGGAGCCCGATGTAGGGCTCGATCCCAGGACCCTGGGATCATGACCTGAGCCGAAGGCAGACGCTTAACGACTGAGCCACCCAGGTGCCCCAAACTTAACGTATTTTAATGTCTTAAGCACATTTTTGGTCATATACTTAAAACTACAGTGCATTTGCATAGCATAGGATAAAGAATAAAAAGTCTAAAATATGTGATCTGTAAAAAGAAAAATTAAAATTGCTTAACAATTGATCACTTCCTTTGTTAATGTCTAAAGATTAAATTGATTTTAGTATTACACTTGAATACATGATTTTTATGATATTTTCTACTCTGAATAAGAAATCTGTATTTATTTGGTATATTTTTATCAAACAAATTTGTTTTTATGAATTAATATTCTGACTAATCAAAATACAAAAAAATTGTTGAAAAATTAAAAATACTGTGAGAATTATATATCTTATTAAACAATGCCTACAATCTCCTAAACAGGATATTTTCTTTAACAAAAACTACAAAATGAATTTTATGTATTATACTTTACTGAATGCAACACAGTAACTGAATAGTATTTAACGTAAAGTACCACAGTATTTGTCAACCTTGAATTACACCATAAAAAGTTACAAAATTCTACCTGTTCTTAATGGAAAGAAAGTAGAAGTTGGTGCTGATTCAAGAATGGGTGAATTTGATCAGTTGATACTGAAAAGAGATAAAGATTAACTGAGTATGAGGATTAGTCAAGAAGTGAGAATATTCTCAGAAAGAATAACATAAAACCTTCATTAGCTAAAAGAGTACCTGAGCAATTTAAATTCTTTATCTTCCCAGTTACTTAACTGGGAAAAATACCTTTGAAATCAGTAACATCCTTAAAAGGAAAATAAATCTTTACATATTGATTACTATGGCTAATGAAGAATGGAGTACACTAGATTTAGACATTAATTAAACCCAGTATTTAAAAGTAAAAAAGACTTAAATTTTACTAAAGAATTCCCATATTTTCTCTAAAGCCATAATTTTGTAGTATGTCTTACAAACAAGCCAATTTGCTCATGAATATCTTTAAAATGCATTTCTTTGTTAAAAAAACTAAATAAATCACAATACTTCACATCATTTACTTTCTATAAATTTCATTTTATTACCTTTGAGGAATGAGTGTAACCCACAAAGTCTCACTGGTATGTATTTTGATTATGTTTGATTTACTCAGGTGCAACTGCATTAGTTACAGCGCTTACCAACATTTGTCTTCCAGTGATTCTTCCAATAGGAAGAGCAATGAGTTTAGTTCATAATTTTGTCATTACAGTCTCAAATTTTAAGCCAAGTGAAGGCATTTGGTTCCACTCAGCTGGACATACTAATTATATGCCTGTCATTTATATAATGAGACCAGTCTAGATGTATTTGTCTACTTAAGTAATTGTTTTAAGGGAAAATTGTAACAATGAAACCTGCTTAATAATTAAATAACAAATTTATACAGTATTTAGAATTTACTCTTCCTAAATACTATTTTACTTTTTGATTTCTACAATCAGCACATAGATGATCATTAACAGCTCAACACTATTAGTATAAATATGAGAAATCTACAACATAGCTAAGCTAACCCAGATACATGAGCATTCAGACAGAATAGTAAAAAATGTTCTCTCAGGAATCCTAATTGAGACTAATTCTTCTGAAGATACTTTTTTTTTTAAAGTATGAATGCTGTCAAATTCCATACTATCCTCCCTTAATAGGTGGGATTCTTATACCATTTGAAAGTATTCATCATTTTCAGTTTTTGGTGTTTGACCTGGGAAATAATGAAATTTTTCTGTGAAGAAGCAATTCTGTAAACTTTTAAAACCTGTTCTATTGTGTTCAAGATAAATTTTATTCAAAAGGTTCAGGAAAAAAGACAAAACTCTTAAAAGAGATTTAGAAGTAAAAGTTGTGTAAGGGAAGAGAATTATTATGTAACATTGTAAGCTAAAAATATTTGCTTATAACCAGGGAGCTTTGAAAGAGGAAAATAAATGAGCCGGGAAAAGGTTTGGATACTTAAAATAAATACATGGCAGGGTGCCTGGGTGGCTCAGTTGGTTAAGCGACTGCCTTCGGCTCAGGTCATAATCCTGGAGTCCCTGGATCGAGTCCCGCATCGGGCTCCCTGCTCGGCAGGGAATCTGCTTCTCCCTCTGACCCTCCCCTCTCTCATGTGCTCTCTCTCACTCTCTCTCGCAAATAAATAAATCTTTAAAAAAATAAATAAATAAAAATAAATAAATAAATACATGGCATATACTCCTTTTTTTTCTGACTTGAACATTTAAAAAAATTAAGAGAAAGGGAAAGGGTGGTTTAAAGCCTTCTGTGATATTAGACTAGTTCTGTTTCAGAAGACAGACAAGCTAATTACCAAGAGCAGAACAACTTGCCACCAGTTCTGATACCATGACTCTCAATTAGGGCAAAAGCAGGAAAATACACTAGTAAAGACTTTTAATGTCCAAGTTACAAATTATTCCTGAAAGTCTATGAACAGGCCCAAAACATAAGACAAAAAGGAGGAAAAAAGAAGCCAAACTTTAAGTAAGAAAGTGAAAAAAACAAACAAACATGAACTTCCCTTTTTTTCTGGAACAGGACTAAGTATAAATAATAAATTCAAGCTTTTCTCTTTCAGTTAAACTTCCTGATGTAAGCCTCAGTACTGAGACTAAAAAAAACAAAGCCAGTGTATTTGTCTATATTGCTGGCTTTGCATTTATAAACTGATTAAGACATATTAGAGATTAGCAAAATAATTTTATCACAGAAAAAAGTGAGAAAGCTGAAGTTGGAGAGAGCTTTAAAGAAAAATCCAGTTTGCTTAAACTGTCATATGTTTTATCAACATGTATACAGGACAGGTGTTTTTCTACATACATGCAAAATCTGGACCATTGAGGGTGTTCAACTTGTATGAGATCTTTTCTAAACTCTTTAGACTACCCCCCCATTTTCTAATAGAAACCAAGACCTAACAAATTATGAAACTTGTTCAAGGTCAAAGAATTAATTGCAAGGAATTCTGTAGACTCTTGGGCCAATACTTTTTCCACTATAACAGTATTCTTCCTAAATTTACTATAAAGTCAAGCTGGAAATTGATTCTTATAACATTAAATACAAGAACTGAAAACTAAATAAAAAACTTGTTAAAAATTTTTTTTTCTTTTCAGTATCATGACACCTTAAGATATAGTGCTTTAAAACCTTTTATTTTTCATTTACTAGTGGGTAAAATGTTTTTGAGAAAGTTTGTTTTTTTAAGTTAGAAAATGTGACTATAGAAACAAAACTGGATGTAGGGTTTTTTAAATTTGTATTTATTATATTTAATTTATTTTTATTTATTTACTCAGTACTGCTAAGCATAATGTACATATATGTGAGTTCTAGGAAGAGAAATGGTAAGCCATGATTCAGTTCCTCATATCGGACAAGAAATGTTAAAGTTATTCATGCTATAATTAACCCTAAGAAGCAGCAGAGGGCAGAGTTAAGATGGTAGAGGAACAAGGGACCCTAATTTCGTCTGATCCCTGGAATTCAGATAGTTATCAGATCATTCTGAATTAACCAGAGATCTGAGAAAAGAATTGCTGCAATTCTATGAATAGAAAAGCGACCACTTTTTGCAAGACAGGAGGTGTGGAGACGGGAATCCAAGGCGATATATTGGAAGATAAACTGCAGGGGGAGGGAACCTCCATAAGCCTGCTACTTAAAAGTGCTATAAGCAGTGGAGTGCAAAATTGGAACTTTTAGAAGACTGATCCGAAGGTGCTCAGGAGGCAAAGTGGGGCAGAATATATGTGGGACAGTGTGGTCTTAGGATCCCTGGTGTCACAAAAAGAACAGAGGTGCCTGAGGGTAGCTAAGTTCCCATGCATTGGAGCAGGGAAGCTGGCTGCAAACACCAAGTCTAGGCACCAGCTTTCTGCTCCCTGTTGCCATAAATTGTGAACAGCTGCACGGTCTGGCGACTGCTCTCCAAGCAGGGGACCAAGAAAAGGCAGAAGCGCTCGGAGAACCCCCTCCCTAACCTGGGTAGAACAGCATGGGTCCACTGCAGGAGTCTGTCAAGTTTAGACACTGAAAAAATGGGGTTACAGCCCTGAGATAAAAATGCTAGTTCACAGTCTGGGTGAACACAGAGTTCAGATGGAAACCAGGGAGACAAGAGTGATTGACTGCTTTTCTGTGAGGCTCAATGAAGAGTAGGGGGGGGCACAAACTTTTAGCTCCAGGGTTAGAGATCAGGGCACTGCCATTTTCATCCACCCCCATTGGTGCTGAAAGCCTTCAGGGAGCAAAGCAGCGACGCACAGTGCAATCCAGAGACGCTTACACTGAGCATGGCCCCTTGGCAAGGGGAGTGCAATTCCACCAGGGGAAAGACACCTGAGAATCAGCACAACAGGCCCCTCCCCCAGAAGACCAGCAGGAATATTCAGCTAATACCAAGTTTACTGATAATAGAGAACTGCAAAACTTCAGCTCCTAAGGAAAACAGTTTATACCATTTGTGTTTTTTTCTTATTTTTCTTATTATTCTTTAGGCTTTCAGTTTTACATTTTTTTTTTCCTTTTCAGTTATTTTCTTATTTTATCAATTCTTATTTCAAGTTTTCAAATTTTTATTTTCACATTTATGCTTTATATATATATTTCATTTTTGTATTTTCACTGTATTCAATTTTATTTCTGTATATATATCTTTTTTTTTTCTTTCCTATTTTGGGATCTTGTTTCTTCTAACAAATGGACCAAAATAAAACCAGGATCTAGTTTATTGTTGTGTTCTGTTCTACTTCTTATTTGAATTTTTTCTCTCTCTTTTTCTGTTTTCTTCTGATTTGTTTAGTGTGTGTTTTTCTGGTGCTGTTGTTGCTATTTTTGTATTTTCTCTCTTTCACCTATTCTTTTCTGACATAACAACAAGATGGAATAACTCACCCCAAAAGAAAGAACGGGGGCAATACGGCCAGCAATTTAATCAATACGGGTATAAGTAAAATGTCAGAACTAGAATTCAAAACAATGATAATAAAGATACTGGCTAGGCTTGAGAAAAGCATAGAAGACATTACAGAATCCCTTACTGGAGAAATAAAAGAACTAAAACCTAATCAGGACAAAATAAAAAAGGCTATTACTCAGATGCAATAAAAAATGGAGGATCTAACTACTAGGATAAATGAGGCAGAAGAGTCAGTGATACAGAAGACAAATGATGGAGAATTAGGAAGCTGAGAAAAAGAGAGATAAACAGCTTTTGGATCACAAAGGGTGGATTCAAGAGATCAGATATACCATAAAGCAAAACAGAATTAGAATAACTGGGGTCCCAGAGTAAGAGGAAAGAGGGAGGTGGACAAAAGGTTTATTTAAACAAATTATAGCTGAGAACTTCCCTAATCTGGGGAAGGAAACAGGCATTCAAATCCGGGAGGCACACAGAATCCCCTCCAAAATCAATAAAAATAGGTCAACACCTTGATACATAATAGTGAAGCTAGCAAATTTCGGAGGTAAAGAGAAAATCCTGAAAGGAGCTCCAGGCAAGAGGTCCTTAACCAATAAGGGTAGTAACATAAGGATGGCAGCAGTCCTGTCCACAGAGACCTGGCAGGCCAGAAAGGACTGGCATGATATATTCAAGGTGCTAAATGAGAAAAATATGCATGCAAGAACACTTTATCTAGCAAGGCTGTCATTCCGAATAGAAGGAGAGATAAAGAGCTTCCAGGACAAACAGAAACTAAAAGAATTTGTGATCACTAAACCAGCCCTGCAAGAAATATTAAAGGGGATTGATTCTGTAAGCGAAAAGAGAGCCCAAAAGTAACACAGACCCTAAAAAAACAGAGACAATCTATAGAAACTGACTTTACAGGTAATACAATGGCACTAAATATGTATCTTCTAATAATTCCTTTGAATGTAAATGGAGTAAATGCTCCTATCAAAAGACACAGGGTAGCAAATTGGATAAAAAAAGAAGACCCATCCATATGCTGTCTATAAGACTCATTTTAGACCCAAAGACACCTCCAGATTGAAAGTGAGGGGGTTAAGAACCATTTATCATGCTAATGGACAACAAAAGAAAGCTGGAGTAGCCACCCTAATATCAGACAAACTAGATTTTAAACCAAACACTGTAGTAAGAGATGAAAAAGGACACTATATCATAATAAAAGTCTACCCAACAAGAAGATACAATTGTAAATATTTATGCCAACTTGGAAGCAGCCAATTATATAAGCCAATTAATAACAAAATTAAAGAAACACATTGATAATAATAATAGTAGGGGACTTTAACACTGCACTCACAGCAATGGACAGATCATCTAAGATACAGATCATCTAAGATCAACAATGACACACTGGACCAGATGGACTTCACAGATATATTCAGAGCATTCCCTCTTTTTTATTATTATTATTATGTTATGTTAATCACCATACATTACATCATTAGTTTTTGATGTAGTGTTCCACAATTCACTGCTTGCGTACAACACCCAGTGCTCCATGCAGAACGTGCCCTCCCCAATACCCATCACCAGGCCAACCCATCCCCCCACTCCCTCCCCTCTAGAACCCTCAGTTTGTTTTTCAGAGTCCACAGTCTCCCATGGTTCATCTCCCCCTCCAATTTCCCCCCCCTTCCTTCTTCCCCTCCTATCTTCTTCTTTTTTTTTTTTTAACGTATAATGTATTATTTGTTTCAGAGGTACAGGTCTGTGATTCAACAGTCTTACACAATTCACAGTGCTCACCATAGCACATACCCTCCCCAATGTCTATCACCCAGCCACCCCATCCGTCCCACCCCCCACCACTCCAGCAACCCTCAGTTTGTTTCCTGAGATTAAGAATTCCTCATATCAGTGAGATCATATGATACATGTCTTTCTCTGATTGAATTATTTCCATCTTAAAGCAATAGAATACACATTCTTCTCAAGTACACATGGAACATTCTCCAGAATAGATCACATAGTGGGGTCTCAACCAATACTAAGAGATTGGGATTATTCCCTGCATATTTTCAGACCATAATGCTTTAAAACTTGAATACAATCTCAAGTGAAAATTTGGAAGGAACACAAATACATGGAGGTTAAAGAACATCCTACTGAAGAATGAATGGGTCAACCAGAAAATTAAAGAAGAATTTAAAAAATTCATGGAAACAAATAAAAATGAAAACACAACTGTTCAGAACCTTTGGGATGCAGCAAAGGTGGTCCTAACGGGAAGTACATAGCAATACAGGCCGTTCTAAAAAACAGGAAAAGTCTCAAATACACAACCTAACCTTACAACTAAAGGCGCTGGAGAAAGACTGCAAATAAAGCCTAAATCCAGCAGGAGAAAAGAAATAATAAAGATTAGAGCAGAGATCAGTGAAACAGAAATCAAAAGAACAGCAGAACAGATAAATGAAACTAGGAGCTGGTTCTTTGAAAGAATTAACAAGATCGATAAACACCGCATCAGATTTATCAAAAAGAAAAAAGAAAGAACTGAAATAAATAACATCATAAATAAAGAGGAGATCGTAACCAACACCGAAGAAATACAATTATAAGAGCATATTATGAGCAAGTATATGCCAACAAATTAGGCAATCTGGAAGAAATGGATGCATTCCTAGAAACATATAAATTATCCGCACTGATTGAATCTCAGATCTGTACCTCTGAAACAAATAATGCAATATATGTTAAGAAAAAAAAAAAGAAGAAGAAGGTAGCGGGAGGGGAAGAATGAAGCGGGGGAAATTGGAGGGGTGGACGAACCATGAGAGACGATGGACTCTGAAAAACAAACTGAGGGTTCTAGAGGGGAGGGGGGTGGGAGGATGGGTTAGCCTGGTGGTGGGTATTGAGGAGGGCACATTCTGCATGGAGCACTGGGTGTTATGCACAAACAATGAATCATGGAACACTTCATCTAGAACTAATGATGTAATGTATGGGGATTAACATAAGAATAAAAAAAAAATTATCCGCACTGAAACATGAAGAGATAGAAAACCGGAACAGAGCCATAACCAGCAAAGAAATTGAATCAGTAATCAAAAATTTCCCAACAAACAAGAGTCCAGGAACAGATGGCCTCCCAGCGAAATTCTACTAAACATTTAAAGAAAAATTAATACCTATTCTTCTGAAGGTGTTTCAAAAAACAGAAATGGAAGGAAAACTTCCAAACTCCTTCTATGAGGCCAGCATTATCTTGATCTCCAAACCAAAGACCCCATCAAAAAGGAGAATTACAGAACCATATCCCTGATGAACATAGATGCAAAAAATTCTCACCAAGATACTAGCTAATAGGATCCAACGGTACATTAAAAGGATTATTGGGGTGCCTGGGTGGCTCAGTGGATTAAGCATCTGCCTTTGTCTCAGCTCATGATCTCAGGGTTCTGGAATCAAGCCCTGTATTAGGCTCCCTGCTCAGTGGGGAGTCTGCTTCTCTCTCTCCCTCTGCCCCTTCCCCCTGGCTTATGCTCTCCCTCTCTGATAAATAAATGAAATCTTTAAAAAAAAAAAAGATTATTTATCACAACCAAGTGGGATTTATTCCTGGGCTGCAAGGGTGGTTCAACAACCTCAAATCAATCAATATCATACACCACATTAAAAAAAGGACAAGAACCATATGATCCTCTCAATAGATGCAGAAAAAGCATTTGACAAAATATAGCATCCTTTCTTGATTAAAACTCTCCACAGTGTAGGAATAGAGGGAACATACCTCAAAATCATAAAAGCCATCTATGAGAAGCCTACAGTGAATATCATTTTTAATGGGGAAACAGTGAGAGCTTTTCCCTTAAGGTCAGGAACATGACAGGGATGTCCAATCTCACCATTCTTTAACAGTTTGGAAGTACTAGCCTCAGCAAGCAGACAACAAAAAGAAAAAAAAAAGGCATCCAAATTGGCAAGAAACAAGTCAAAGTTTCACTCTTTGCAGACAATATGATACTATATGTAGAAAACCCAAAAGACTCCATAAACAAATTGCTAGAACTGATACATGAATTCAGCAAAGTTGCAGGATAGAAAACCAACACACAGAATCAATTGCATTTCTATACACTAACAATGAGACAGAAGAAAGAAATTAAGGACTCAATCCCATTTACAACTGCACTGCCAATATCCTCTAGTACTTTGTCATTAGCTCACCCTAGGCCTTAAAAACCCTCCCACCCTCTACCTCAGGGGAGTTGGAATTCAGACTGAGTTGTTCTGCCCTCTCTCTTTTTTGCAATACTCTTCAATAAGGTTTTCCTTGTCTTTTAAACTTTAATGCAATCTTTGCTTTGACACCACCTTTTCACCCTAAAAAGGCATCTCATTCCTTTGTAGCAGTGGCTTTCAAACTTTCATGTATTTCTGAATCACCTACAGGGCTTCTCAAAACACGGTTTCTGAAGTAGTAGGCCAGGGTTCAGTTTTCATATATTTCCAACAAGTCTCCAGATAAGCCATGGCTGGTCCAGAGACCATATTTTGGCCTAAATTTTCCACAAACTGTCCTAACCTTCTGAAGCCCCTGGAGGCTCGAGCACATTTGCTGTAATGAGGTCATTTCTGGAGCTGATGAAGATGTGTTTTTCCTCACAATCTTCTCACTCTCCCCTTTTAAAAATTTATGTTAATTCCAGTAAACATACACTGTCATTTTTGTTCCAAGTGAACGAGATAGTGATTCAACAATTCTGTACATCACTCAGTGCTCATCATGGTAAGTGTACTCCTTAATCTTCATCACATATTTCAGCCATCTCTCTACCTACCTCCCCTCTGATAACCATCATTCTTTTTAAAAGATTTTATTTGAGAGAGAGAGAGAGAGAAAAAAAAAAAAAAACAGCATGAGAGGGGAGAGGGTCAGAGGGAGAAGCAGCTCCCCGCTGAGCCGGAAGCCTGATGTGGGACTCCATCCCAGGACTCCAGGATCATGACCTGAGCCGAAGGCAGTCACCCAACCAACTGAGCCACCCAGGCGCCCCTGATAACCATCATTTGTTCTCTATAGTGAAGAGTCTGTTTCTTGGCTTGTCTCTCTTTTATTTTTCCTTTGATCATGTTTTGTTTCTTCAATTCCACATGAGTGAAATCAGATGGTATTTGCCATTTTCTGACTTATTTCGCTTAGCATTGTAATTTCTAGCTGCATCCATGGTGTTGCAAATGGGAAGATTTCATTCTTTTTATGGCTGAATAATATTCCACTGCATATATAAACCACATCTTCTTTATCCATTCATCTATTGATGGTCACATGGGCTGCTTCCATAAATTGGCTAGTGTAAATAATGCTGCAATAGAGGGGTGCATGTATTCTTTCAAATTAGTGTTTCGTACTTCTTGGTAAATGCCATTACTGGATTGTAAAGTACTTCTATTTTTAACTTTCTGAGGAACCTCTATATTGTTTTCCACAGTGGCCACACCAGTTTACATTGGCACCAACAATGCACAAGTGCTCCTTTTTTTCTACAGCCTCACCAACACCTGTTGTTTCTGGAGTTGATTTTAACTATTCTGACAGGTGTGAGGTGACAGCTCATTGTAGTTTTGATTTGCATTTCCCTGATTTTAAGTGATACTGAGAATCATGAGTCCATTGGCCATCTGTATGTCTTCTTTGGAGAAATATCTGTTCATGTCATCTGTCCATTTTTAAATTGGATTGTTTGTTTTTCAGGTGTTGAGTTGTAGAAGTTCTTTATATATTTTAGATAGGAGCCCTTTATAGAATGTCATATGCAAATATTTTCACACATTCCATAGGTTGCCTTTTAGTTTTGTTCACTGTTTCCTTCACTATGCAAAAGCTTTTTATTTTGATGTAGTCCCAGTGTTTTATTTTTGCTTTTGTTTCCCTTGTCTCAGGAGACATATAATGTAGCAGATGTCAGAAAAATTACCACCTGTGCCCTCTAGGATTTTTATGGATTTGGCTCTCACATTTAGGTCTTTAATCCATTCTGGATTTATGTTAGTCTATCGTCAAACAAAGAGGTCCAGTTTCATTATTTTGCATGCTGCTGTTAGGCTTCCCCAACTCCATTTGCTAAAGAGACTATCTTTTTCCCACTGTATACTCATTCCTCCTTTGTTAAAAATTAATTTACCATGTAACTGTGGGTTTATTTCTGGGTTTTCTATTTGTTCCATTGATCTGTGTCTTTTTTTGGGTCAGTACCATACTGTTTTGATTACTATAGCTTATAATATAAATTGAAGCCTGGAATTATTATTTCTTTTTCAAGAATGCTTTGGATTAGGGAAATGTAAATCAAAACTACAATGACATATCACCTCACACCTGTCAGAATGTCTACAATAAAAAAAAGAAACAACAGATGTTGGCAAGGATGTGGAGAAAAAGGAACACTTGTGCACTGTTCGTGGGAATGCAAACTGGTGCAGCCACTGTGGAAAACAGTACAGAGGTTCCTCAAAAAGTTAAAAATAGAACTACCATATGATCCATTAATGACACTACTGGCAATTTACCCCAAAAATACAAAAACACTAATTCGAATGGATACATTCACCCCTGTTTATCGCAGCATTTACACTAGCCAAATTATGGAAGCAACCCAAGTATTCAGTGATAGATGAATGGATAAAGAAGATGTGGGGTGTATGTAGAACTTTATTCAGCAGTAAAGAAGAATGAAATCTTGCCATTTGCAACATGGATTGAGCTAGAAAGTACAATGCTAAGAGAAGTCAGTCAGGGAAAGATAAATACCGTATGATTTCACTCATATGTGGAATTTAAGAAAGGAAACAATTGAGCAAAAATAAAAAAGAGAGAGAGACATGGAGACAAACCAAGAAACATACTCTTAACTACTGAGAACTGATGGTTTACCAGAGGGTAAGAATGTGAGGCAATGGATGAATAGGTGATGGGGATTGAGTGTACTTGTCATGATGAACACTGGGTAATGTATGAAATTGTTGCATCACTATATTGTACACCTGAAACTAATACAACACTGTATGTTACCTATACTGAAATAAAATAAAATAAAATAATTGAAGACTACTGTGTAGGTCTTTTTAGGCCTGCCTAGAGGAACCACAGAGATGGCAAGATCATTTGTCCAAGGTCATATGGTGATGATTTATCTTTGAAATATAATATTAATAATAACAACAACAACAGTTATCATCACGTATTTGCTGGGAGTAATGGGGTACGTACTCCCATTAGTTATTTCATGTATTTCTTAAGATAACCCTATGAAGTAGGTACCATTAGTTCCATTTTATAGATTGGGAAACTAAGGCTAATGGAGTTTAATTAGATTACCTAAATCACATATTTCAGTAAGTGGCAGAGCAGGGGTTCAGACATAATTTTTTCTGATTCAGGACCCATATAGCATATCACTGTGCTGATGCTGAAAATTAAAAAAAAAAAAATGCTGCCCTCATATACTTTTCTTTCTCTAGTCATAAATCATCATCCTATTGTGCCAGCCTTAGAACTATGGGCTTTTTCCTATCTTACAATAAACAAAATAGTGCCCTGACATTCAATGATGATAGAATAAAAAGACTGTTTTCACTGTTCAGGGTCTTTTGTGATAACACACAAATTTTAGGATTGTTTCTTGTAGATCTGTGAAAACACTGTTGGAATTTTGATAGGGATTGCATTAAATATGTATATTACTTTGCACAGTAGACATTTTAACAGTATTTGTTCTTCCAACCCATGAACATGGAATGTCTTTTCATTTCTTTACGCCATCTTGAATTCCTTTTATCATTGTTTCATAGTTTTCAGAGTATAAATCTTTCATTTCTTTGGTTTATTCTTAGATATTTCATTGTTTTTGGTGCAACTGTAAATGGAACTGTCTTCTTAATTTCTCTTTTGGCTGCTTCATTATTGGTGTATAGAAATGCAGCAGATTTCTGTACATTGATTTTGTATCCTGCAACTTTCTTGAATTCATTTATCAGTTCTAGTAATTTTGGGTACAGTCTTTTGGGTTTTCCATATATAGTATCATGTCATCTGCAAATAGTGAAAGTTTTACTTCTTCCTTACTGATTTGGATGCCATTTTTCTTTTTGTTGTCTGATTTCTGTGGCTAGGACTTCTAGTACTATGTTGAATGTAGTGGTGAGAGTGGACATCCTTGTGTTATTCCTGATCTTTGGGGAAAAACTCAGTTTTTCACCACTGAGTATGATGTCCGCTGTGGGTTTTTCATATAAGGACTTTATTATGTTGAGGTATGTCTCCTCTAGACCTACTTTGTTGAGGGTTTAATCATGAATAGATGTTTAACTTCATCAAATGCTTTTTCTGTGTCTACTGAAATGATCATATGATTTGTATCCTTTCTTTCACTGATATGATGCATCACATTGATTGATTTGCATATAGTGAACCACCCTTGGATCCAGAAAATAAATTCCATTTGATCGTGATGAATGATTTTTTTTAAGGTATTGTAGGAGTTGGTTTGCTAGTATTTTGCTGGGGATTTTTGCATCTATGTTCATCAGAGATACTGGCCTCTGGTTTTGTTTTATTGTGGTGACTTTATCTAGTTTTGTTATCTGGGTGATGAAGCCCTCAAAGAATGAATTTGGAAGTTTTGCTTCCTGTTCTATTTTTATAATATTTTTAGAAGAAACGGAATAAACTTTTCTTTAAATGTTTCTTAGAAATCACCTGTGAAGCCCTCTGGTCCTGGAGTTTTATGATTATTGATTCAATTTCATTGCTGGTAATCAGTCTGTTAAAATTTTCAATTTTTTCCTGCTTCAGTTTTGGTAGGTTATGTGTTTCTAGGAATTTATCCATTTTTCCTAGGTTGTCCAATTTGTTGGCATATAATTTTTGGGGAATATTCTCTTACAACTGTATTTCTGTGGTGTTTTAGTTGTGATTTTGAGTCCTTTTTTTGGTAAGTCTGGCTAGAGATTTATCAATTTTATTTATTTTTTCAAAGAACCAGATCCTGGTTTCATTGATCTGTTTATGTTTCTGTATCATATATTTCTGCTTTAATCTTTATTTCCTTCCTTTTGCCAGTTTTGGGTTTTGTTTGTTCTTTTGGAGGCTCCTTTAGGTGTAGGTTAGGTTCTTTATATGAGATTTTATTTTGCTCCTTGAGGTAGGCATGTATTGTAATAAAGTTTCCTCTTACAGCCACTTTTGCTTCATCCTAAATGTTTTGAACCATTGTGTGTTCATTTTCATTTGTTACCATGTATTCTTTCATTTCTTCCTTGAATTCTTCATTAACCCATTTATTGTTTAGCAGCACATTATTTAACCTCCATGTATTTGTGCTCTTTCCAGATTTCTTCTTGTGGTTGATTTTCAGTTTCACAAAATTGTGGTCAGAAAAGATGCATGGTGTGGGACGATGGCAATGGAGCATGAGGACCCTAGGAGCACTTTGTCCCACAAATACAAGTAGCTAACTACCAAATCACCCTAAATACTCCAGAAATCACCCTGCAGACTTACAGAACAAACTCCACAACTAAAGGTAGAAAAAGGCCACACAAAAGAAGGTTGGAAGTGCAGAGACATGTTTTGAGAGAGAAAAGGATTATGGATGCTATGGTGGGGAGGGAGTAACAGGTGCAGAAGGTTGAGAGATGGACTAACACACAGGGGAGCCCATGGGGAAAACAAATCCCCATAGCAATTGGCTTAGAGTGAGAAGAGTCGAATTTTGTCAGTCCTTGCAACCAGCAGGGCATAATTCTACAGTTTTAAAGGTAAGTGGGCTTGGCTGGGGGAGAACTGGAGGGCATTGTGCTGCTGTTGGAGAAGGCAGTACAAACAGTCCACGGACATACAGCATAGAAACAGTGATCTGAAGAGCCCCTGAGCAACAGAATGGGCAGGTTATCTGCTCATCTTGGAGCATATCCTAGAGAGGCAGTGTTCATAGACTCCCCTCTGGGAACAAAGAACTAGCAGGTGCCATCCCCCTCCCCAATCCCTCAGCAGAAGCACAGAGCCACCTGCTGGAAGTGGCACAGTGCTGACACTGGAGACCTAACTTGCTTACATCAAGCCCTGCCCTCCAACCCCCAGTGCTCCAGCGGAACCAACCTTCCAAGTCACTAGCATCAGTCCCAGAGAGGGACGGCCCCTACCCCAGAAGACCAGCCCAAATCCCTGCCCACACCACAACTCCACACCCAGGAGTTCTGAAGGGGCTTGGTTCCAGCAGCACTGCTGAAAGGTCTCATTTCACACAGACCAGAGCACATCTAACTGAAACTCGCCATATTCAGGACAAGGACCAAACATTATCCACAACAGGCAAAGCGAGCCTCCACTGGCGAAGGCATGAAGGATAAAGCAAACACAAGAGCACAGCACACAAAGCGGACACTGGAGACATTCCCTGAAGCACCAGGCCCTGGGTAACAGCAGAAACTGCACTAAGGGCACCACAGGACTTCTTCTTCATAAGGCCATTACCCTGAAGAACAGGAGACACAGCTGACTATCCTAACACATACAAGCAGGCACAGACACTTACACAAAATGCGAAAACAGAGGAATTTGTGACAAATGAAAGAAAAGGACAAGACTATGGCCAGAGAGCACTGCAAAGCACTCCAGGACCTCTTCCTCATAAAGCCACTATTTTCAAAAGCAGAAGATATACCTCACTTTCTTAACACAAAGAAACAGACACAGAGAGGTAGACAAAATGAAGAAACAAAGAAATGCATCCCAAATGAAAGAACAGGACAAGGCCGCAGGCCAAGATATAAGCAAAACAGATATAAATAACATGCCTGATAAAGAATTTAAAGTAATGATCATAAAGATACTCACTGGACTTGAGAAAAGAAGACATGAGTGAGACTGGTAAAACAGATAAGAAATAACACAGCGGAGACGAAGAACTCATTAAACAAAATGATAACAGGCTTGATGGAATGAACAGCAGGCTGGAAGAAGCAGAGCAACAAATTAATGAACTAGAAAAGAGAGTAATGGAAAGTAATCAAGATGAAAAAGAGAAAAAAATTATGGAAAACGAGAATAGACTTAAGGAACTCTGGGACTCCATCAAACATAGTAACATTTGCTTTACAAGAGTCAAAGAAGAGAGAAAAAAGGGGGTAGAAAATTTATTTGAAAAATAATAGCTAAAAAAAAAAAAATATCTAAAAACTTCTCTAATATGGGGTAGGAAACAAATATCCCGATGAAGGAGGCACAGACACCCCCAACAAAATCAACAAAAGCAGATCTATACCAGACATAATGTAATTAAATTGGCAAAATACAGATATTAAAAAAAGTATTTAAAGCATCAAGAAAAAGAAAACAGTTAAATACAAGGTAAAACCCATAAAGCTATCTGAGGATTGTTCAGCAGAAACTTTGCAGGCCATTAGAAAGTTGCATGATATATTCGAAGTGCTAAATGGGAAAAATTTGGAGCCAAGAATACTCTATCCAGGAAGGTTATCATTCAGAATAGAAGGAGAGACAGTTTCCAAGACAAACAAAAAACTAAAGGAGTTCATGACCACTAAACCAGCCCTACAAGAAATTTTAAAGGGGACTCTTTGAGTGGAAAGGAAAGACCAATATTGACAGTATGAAGGTAGAAAACACAAAAGTAGTAAAAATGACTATTTCTGTAAAAAGTCAGTCAAGGATGTAAAAAATGACACCACATACCTAAAACGTAGGGAGAAGAGGAGTAAAGAATGGGTTCAAACTAAAATGACCCTCAGCTTAATACAGACTGCTACATGGAGAAGATGTTATATACAAAGCTAATGGTAACTACCAATCAAAAACAAGTGCAAAGAATAAGGAGAAAGAAATCCAAATATATCACTAAATAAAACCATCAAACCATGAAGGAGAGAAAGACAAGAAAGGACCAGAGAAAATATCCAGAAACAACCACAAAAGCAGTAATAAAATGGTAATAAATACATATCTATCAATAATTACCTTGAATGCAAAAGGACTAAACACTCCAGTTAAAGGACATAGGGTGACAGAATGGATAAAGACAAGACCCATCTATATGCTGCCTACGACAGACCTATTTTACACCTAAAGACACCTTCAGATCGAAAGTAAGGGGATGGAGAAAAAGTCATCATGCAAATGGATGTCAAAGGAGGCCAGATTAGTGATACTTATAAGAGACACACTAGGCTGTAATACAAAGAAGGACACTATATAATAATAAAGGGTACAATCCAACAAGATGATAAAACAATTGTAAATATTCATGAACCCAAATACATAAAAGTTAATAACACAAAATAATTAATAATAATACAATAATAGCAGAGGAATTTAACCCCCCACTTACATAAATGGACAGATCATCTAAACAGAAAATCAACAAGGAAACAATGCCTTTGAATGACACACTGAAGCAGATGGACTGAACATATACGAATATATATGATATATTCAGAACATTCCATCCTAAAGCAGAATATACATTCTTTTCAAGTACACACAGAACATTCTCCAGAATAGATCACATATCAGACCACAAAACAAGCCTCAACAAATTTGAAAAGATGAAGTTATACCAAGCATCTCTTCTAAACACAACATCATAAAACTCTAAGTCAACCACATGGGGAAAAAATCTTGAAAGACCACAACTACAGGGAGGTTAAATAACATGCTACTAAACAATGAATGGATCAACCAGGAAATAAAAGAAAAAATAGAAAAGTACATGGAAACAAATGTAAATGAAAAGACAGCGGTTCAAAACCTTTGGGATGCAGCAAAAGCTATTCTAAGAGGGCAATTTAAAGCAATGCAGGCCTACTTCAAGAATAAAGAAAAATCTCAAAGGAACAATCTAACCTTATAACTAAACAAGCTAGGAAAAGAACAAACAAAATATAAAACCAGCAGATGGAAAGAAATAATAAAGATTGGAGCAGAAATAAATGATGTAGGGCGCCTGGGTGGCTCAGATGGTTAAACGTCTGCCTTCGGCTCAGGTCGTGGTCCCAGGGTCCTGGGATCGAGTCCCGCATCGGGCTTCCCGCTCCTTGGGAGCCTGCTTCTCCTTCTGTTTCTCTCTGTCTCTCATGAATAAATAAATAAAATCTTTAAAAAAAAAATAAAAAAAAATAAAAAAAAATAAAAAAAAAGAAATGATGTAGAAAAAAAAAATAGAACAGATTAACAAAATGAGCTGTTTCTTTGAAAAATTAATAAAATTATTAGCCACTAGCCAGACATATCAAGAAAAAAAGAGAAAGGACTGGAATAAATAAAATCACAAATGAGAGAAGAGAAATACCTACCAATACCACAGAAACACAATTACAACAGAATATTATGAAAAACTATATGCCAACAAATTAGATGACCTAAAAGAAATTAATAAATCCTTGGAAACATATAACCTGCCAAAACTGAAACAGGAATAAATAGAAAATTTGAACAGAGTGATTACCAGCAACTAAAATTTAATCAGTAATCAAAAAAGTCCCGACAAACAAAAGTGTGGGACCAGATGGCTTCACAGGTCATTTCTACCAAACATTTAATGAAGAGTTAATGTCTATTCTTCTCACACTATTTCAAAAAATAGAAAAGGAAAACTTCCAGTTCATGCTATGAGGCCAGTATCACCCTGAGACTAAAATCAGATAAAGATAACACAAAAAAAGAAAACTACAGGCCAATATCTCTGATGAACACAGATGCAAAAATCCCCAACAAAATACTAGCAAACCGAATCTAATAACACATTTTAAAAAATCATTCACCACAATCAAATGGGATTTATTTGTGGGATGCAAGGGTGGTTCAATATCTGCAAATCAATCAAACTGATAACATTACATCAATAAGAGAAAGAATATAAACCATATAATCATTTCAATATACACAGAAAAAGCATTTGATGAAGTACAACATCCATTCATGATAAAAAACCTCAACAAAATAGGTCTAAAGGAGACATACCTCAACTTAATAAAGTCCTTATATGAAAAACCCACAGCGAACATCATACTCAATGGTGAAAAACTGAGCGTTTTTCCCCAAAGATCAGGAATAACACAAGGATGTCCACTCTCACCACTTACATTCAACATAGTACTAGAAGTCCTAGCCACAGAAATCAGACAACAAAAAGAAATAAAGGGCATCCAAATCAGTAAGGAAGAAGTAAAACTTTCACTATTTGCAGATAACATGATACTATACATGGAAAACCCGAAAGACTGTACCCAAAACTACTAGAACTGATAAATGAATTCAAGAAAATTGCAGGATACAAAATCAATGTACAGAAATCTGCTGCATTTCTATACACCAATAATGAAGCAGCCAAAAGAGAAATAAGAAAATAGTCCCATTTACAATTGCACCAAAAACAATAAAATATCTAGGAATAAACTTAACCAAAGGTGTGAAAGATTTATACTCTGAAAACTATAAAACACTGATGAAAGAAAATGAAGACAACACAAACAAATGGAAAGACATTCCATGTTCATGGGTTGGAAAAACAAATATTGCTAAAATGTCTATACTATCCAAAGCATTCTACAGTTTCAATGTAATCCCAATCAAAATGCCAACAATATTTTTCACAGAAATAAGAATAATCCTAAAATTTGCACAGAACCACAAAAGATCCCAAATAGCCAAAGCAATCCTGAAAAAGAGAAATAAAACTGGAGGTATCAAAATTCCAGTTTTTAAGTTATACTACAACGCTGTAGTAATCAAAACAGTATGGTACTGGCACAAAAATAGACGCACAGATCAATGGAACAGAATAGCAAACCCAGAAATAAACCTACAATTATATGGTGAATTAATCTTCAACAAAGCAGAGGAATATCCAATGGGAAAAAGAGTCTTTTCAATAAATGGGGTTGGGAGTAGTGCATGGTAACATGCAAAATAATGAAATTGGACCACTTTCTTATACCATACACAAAATAAATGCAAAATGGATTAAAGACCTAAATGTGAGTCCTGAAACCATAAACCTTCTAGACGAGAACACAGGCAGTAACTTCTCTGACATTTGTGGTAACATTTTTCTAGATACGTCTCCTGAGGCAAAGGAAACAAAAACAAAAGTGAACTATCAAAATAAAAAGCTACTGCACAGTGAACGGAACAATCAACAAAACTAAAAGGCAGCCTATGGATTGGGAGAAGATATTTGCAAATGACATATCTGATATAGGGTTAGTATCCAAAATATGTAAAAAACTTACTAAACTCAAGACCCTAAAAACAAATAATCCAGTTAAGAAACAGGCAGAAGCCATGAATATACTTTTCCAAAGAAGACAGAGATGGCCAATAGGCACATGAAAAGATGCTCAACATCACTCACCATCAGGGAAATGCAAATCAAAACCACAATGAGATACCACCTCATGCCTGTCAGAATGGCTAAAATCAACAACACCAGAAACAAAAAGTATTGGCAAGAATGTGGAGAAAAAGGAACCCTCTTGAACTGTTGGTGGTAATGACTATTGGTGCAGCCACTGTAGAAAACAGTATGGTAGGTTCCTCAAAAAGTTAAAATTAGAACTTCCATAGGACCCAGCAATTGCACTACTGGGTATTTACCCAAAGAATACAAAAACACTAATTCAAAGGAATACATGCACCACAATGTTTATAGCACCATTATTTTCAATAGCTAAGATATGGAAGCAGCACAAGTGTACATCAATTGTAAATAGATAAAGAAGATGTGGTATGTATGTATACACACAATGGAATATTATTCAGCCAGTAAAAGAAATGAAATAATGACAATTGCATGACAACTGCAATGACATGGATGGAATTAGAGACTATAATGCTAAGTGAAATAAGTCAGAGAAAGACAAATACCATATGATTTTATGCATATATGGAATTTATGAAACAGAAGAGACAAACAAAGGGAAAGAAAGAGAGACAAGGTAAGAAACAGACTGTTAACTAAAGAGAACAAACTGATGGTTACCAGAAGGGAGGTGGGGGGGATGGGTAAAATATGTGATGGGGATTAAGGAGTGCAATTGTTGTGATGAGCACTAGATGATGTATGGAATTGACAAATCATAATACTGTACACCTGAAACAAATAGAACACTGTATGTTAACTATCAGGAATTAAAATAAAAAATAAGAAGAAAAGATGAATGGTGTGACTTAGATCTTGTTTAATTTGTTGAGACTTCTTTTGTGACCTGATATTTGATCTGTAGTGGAGAGTATTCCATGTACACTTGAAAAGAATATATATTCTGCTGTTTTAGGATGGAATGTTCTGAATATACCTGTTAAATTCACCTGGTCCAGTGTGTCATTGTTTCCATGCTGATTTTCTGCTTGGATGATCTGTCCATTGATGTAAGTAGGGTGTTTAAGTTCTCTACTATTATCATATTACTACCAATTAATTCCTTTATGTTTGTTACTGTTTAATGTATTTGGGTGCTCCCATGTTGGGTGCATAAATACTTACAACTGTTATATCTTCTTGTTGGATTGTCCCCTTTATTATTATATAATGTCCTTGTCTCTTGTTACAGTCTAGTTTGTCTAAGTACTGCTAGTCTGGCTTTCTTTTGACATCCCTTTGCTGGATAAATGTTTCTCTATCCCCTCACTTTTAACTGCAGTTTCAGTAAAGACCATGACAACATCCTGGATTTTGACCCCTCCCCAGCAGTAATGAGACACTGGGGTGGTGTCAGTGGAGGCCTAATGGAGGTTCAGGACTCCCACCACTGCCTGAGTAATGAAACCATTCTCCTCTTCCATCCTGTCAATGAAGACCATGTGAGGAGCAGTAACAAGGCACTCCTGTGCTCTTCCTAGCCAGGGTGGAAATCAGTGGAGGCCTACTAGACAGCCTACACTATAATCACTCTGCAGTAATGAGGAAGTTCTCCAACCTCCAGGTGCCATGATTCATTGTTTGCATACAAATAATACTTTTGAATTAAAAAAAGGAACAGAGCTTCAGAGACATGTGGAACTATAACGAAAGTTCTAATATACATGTCACATGAATCCCAGAAGAAGAAGAGAAAGAGGGTAAGGCTGAAAAATATTCAAAGAAAAAAAGGATGAACATTTTCTGAATTTGGCAAAAGATATAAACCTGCAAATTCAAGAGGCTACATAAATGTCAAATAGAATAATTCCAAAGAAATCTATGTCAAGACACATCATATTAAAACTTCAAAATTAAAGACTAAGAAAAATCTTGAAAGCAGCCTGGGGTGGGGGGGAGCACAGTACCTACAGGGGAAAAACAACTCAAATAACAGAAGATTTCTCATTAGAAACCATGGAGGCCAGAAGGAAGTACAGCTTATCATGGACTACTACTCAGCAATAAACAGGAATGTACTATTGATACATGCAACAAGTTGGGTGAACCTTAATTATACTGAGAAAAAAAACAACAAAAAGTCAAAAGATTACCTATTGTTTTAAATAAAAAAAGAAAAAAATTAAAAAAGAAAAAAAAGATTACCTATTATATGACTCATTCTATATGACATTGTCAAAATGACAAAATTACTGAGATAGAAAACAGATTAGTGGCTGCCAGGGATTACGTAACTAGTATGGGGAGGGAAGGATATAGCTATGGCTATAAATGGGCAATACAAGGGATCCTTGTGGTGATGGTTGCTTAAGAATCTACATATGTGATAAAATCACATATGCACATTAGAACAATGTCAAACTCCTGGTTTTGACATTGTACTATAATTTGGTAAAATATAACTATTGGAAGAAACTGGGTGAAGGGTACATGGGACTTCTCTGTACTATCTCTGCAAATATCTATGAATCTATAACTGCAAAATAAAAAAAAAAAACTATACACTTTGACCCAATAATCCCATTCCGTTTTTTTTTTTTTTTTTTTTAAGACCTTATTTATTCATTTGAGAGAGAGAGAAAGCATGAGGTGGGGAGGGTCAGAGGGAGAAGCAGACTCCTCGCCGAGCAAGGAGCCCAATGCGGGACTCAATCCCGGGACTCCAGGATCATGACCTGAGCCGAAGGTAGTCGCCCAACCAACTGAGCCACCCAGGCACCCTAATTCCACTCAGTTTTTAAAAAACAATGGAATTTCACAAATATTTGTTTATTAGGCTGTTTTTTATAGGACTATGAAGTAAAAATTTTCAAAACTCTTTATCTCAACAGCATGGGATTAGATAAAAATGGTATACCCACAATCACTGAAAATATCATCGACATGCAAAAAGATTTTTGTTGTATTAAGTCTTTTTAAAAAGCAGATTATAAAACAATATATAAAATAGTATTGCATATTTATGGAAATATATATGTATACACATATAAAAAGCAAGATAAAGAAATACACACCAAGTGTTTATCATCTATGGGTAGAAGGATTATAGTAATTTTACTTTTTTTATATCTTTCAAACCATCAATAGTGAGTATGTATCATTAGACTGGGCATACAAAAATATTTCAAACAGAAAAATAAAATAAAATAAATTTATAAAAAAGTTTACAAAAATATTCACTAACATAAAATAAATGTAATTTAGAAAACCAAAGATGAGTGTAGTTTTACTTTATATCTAAGATACTAACACAGATAAAAAGACATGAAAAAAAACGGTTAAGGTAATAGGGAAAAATAATGGTAACTGTCATGGTAAAAATTTACTTAATTCACAAATCACTATATAAGGTAGAAAACCATCAGTGAGCTACTTTTCAAACTGAAATTTAGGATTACAGCAATAAGGGACAAGTTTTCTTCACTCTTCCTGCTGGCAACAAGCTCCGAATTCTCTGTTTAACTACATTTCTGACATCTTTTAGTAAGTAGTAGTTCTACATTTGAAGACATAGTCATGTTTTCATTGACTATGCCAAACCAGATTAGTCTTCTGTTTCTCATAATTCATGTAACAGTTTGAATAAAACAATATAAATTTACAGAATTTTAAAAAATCTAGCTAATGACATTGTTGCTTCCCTCCTATGAATCTCTACAGTCCACTGTTTTTTGGTACTTTCATATTCTGCCTCTTACAGCTACTTTTGTGTTTGTCTTATCTGTCCCAGTAGATTGAGTCCCCTAAGGTCAGGCCTATGTCATACTGATCTTTACCTATCCTGAAATGTCTAGCAGAATACACTGCACACAGTTAATACTGTCTTGTTCTATTAGGTGTGCAATAAGATTATGAACATTTCAAATCAGGCATGCCACCCTCTGCTTTTTGTAATCCCTATAGTACATAGTTTAGGTCTAGGCATAATGATATCCAATGTATCCTTGCTGATTTCTACTTAGTGAAACACCTTTAAGAAATACATTCTACAAGCATGGTATCTGACAGTGTTAGAGACAGAAATTTTGATACATATTGGTAAAAGAACATGAAGTAGTACCTAACTTTAGACTCATAAAAAATAGAGGATTTACATATGGTAGAAGTTCATAAACTGGATTAAGAATTCTAAGGAAAAGCAAAGAAGAAAACTAACAGTAGAGAAAATAAATTTTGTGAAAGTATATTCCTAATAAGCTTAAGTAAAATTACAGAAAGAACTGGAAAGTCACAGCAATTCTTTCCCTGGAGGGTTTATAAATTGTGCCTATGAAGATGTAGCCACAAACATGATTAGAGGCAAGGGGAAGGTATAAAATGACTTACTGTATGAACATAAAGCGTGTGAACAAATAGTGTGAATAAAAAAATATATGGCAAAACTATAAACAGAACCCAGACAACTTTATCAATGGCTGCCCCCCTTTACTTCCTCAACAAGCACACAAGACGACTAAATTCTACTGTGCTTACATGTGCCTTTCATGCATGTCATTGTTGAAGGACACAACTCAATGACTCGAACAGCAAAAGTTCCTGGTTCCTCTCCTGGCACTGTCAAAATCGAAATCTAAAAAGTGGAAACAAAATAGACATAGCTGGTAGATCTCATTTTCATTATTCTATCATTAAAGTGCAGTTTACTTTCAAACTGAGTGTCTTTTCTCAAACTCCATTGATGTTTGAAAAAATTTAACTTGTAAGGGTTTAATTTAGAACAGAATTTGAAACATGTAACATGAACATGTGTCTGAACATCAAATTTCTGCATTATTTATATACTTATATATCATACACATTGCATTCATATAATTCATAGACAATGAGTATTTCAAATATCTTTAATATTTAATTCTTCACTTATTTTCAAAGGATTCAATTATGACTTATTTCTGAATTGTATACACTTCAGTATTTGAAAACAGATCATATTAAATCAATTTTGATTATTCATAATGGCTAGAAGCAGATATAGAGTATTAAAATTTAAAAATGTTATAAATCCCAAAGATATTGAAATAAGCAAAGATACCAAAATGTTTCAAAATGAAGGTCTTCAAATTAATTTAAGGACTCCATTAATAAAATTAGAAACCCAGAATTTAGAGTAAAGTGGAAAATTATTTTTAAGTAACGTTTATTGATATGCAGTATGCTGATATGCTATAGGCACTACTAATATATTACATGGCTTTATACTTACAACTTTAAATGACCATCCGGTCAATGTTTCTCTATAAAACCAATAGTTTCAATATGAATTCTCAATAATCTTCAATCTGAAGAAACTATATCCTCTCATATATAAAATACTTGCCAAAAGGTAAAGCCCTATTTATACTTTTATCTGTGAGCACTAAATGCCTAGATTTTGACTGGTGATGTCACATTGATAGCCCACACAGGAAATGCCTACAAGTTTTCAGAACAGAAATTCTTTTAATAACCCTGACTATTCTACTATCATATTCCTCGTAAGTCCATTTTGGGGTTTAATATGTCTCAAAAACTGTGTTCTCCATATTCCTCTTAACTCCCTTTTGCTACTGGCTGTCCATGATACAAAATGTTGTACCTTAAAGAGAGAGGAACCACTAAAACATGAATCTAATGTTGTACAATAATTATCAAATGATTATGACTAAAAACATGTGCATAACCAGAAAGGTATCTTAGGGACTGCACCAACATGGAAGTTCAGGCATACCACATTTTATTGCACTTCTCTCTACTGCACTTTGCAAATACTACATTTTTTTTTTTTTCCATTGAAGGTTTGTGGCAACCTTGCATTGAGCAAGTCTATTGGTTTTTTCCAACAGCATTTTGCTTACTTCATGTCTCTGTCACATTTCGGTAATTCTCAAAATATTTCAAACTTTTTCATTAATATATTTGTTATGGTGATCTGGGATCAGTGATCTTTGATGTTACTATTGTAATTGTTTAGGGGCTCCATGAACTGTGCCCATATAGAATAGCAAATTTAACTGATAAATGTTTTGTGTGCTCTGACTGTTCCACCAACCAACCATTCCCCAGTCTCTACCCTCTCCTTGGGCCTCCCTATTCCCTGAGACACAATGATATTGAAATTAGGCAAATTAATAACCCTATAATGGCCTCTAAGTGTTCAAATGAAAGGAAGAGTCACACATCTCTCATTCTAAGTCAAAAGCTAGAAATAATTAAGCTTAGTGAGAAAGGCGCATTGAAAGCCGAGATAGGCCAAAAGCCAGGCATTTTGTGCCAAACAGCTAGCCAAGTTGTAAATGCAGAGGAAAACTTCTTGAAGGAAATTAAAAGTGCTACTCCAGTGAACATGAGAATGATAAGAAAGGGAAACAGCCATATTGCTGATACGGAGAGTTTCAGTGGTCTGGATCAAACCAGCTAAAACATTCCCTAAGCCAAAACCAAATATAGAGCAAGGCCCTAACTCTTTTTAATTCTATGAAGGCTGAGAGAGGTGAGAAAGTTACAGAAAAGTTTGAAGCTTAGCCAAGTTGGTTCACGAGCTTTAAGGAAAGAAGCCATCTCCATAAAGAAGTGCAAGGTGAAATAGCAAATACTGATATAGAAGCTGCAACAAGATATCCAGAAAATGTAGCTAAGATAATTCATGAAGGTGGCTGCATGAAAGTACAAATTTTCCAGGTAGATCAGTCTTCTATTGGAAGAAGATGTCATCTAGGGCTTTCATAGCAAGAGAGAAGTCAAGACCTGGCTTCAAAGTTTCAAAGGACAGGCTGACTTTAAAGGCTACTGTAGCTGGTGACTTTAAGTTGAAGCCAATGCTCATTTACCATTACAATAATTCTAGGGCCTTTAAGAATTATGCTAAATCTACTCTCCCTGTGCTCTGTAAATGGAACAACAAAGCCTGGATGACACAACATGGTTTACTGAGTATTTTAAGCCCACTGCTGAGACCTACTGCTCAGAAAAGATTGCTTTTAAAATATGAATGCTCATTGACAGTGAACCTGGTCACCCGAGAGTTCTGATGAAGATGTACAAGATTAATGTTGTTCTCATGCCTGATAACACAACATATTTTCTGCAGTTTATGGATCTAGGAGTAATTTTGACTTTGCCATAGATTGTGATTCCTCTGATGGATCTGAGCAAAATAATTTGAAAACCTTCTGCAAAGAATGCACCATTCTAGATGCCATTGAGAACACTCATGATTAATGGGAAGAGGTCAAAATATCAAAATTAATAGGGGTTTGGAGGAAGTTGGTTCCAACCCTCAGGAATGACTTTGAGGGGTTCAAGACTTCAGTGGAGGAAGTAACCGCAGATGTGGTGGAAACAGCAAGACAACTAGAATTAGAAGTGAAGCTTGAAGAAAGGACTATATGGCTGCAATCTCATGATAAAACTTTAATAAATGAGGAGTTGCTTCTCATGGATGAGCAAAGAAGTGTTTCTTGAGATGGAATCTACTTCTGACAATGATGTTGTGAAGATTGTTGAAATGACAACAAAGGATTTAGATATGACATAAACTTAGTTGATAAAACAAAACAGATTTTGCTGGGACTGACTCCCAATTTTCAAAGAATTTCTCCTGTGGGTAAAATGCCATCAAAAAGCATTGTATGCCAGAGAAACCATTCATGAAAGGAGAGTTAAATGATGCAGAAAAGATTATTGTCTTATTTTAAGAAATTGTCATAGTCACCCAAACCTTTAATAACCACCACCCTGATCAGTCAGCAGCCATCAACATCAAGGCAAGACCCTCCACCAGCAAAAAAGATTAGAATTTACTGAAAGCTCAGAAGATGGATGCAGTGTTTAGAAATAAAGCATTTAATTAAGGTAAGTACATTTTTTAGACATAATGCTATATTACACACTTAATAAACTACAGTGTAGTTTTAGTAAACATAACTTTTATATGCACTGGGAAACCAAAAAAATCATTTGACTTGCTTTATTGTGACATTTGTTTTACTGCGGTGGTCTGGAACTACTCACAATATCTCTGAGGTATGCCTGTATTTCTTCTGTTTCCTACAACCATCATGTCTAATTTTAAAAAATTTAAATACAGTCAGTAATCCCCTACCCCAGTACCTTCTGTGTCCTGAACTGAGAAGGTACTGTCTTAAATCTCATAGAGATTAATAAAAGCCATCAAAAGGGAATTCCCTCAATCCTCTAATACCACTTTCATAAAATTTATCTAAACTTACACCTATTCTTTCCTCTCTTTAAGTCTCATTATATATGCTTCAAAAATTGAAAGAGGAAAAGACCCATGTAGTAAACAAAGAAAAGCATACCAAATGTATATTTTAGACTGATCGCTCTGATAGCTCTGTGGAGGATGGATCTGAAGGAGACAAGATGAAAGGCAGAACAAAAAGTTAGAAGGCAGAAATAATGAGGTCCAAAACCAGAGCAGTGAAAATAAGGACTGAGAGGAAAAGCAGATTGTAGCAACTTCTAGAAAGTACAATGAGAGGACCTGGAGGCTCAGGAGATACCAGAGATGGGAGGAAGTTGTTAGTTGGAAGGATGTCAATGCTTTTCATTAAGGTAGGGAGCACTGGATGAGTAGTTTTGAGAGGGAAGATGGTGAGTTCAGCTTGGAGTATGTTCAGTTTGAGGGGACTTTGAGATAGATGTCCAGCAGGAAGTTTGGCCAACATTCCTGGGAGATACAGAAATGGCTGTCACCAACATTTACGCAGAGTTAGAACCATGAGAGTATATGGAGTCAAGCAGCAAGTGTGCACAGAGCAAGAGATAATGTGGGCTGAAACAAGAACGGGAGGAGCCCCAACATTTAAGAGGAGGACAAAGCCCACAAAAGCAGCAGAGAGGGAATATTCAGAGAGTTATGAGGAGAACCAGGAAAGCAGTGTCATGGAAGTCAAAAAAGGGAATAATCAACATTGCTAAATGTACCAAAAAAGACAAAAACCAAAAAAATGTCCTGTGGTCCTGACCATTATAAAGTTATTAATAAACTTAGCAAGAAAAATTGTGGTAGAAATGTGGAGATAGAAGCTGGGTCTAGAAATGAATGAGAGGTAAGGAGCTGGAGGCAGCAAGTATAGATACTGTCTTTTTTTTTTAAAGATTTTATTTATTTATTTGACAGAGATAGAGAGCACAAGCAGGCAGAGAGGCAGGCAGAGGGAGAGGGAGAAGCAAGCTCCCCACTGAGCAAGGAGCCCGATGCGGGGCTCGATCCCAGGACCCTGGGATCGTGACCTGAGCTGAAGGCAGCCGTTTAACCGAATGAGCCACCCAGGTGCCCCAGCAAGTATAGATACTGTCTTAAAAATGCTGACAAGAACAGGTGAGAGATTGGATACAATTAGAGATAGGGGCAAAGTCAAAGGAGAATTTTTTTTGTTTCTTGTTTTTGTCTTTTTAATTTTTAGTTTTGGAACAGAAAATGCTAGTACATGTGTATAGGTTTGAGGGGAAGGTGCCAATAGCAGGGAAAGCCTGAAGACACAGGAGAGAGAGCATACAGGGTGGTGTGCGTGTGTGTGTGTGTGTGTGTGTGTACGTACGTACGTACACGCGTGAGAGCCAACAGCATTTGTGAAAGGGGCTGCTGGCCTTGGACAAGGAGGGGAGCCCCCTCATTAGTCTCTGTACTTGTGCATTAGTTGTGGGTGCTGGGGTAGGGGCTCCAGGGTCACTGTGCTTAGTAGGTGGCCTTGCTTTTCTTAGTGAAGCAGGCGGTGAGGTGAAAGAGCTAAAAGAGAGAAGGGTGGGTAAAATAGTAAAGATTTGGATGAGGCAATGAGGGGAAAGGGAGAGGGAGCTATCTGAGGCCAGTGGAAAAACTAACTGGTAGTAGGCAGAGGGTCCAGATGAATGAGGTTGGCAACCCCAACTCTGTGGCTGTGCCAGTCTGTCTGGTTGTGTGGTTTTCTCAAGTATCCCTCTGTAATCCAGATGTAGATTATAGCCTCATCCAGGGACAGGATTTTCCTCTGTGGGTGCAGTAGAACATGGCTACATGGGAATTGAAGGTATTGGGGGAAGGGCAGTTCAGAAGATTAACCATGGGGTCTAGGACATGGAAAAGGAAGAGGGCAGAAGGAAGCTGGTAAACTGGGGGGAAAAAGAGGGGACAAGGAATTGTAGGTCTCCTAACAGGTCAACGAGCAGACTGGGTGAGGGTAAGAGAATGGAAGAGCTGAAAGGATAGGGGCAGATTAATGCCACTGTATACCCATAACCTCCAGACTCAACTGGGCCATCGATGCTGTGCAGCCATCTGACCGTGAGATAGGTCACTCTCCAACTCCTCACAGTTATTACTGTATATCCTTCTTTGAGCTTTGACCTATTAAGCACTCTTATACCCTCATTCTCAGGAGATGACCTCACTTTGTAATTTAAAGAGTAAATGGAGGGGCTCCAGGGTGGCTCAGTCAGTTAAGTGCCTGCCTTTGGCTCGGGTCCTGATCCCAGGGTCTTGGGACGGAGCCCTGAGTCGGGCTTCCTGCTCAGCAGGTAGTCTGCTTCTCCCTCTCCCTCTGCCCCTCCCCTGCTCGTGCTCTCTCTCTTGCTCACTCTCAAATAAATAAATAAAATCTTAAAAAAAAAAGAAAAAGTAAATGGATCCTATCAGATGGGAACTCCCAGACCTACAACAGTCCTGCATTCACCCTCTTATTTCAAGATGCCTCACATCCCATCTAAGGGCAATGCTTTTTACCTGTTCTCTGAATCCCATCCTCCCCAGCCTTTACCTGGACCTTGCTGCATTGTCTTCCTTTTCTCCTGGGTATCTTCAACCTTTCCTTCCCTCTCTACTAGCTCCAGCATCAGCTGAAATATACACAAATCTTTTAAAGAAAAGAAAAGCCTTCTTCACTTCCACATCTCTCTTCCTCTTTCCTACTCTTCACAGCTCAGCTTCTACAGAATTGTCTATTTTCTCTCTTCATTTAATGCCTCCCTGTCATTCTTCAACACACTCACAAAGCTTATAGTTTACTGGAAGATACAGACAAGTTAACTGGTAATTATAGGACAGTGTGATGAGCACTACAATAGCTGCTGTACCAGTCCTTGCTCACGCTTGTCATGCTTAACTTAAATAGCTACTATTTATCTGTCTATATCTATATCTTCCAGACTGCAAACTATAAGGGCAGAGATGCTATCATGGTTAGCACTGTCTTCAGATCTCAGCACACTGGATGGCATGTAAAAGACACTCATTGTTTACTGAATAATCATTCAGTATTTATTAATTAAAGTATTTATGCTCATATGCATAGCAAACATTTGTTTTATATATCAGAAGCTTCTAACTTAAGGAATGTTTGGAACCTATTTTTAGCAGTAGCATATAGAAAAGGTCTGAGAGTCATACTAAGTAAGCTGATTTTATCAGTCACTGTGTAATCAGAAGAAGGGGCATACTTCTTGGAATTTAAGAGTTCAGACTGAGGAAAAACCATAGGCATAAAGACATTCCTACAGAATTGGCAGTGAGGAGAAGGAAGAGGGTACTGAAAGGAACAATGGTGATGAGGAAACATTAGAACCAGAAGTGTGTGCGGTACTCATTCACACCAGGCCTAATGGTAAGCTTACCACCACTGTTCTAGGGTTGGTTACCATAAAGCCTTTTCCTCCAAGAGTTTTAAATGTATTCTCTGGGGATTCTCTTTTTCTCCCCATAACAATATATTTTCAATTTCATAGAATAACTGTCAAAAACTAGGATTTAGTCCAATTTCCACAGAATAAAAATATTATATAAGATGTAATTATTTATCCTGCTGGAAGGAAATCTTTAAGAAACCAATATTATTACAGAATTGACATTATGTATTTTTTAAAAAATGCACTAAATACATTAGCACATATGGCTTAATACATTTTATTTCACCAATATTAATTTATACATAATACCATGTAGATTAGGTTAGCAACATTTATTAAAAAGTACAGGACTAAAATTACCTGTTGATCTGAATCCATTTTTAGTACAGATCTGTCTGTAATCAGGACTGACCTGGAAATCTGCCTGTAACGCACAAAACAGTTAATCAGTGATTCAGATTCCACAAATAAGTTTCATTTATAGTTATATAACTACCATATTTCAAAGATTTAAGTCATGATAAAAGTGTTGCTTCCTCAAGCCAAGTCAAACTAATCTTTTCTTGGCTCATCGAAGGGAGAATATTGTGGGGGCATCTGGGTGGCTCAGTTGGTTAAGAGTCTGCCTTCAGGGCGCCTGGGTGGCTCAGTTGGTTGGGCGGCTGCCTTCGGCTCAGGTCATGATCCTGGAGTGCCGGGATCGAGTCCCACATCGGGCTCCCTGCTCGGCAGGGAGTCTGCTTCTCCCTCTGACCCTCCCCCCTCTCATGTGCTCTCTCTCTCCTCTCATCCTCTCTCTCAAATAAATAAATAAAATCTTTAAAAAAAAAAAAAAAAAAGAGTCTGCCTTCAGCTCAGGTCATGATCTTGCATGGGGCTCCCTACTCAGCGGGGGAGTCTGTTTCTCCCTCCCCCTCTGCCCCCACCCCACTCATGCTCTCTCTCTCTCTCAAATAAATAAAATCTTAATAAAAAAAAAAGGGAAAGGAGGACATGTGACCTGCAGACCAACCCCCAGCTGATACAAAGGAGTCAAAATTAGACTGGACTCCCCTACAACCAGACTCAGTGGATATGCTGGATATATCTTTGGTTTGGTACACATTTGTATCTAACTTGAAGAACACAGTCATACAGAAGTGTCAATATAATCACACAGATAAATTTTCCAATGTTTCACCTTCCCTTAGACAGTGGGTGGAGGGGTGCCTTACCGGTATTGTACATGTGAGCATGTGTTCTCAGAAAAGTAACTGTCCTCCACAAGGAAATGCTTAGAGATTATTCTCTGACCAAACTGATCTATGATTGCTTTACATCTACAAAGAAGATAAACATAGCAAAAAAGCTCTCATTAATGATTACATAATTGAAAAATAAACTTCATCAGCTACAATTTTGAATCTGAAACCAATTTCTTAGAAGACAATTTAAAACAGTATACAATTTCACATTTTGACATAAAACTGACACTAAATTACAGAATATATATTCTTGTTGCTTCTTTGAAATCTTTAAACTATAAACATAGAATAGAATTTAAGTATTTATTTTGAATACCATTAATAAGAATAATGTTAGTGTAAGTATTATAGTATAAGCATAAGCTTTCTAATGTTTAGGAATATAGAAGCTTTTCTTTTGTTTAGAAAAGGCTTTTTTCCCCTTAATAGATCTAAGAAAAGGAGAGAAAAGTTGATTAAATATCTTGTTATATCATTCACAGTCTAAAAGTCACTAAAGCCTTTTTATTTTTGTTAAGTGTTGCTTTCTCTTTTGTTCAAGAATAGCTATCTGGTCACACGTGATAACGCTTTAAACAAACAAAAAAAGAGGTATAAAGCTTCTTTTAGTATGTTTCTACTTTACTTCAAAGGATGATCAAAAAAGATTTCTTTCAAGTGCTATTTCTAAATAAGGAAAACACTTATGCATGGACATTATCAGGTCTCTGTCACGTGATATGTGTTGGGACAATGAATCATATAGAACCCTCCACTGACCTTCTTTCAATGTGTCTAGATAAAAGGATGAAAATTAGAATCCATCTCCTTGCAGTGCCACAAGTTATAAATGTACTTTATAGGGCTCATTATCCAAACTAATGGACTAAGGGCAACATCCTTGAAATGGACTTAACAGTACTGACAAAGCCAGTATGTAATATCTCAGGAATGATATGCAAATGGCTGCATGGCTTTTTATTATGAAAATATCACAATTTACTTTTGTCACAGCTACTCCTTTTGGGATCAGAATTATTTTATTAGAAATACATTTGTATGTTACTCCTCATAAAATGCAAGTAAATAATTTCAAACTTATACCATATTTTAAATATACTGATATAAATTAAAATATGCTATATCACTCTAAAAATAAGCCAATTAAGAGATATTTACCAGGCATAAAACAAAATGATGAACACCCAAGACTGACAGTAAGAGAAATTTAATGTGTATTTCCTAAAGGCAGATTATGATATGTTCATTCTTGAATAAATGACATGCCACTGTTGTCAGGACAGACTGTGATACTTCATAATGTTAGATATACATAATACATATTTTAACCAATTAGCCACATATTAATACATGCTATATTACATTATTATTTATGTGATTTTTTTCCCATCTCACCTCCAATTCCTTTCTCTTCCCCAGTTGTTTCTATGCATATGTCCTCACATTTCATTAAACTAGAGCTTTTGCCTTATAAAATACTTAACTGAACAGATATAAGGTATTTATACCTAGATATAGTATTTTCCAAAATAATTATTTAAAAACTGAAAAGATAAGTTACTTACTCAGTATCCTGTTTTAATACATTCACATACAATTTAAAACACAAGGTACTTTAGGCAATGGAGAAGAGAAATCTGCTGATCCATCATTAAACACTGTTCCCTATTTGTCCTGGAAGCACTGACAAGCCTTTTTCTTACCTTTAAGTCAGAAACTATAGAAGTCAAGAGGGAATAATCTGGGCAGAAAAAAAGAGGGTGTTATAACCTATATCTTGATAGGGATTTGGGTTATTCAGATTTGTCATTTATCAAAACTCAGCTACTGAACACTTAAGATTTGGGCACTTCACTGTATGTAAATTTTACTTCAAAAGGAAAGGCTATAAATAAATATTAAACTCTTAATGACAGGCATGCCAAGGTATTTAGGGGAAATTGTATTGATATCTGGAATTTCCTTAGTGAAATTCTTAAGAAAGGTGAACAGATGGATAGAGGAATAAATATTTGGGTAGAAACATGATTAAGCAAGTAATATATTAAGATGTTAATTATAGAATCTGGGTTGTGGATATACAAATATTCATCCTGGAATTCTTTCAACATTGGTGTAGATTTGAAAATTTTCATCATAAAATGTTGGAATAAAATTGGTGGGGGGGGGGGTGTTAGTATAAATCCTGGACTCTTAGTCTAAGTCTTCGCAAAGGACTCCCATTTAAATAAACCACACCATTAAATCTGGCCCTCAAGCTACTGGAGATCTTGTTTTGTAGGCTTCCAAACACTAACAGGGCTGCTTTGGTGGTAGCTACACCCTTGGTGACAGGTAGAAACTGGTTTCAGAAGTTATGGCATTAGAAAGAACTACTAGTACCACTCAAAAGGGAGGTAAGGGTGTAGGAGGATTAGGGAGTATATAGGTCAATATACCAATAAATGTGCCTACTTATGCTGAAGCTTTCTAGATGAAACAGTGATTCTCAGAAGAGGAGGAGGAGGAGAAGGAGGAGGAAGAGGGAGCAAATCAGAATCACACCTGGGGGACTTTTTCAAATTATAAGTACCCCTGGAGATTCTGATAAACTCCCAAATCCCGGGGAAAAATCACTGTCGAGCATGCCACTGTTACTGTTGTAGTTTTAGGCTGTGCTAGGTAGAGAAAAGTCAAGAGCTATTGCTACAAAAAAAAAAAAAAAAAAAAAAAAAAAAAAAAAAAGGTGATTTCTGCAGAAATTGATGTGATGGTCACATATGCCCAATCTGGTAGATGATGGTAACAACTCACCTGATAGTCTTACTCTGAAGTACTAAGGCTCTAGGCCTGAGCAAGGCTGTTCAAACCAAAGCATGTTTAATAAGGAATAAGGTTTGTTTTCCCCCAAGATACTTGACTTACTATCATATATTAGGCCTAATTAGGAGAAAAATGAAGAAAGGAATATTAATTTGGGACCGAGACTTAGACTTTGTATTATAAAGATTAATATAAAAAATTAGGTGACACTTAAGTAATGGAAAATAGCACAATGAAACAGTACTGCCAGAGACATTAAAACACCCTTCCACATAAACCTGAGGAAGCCATTAAAGATTAACAGTATTCTGGATTTAGTTGAGGGCCTTGCTGAGCTTCATAAATAGTAAACTGAGGAGGAACATGATAGGAGTTCTCAATTACAGAGACACAAGGACCAGGCTGATCGTAAGAATCACTGAGTCCAGACAGAACATTTCTAGAGGTGAGTTTTCCAAATCAAAAATCACAACAGTTATTCAATTCTTGGTTCAATGATATGAGGACATATACAGCAAAATGATAAGGAAGAAAATGCTCAGCAAGATGAAAACTCTTTATCTGGAATTTGGCCCAGAAGAGAAATATAACATTATAACAAGTATCCAATGTCTATGATTTTCAGAATATCCCAACTAACTGTATGATAAGAAATGCAGCAATCACATGAAATAATAATACATAATTAAGAAAAGTTGAAGATCCCCAATCATTAAAGGAAACAAAATAATTCTCTCTATTCACTATGCCCTTCCATGCTTTCTAAAACACATTAGTTCAAATGTCACCTCTTCAATAAAACGATTCCAAATGCTTATCATTCATTTTTCTTGGGTAAAAATCCACTCCAATAGTTTCAAATACAGTAACAGATAGATAACTCCAAATCTATGATTCTGTGTTCTGACCAATCCCAAGCTCTGTATCCATATTTTTAACTGTGTCTTATCTATTTCTTTTTGTGTTTCTCAATGTGTTTCTGGATAGACTCCAAACCCTTTTTAAACCTAGCATACCCCTGGGGCACCTGGGTGGCTCAGATGGTTAAGTGTCTGCCTTTGGCTCAGGTCATGATCTCCGGGTCCTGGGATCAAGCCCCACATCTGGCTTCTGGCTCAGCGGGTAGTCTGCTTCTCCCTCTCCCTCTGCCTCTCCGCCTGCTCATGCTCTCTCTATCTCTCTGTCTCAAATGAATAAATAAAATCTTTTTATAAAATAAATAAACCTAGCATACCCCAAACTGAGTTCATCATGACTCCTTACCTGTTTCCCCCCTTGGAATACCTATCTCATGTAATGACATGACCAGCAGTCAGGTTCCCTAGCTTAGAAACTTTCTTCCCATATCTAATCTGCTACTCAATTTTGATTCTACCTTATAAAGATTTCTTGAAACTAGCTTCTTTTCTTCATCTCTACTATACTGCCTTAGACTTGTGTTTAGTCTAATAAGATAATGGACTGCTAGCAAGTCAGTAGCTCATTTGTTTGATGTAAATGACAGCATAACAATCATGTGCCAAGCACTGTTCTAAGATATAAGAATAAAAATATCTTATCCGTAAGGAGCTCCCAATATAATGAAGATGCAGACACAGGCAATTGTAAGATAATACCCAAGTCCAGGGATAAGAAATGAGGACAGGACATCATGAGAGTACTAAGGGAAGATATCTAACTAAACTTAGGGGGTAAAGGTGGAGTATCAGGGAATGCTCCTCAGAGAAAGTGGTAACATTAGCTGCTTTTAAAGGATGAAAACTAGTTAGGCAAGCAAATAAGAACATTTCAGGTAGAAGGGCAGCATTTGCAGGGGTACAGAGGCAAATGAGAAAAGTACAGGGATCCATAGACAGTTTAGTGTTAAATGACAATAAAATGGAAGCAGGGAGGGAAGAGAGATGAGCTTAGAAAGGCAGGCAGAGGCCAGATCCCAGAGCCTCACATGTCATGTAAAAGGGTCTTACACTTTATTCAGAAGTGATATAAAGCCACTGAAGCTTTTTACACAGGGAGGGACAGAGCTAGATCTGCATAATGAAAAGATCTCAATGTGTAATTATCTCATTAATTTATTTTTCTTTAATGTTCCCCAGGAGACTCTAAGCTCCATGCAAACAAAGACCATGATTGTCTTGTTCTTGGCTATATTCCTAGCACATGAGACACAGAAAACAACTAATACTTGTTGCATGGATGGCTAATCGATGGATAGGCAATGGAAATATTCCATGCATGTGAACAGTGTGGAGACAAAACCAAAGATTCAAAATCTCTGATTTAGGAGGTAAAAGAATCTCTTATCATCAAAGTGTTTCTTCCAAATCACTGCCAGAATTGATAAACTAGCAAATCTAATCGTGTTATATACCCACTTAAAACCACCACTGATAACAGTCCAAAGTCCTTAGCTTCGCCACAGAAGGATCTTCAGGATATATCTCCTCCATGGGATTCCAAAGTATCCAATTACATTAACAATTGCAACTAGCTAACATGTACTGAGCTCTTACTATGTGTAACAAATGGTTCTACCTGCTTTATTTTTTAATAATCATAATAACCAAATAAGGTAGTTACTTTATACAGAAACTGGAGCACAGGGAGGTTAAACAACTTTTAAAGTCCATTCAGTTAGTAAGTGGGGAAGCCGGGATATAGATCCAGGTCTATCTGACTTTACAGACTGCTCTGTTTATTGCTCTCTTTGTACACGAAGGCAAGGTACATGTTTTATTCATCCCGTTATTCCCATAGCAACTAGCATGGAGGTTGGAGGTTGCTGGAGGTTAAATGTATAGAATATTATCACTACCATTTTGCAAATGAGACATGCTAAAATCAGAAATTCAGCAATTTTCCTACAATGACTAATGGTAGTAAGATCAGTCACCCCACATGCTCTAACATACTATTCATTACTAACTTCCAAGTATCTGGAAAAGGTATAGTTATTCCTGACATCAGAAAAAAAAATCTCTCTAAGAAATACTCACAGCAGGAATTCTAGCAAGTGAGACAGCTGAAGTACAAAAGAACAAAAGAACAGCAGCTGAAGTAATCAGATTCAGACTACTGGTTACAGACATATCTAGTCCAAGGTCATCCATACCCTACCCCAGTATCAAATACTATACTGCTAAATGGACAGATCTGCTTTATAGGAGTTTTACACAGTCAACACAGCTGCAAAGAAAAAGAAAGCTGCTCAACAAGAGCATTCAGTGTTTCTAGAAACAGTCAACAGAGGTGTCCAGTATTAGAATTTAGTGACAGGGTATAGAAAAGAATTGTTGATATCTGTCCTCTGAAAATTGAAAAGCAGAGCCAATGGATAATATAGCAAAGAGAGCACAGTCAATGTGGCTCTCAGGAAAAGCAAACTAAACAAAAATGAAAAATAAGACCTATCTGAAAGTAAGTATGGTTAATATTCTATATTTCTTCTTTCAAAGTTTGTACAATACATTGATGTGTAATCACCACACTGAATTCAATGCTATGATCGTTTATGCTTCTACAGCTTTACTCAATGGATAGTGAAAAGAAATCACCAGAAGATTATCATCAGATTTTTAAGATTCATTCATTCATTTAACACACAGCTACCGAGTATAATGGGTGATATGAACCTGCTTTGCTTCTGGACATATAGTCATGAGATCCTGACTTTTCTTACATGGAATTTACAATCATACAAGGGGACCTGGCTCACGGGGCCAGCAGAGGGTTCTGATCTAGCCTGTGGAATCAGGAAATAAACTTAGACCTTAGAACTCAAGCATGAATAGTTCTTCGCTACACCAAAAGGAATGCCAAGTGTTCCACACAGAAAAACAGGAAAAGAGAGCAATCTAAGACCATAAGGAGACAAATGCAAATCATTGCTGATTTATTTATTAATATTCTAATTACACTTAAACAATTTAAAGTTTAAGTCAACTTGGGTTCCTTAAAAAGAAATGTATGTTGGATATGTCTAAATATTAAGTTCAAGATTTTTTTCCCTCAAAAAATTATCCCTCACTTTATAGTCAAGTCCTGACAAATTAACTCCTATTGATGTGGGAAACAAAGGCAAAAGAAATGTAACTTAAATTAAAATCTCCTTACAGCTTGCAGCCCACTGATAGGTACCTGAAACATTCAGAGCGTGATCTTCCTCAACGAACTCATGGCTGCCTTAGTGTCTTCATGTTTCAAAGTAACCTTATCTTGGCAGCAGCTGGCCCCTCAAGGTCCTGATAGCCTTGCTTCCGGATTCCTTGGAGACTTGTGCTATCCCTAGCCCCACTAATTAAAAAATATACAGTCACTCCTCACAATTCCAGTATAGCTCTTTCTGCCCACAGGTCCTGTCTCATAAATAGGGAAAGGGTTAAGGTATTATAGGTAGGAGAGATAGGAGGCCCCTGACTCCCCTGACTAGGCTCTAAAACTATTCCCGGCAGGTGGAGACGCTGAGAAGAAGCTGAACAAGAGATAAGGGAACAAACCAAGATGGCACAAGAATCTCAAGGAAACAAGCTTCCCAGTCAGTTCTCAATAAAAGACTGCCACTAAAAGCCCTCAGTGGCAATCCATGCAGGCCCCCTCACACTCTAGAAGAGTTTTCTTTCCTTTCTGCTCTCACCTTCACTTAATAAACTTTCACTTCACTTCAACCGTTTGCGTCCACGAGATTCATTCTTCAACTCCATGAGACAAGAACCCTGTAATCCTGCAACACTATTACTGGTAGCTCTCTTAAGTATTTGATTTTGAACATGAAAGCAGTGTTTGGGAAAGATAAATTAGCCCGAGTCAACTTTAATCAATGCTAGCTTTAGATATTTATAGAGACTGTTTGACTTCACAAAATGGGATTCTTATTAAAAAGGCAAAAAATTATTATAAATTTGGTAATTATTAGTGAAGGGATGAATTTAAAATTTTTAAGTACTGGTGGTCTCTTAAAACTTTTAAAGATCACTTAAGCAACACACTATCGTGAGACTACTGGAGATATCATGAATACTATGAATGCAGGTCAAATTTAAAAACTGTTCTATTCTTAAGGAAGTAAATAATTGTGGCTTGGAATAAATGTTCAAGTAAGAGAATCACAAGCAGAATCCAAAATGGCTGTATCTTAAACAACCAAGATGGACAATAAAAAAAATATTCATTGGAAAATGGGAGGTCTAATAAAATAATATGATGGTCTAAGTAGACATTTTGCTCTTTCATTTATACGCACAGAAGTTTTTTTTTATTTCTCACTGGGACTGAAGATTACCTAGTATGTAAGAATGGTCTATTTTTAAGCTTATAAATCATGTTGGGATAATTTATTTATAAATGTTAAGGAAAAACTAAGTACTTTCTAAGTACTTTTATTAACACAGTCAAAGCACGTTATATATGGGAGTAAACTCAATGATTACTGGAGAGTTCATCTAACTCATCTTACAGATAAAGGAACTGGCCCAGAGAAAAGTGACTTGCTCACTGTCATTCACAGCAGTGATGGAGTTCCAGGTTTTCTCTCATTCAAGGGCTACCTGACCATGATTGCCTTAGGAGTTATTGGGCAATAATTGTTATGTTTGAGGTCTTTCCATGAAGACATAAAACAAAATGTTAAGTAAGTAGCAGTATGTCTGCTATTTAAAATTCAGGAGAGGAGCTTGTTTGTGACTTAGGAGAAGGAACCTAGGCTTCTCTCTTCCCTCGAACATAACTAGATAACTATCAAATCATTCTGAATGCGCAAGAAATTGACCTGAGGACTGAAAGAATAAACTCCACAACTACAGGGAGAGAAGAGGCCACATCCAGGAAGGTAGGAATTCCAGAGACGTGGTTTGGGGGAGAAATGGATCACAGGTGCTGTGGAAGGGAGGAAGCCCTGGTTGCACAGAAAGGTAAGAGAAAGAAAGGAGCACAGAGAGAAACTCCCAAGGAGAACACTTCCCCAAAGCCACTGGCTGGGAAAATGAGAGGGGTTGATTTTTGTGAGGTTTTGCAACCAACTGGGCTCAAAGACTGCAGTTTTAGAGGACTTCTGGATTGGCTGTGATAGAGCCCTAAGGGCACTGCCCTACTCCTGGAGAGATGACAGGTAAACAACCTGAGGGCAGACAGCTCATCTGAGGATCACCTAAGGCCCCAGGGGAGACTGTTCTCTCTTCTTGGAGCACCTATGTGAGAGGCGGCATTCACAGAGACACCTCTCCTCCTCTCCCGGCGGGGGGGGGGGGGGGATGGGGGGGTGAACCAGCAGTAGTCACCATTTCCCTCCACCACCCCCCACCATAGGCAGAGACACCTCCTAAGGGCTTCTTGCCCCCAACTGGCTTAGTTTAGCCTACTTGCTCCAAATCCCATTCCTCTGTGCTCTGTGCAACTGCCCTTCTCAGTCAAACGTGCAGGCCTCCCAACACTGTGAGACCCTCCTCCAAAAGACCAGAACAGGCTCCCACCACAGCACTTCCCTAAAGTTTGGACTTTTAAGTGTCTACATGCTTAATGTCCACAATAGCCAAAATACGGAAAGAACCCAGATGTCCACTGACAGATGAATGGATAGAGAACAGGTGGAATATACAGTGGAATATTACTCAGCCATCAAAAAGAATGAAATCTTGCCATTTGCAATGATGTGGATGGACCTAGAGGGTACTACGCTAAGTGAAATCAGTCAGAGAAAGACAAATATATGATTTCACTCATATGTGGAATTTAAGAAACAAAACAGATGAACATAGAGGAAGGGAAGGAAGAATAAAATAAGATGAAATCAGAGAGGGAGACAAACCATAAGAGACTCTTAACTATAGGAAACAAACGGAGGGTTGCTGAAGGGAACGTGGGTTGGGGGGATGGGGTAACTGGGTGATGAGCATTAAGGAGGGCACGTGAGGTAATGAAAACTGGGTGTTATATGCAACTGATGAATCACTAAACTCTACCTCCGAAATTAATAATATACTATATGTTAATTAATTGATTTTATAAATAATAAAATAAAAGTCTGCGGGGGCACCTGGGTGGCTCAGTCGTTAAGCGGCTGCCTTTGGCTCAGGTCATGGTCCCAGGGTCCTGGGATCGAGCCCTGCATCAGGCTCCCTGCTCAGCAGGAAGCCTGCTTCTCCCTCTCCCACTCCCCCTGCTTGTGTCCCTCTCTCGCTGTGTCTCTCTCTGTCAAATAAATAAATAAAAATCTTAAAAAAATAAAAAAATAAAAGTCTGCATGTTTGGCTGGGATAGAGCCCAAAGTGCAGTGCACTGCTACAGGCAAGCAAGCAACCCAGAGACAGTATGAAAACAGTGATCTGAAAAATGCTTGGGACACATACTCTTCTGAAAGTGGTTCTCTGAGAGCAATAAGCACTGAGATCCCTCTCTGGGGATAAAGGAGCTAGCTGGCACCATTTCCCTCCTCAGCCACTCACCATAAACAAGCTTCAGTCAACAGCACAGTGCCAACACTGTCAGACTAACCTGTTTATACCAAGTCCCACCCCCTTGAACTCTGCCTGTACCACTTTCTCAGGCAAGTGTCCCTAAGTACCAACACAGCAGGCCCCTTCCCCAGAAGACCAACAGAAAACCTTGAAAACACCACATTTCCCAGAGTTCTGCAAGGCTTCAGTTCTAGAGAAAGTAGCATCAGGTCTCATTTAACAAGCAGACCAGAGCACTACCCTAGTTAAAACTTGCCACACTCTGCCCAAGGACCAAACAATCCCCACTGCAGGCAAGGAGATCCTCTGCAGAAAAGCCAAAACACAGCAGCAGAGTGAAACCCAGCACACACCAGAGATACTCCCTGAAGCACCAGGTCCTGGACACTATATGACCTCTTCTTCATAAAGCCATTACTCTCAGGAGCAGGACACATAATGGGCTTTTCTAACACAAAGAAGAAGACAGAGACTTAGACAAAAGGCCAAGATGGAGGAATTCATCCCAAACGAAACAAGAAGAGGTCACAGCCAGAGATCTATTTGAAACACATAAAGTAATATGCCTGCATGGAGAATTTAAAGGAATAATCATAAGGATACTGACTGGGCTCAAGAAAAGAATGGAGACTTCAGGGAGGCCCTTACGACAGAGATAAAAGACAATCACTTAGAATGAAAAATGCAATAACTGAGATTGTAAACAGACAGGATATTATGACCACAAGCATGGAAGAAGCACAGGAACAAAAAAGTGATAATGGAAGACAGAATAATGGAAAATAATGAAACTGAACAAAAGAGAGAAAAAAGAATTATGTATCATGGGAATAGACTTAGGGAACTCAGTGGCTCCATTAAACATAATGCATTTGTAGCATAGGAGTCCCAGAAGAGAAGAGTGAGCAAAGGGGACAGAAGGTTTATTTGAGGAAATAATAGCTGAAAACCTGCCCAATCTGGGTAAGGAAACAGACATCCAGATCCAGGAGACAGCGAGCACTCCCATCAAAATCAACAAAAGCAGGCCAACACCAAGATATATTATAGGTAAATTTGCAAAATATGGTGATAAAGAAAAAATCCTAAAAGCAGTAAGACAAAAGAAATCCCTAACAAACAAAGGAAGACCCATAAGGCTAGCTGTAGATCTCTCCACAGAAAAGTGACAAGCTAGAAGAGAGGGACATGATAAATTAAAACTGCGGAATGGGAAAAATCTGCAGCCAAGAATACTCTATCCGGCAAGGCTATCATTCAGAATAGGAGAGATAAAGAGTTTCCCAAACAAAAACTAAAGGAGTTCATGACCACTAAACCAGCCCTGCAAAAATAGTAAAGGGAACTCTCTGAGTGGGAAGGAAAGACCAAAAATGAAAAGACTATACAGGAACAGAGAAAATCCCCAGAAACAATAACAAAACAAATAATAAAATGGCACTAAATTCATATCTACCAATAATTACTCTGAATGTAAATGGACTAAATGATCCAAAGGGTGTCAGGATGGATTACCTAAGACGCATCTATATGCTACCTATAAGAGACTCATTTTATACCTAAAGACACCTGCAGATTGAAAGTGAGGGGATGGAGAAACATTTCTCATGCAAATGGAAAAAGAAAGCCAGAGTAGCAATACTTCTATCAGACAAATGAGACTTTAATCCAAAGATTTTAATAAGAGATGAAAAAGGGCACTATATCATAATAAAGGGCAATATCCAACAAGAAGATCTAACAACTGTAAATATTTACACCCCCAACTTGGGAGCACTCAAATATATAAAACAACTAATAACAAACATAAAGGAACTCACTGATAATAATACAATAATAGTAGGGGACTTTAACACCCCACTTACAGCAATGGATAGATTATCTAAGCAGAAAATTAAGAAGGCAACAGTGGCTCTGAATGACACACTGGACCAGATGGACTTAATAGATATATTCAGAACATTTCATCCTAAAGCAGGGGAATACACATTCTTTTCGAGTGCACACGGGACAGTCTCCAGAACAGATCACATACCAGGTAACATACCATGCATAATTATGATAACAACACTATGAAACTTGAAGTCAACCATAAGAAAAAATTTGGAAAGACCACATATTCATGGAGGCTAAAGGGTACTAAAGAATGAATCGGTCAAACAGGAAATTAAAGAAGAAGTTTAAAAAAATACATGGAAACAAATGAAAATGAAAACATAATGGTCCAAACCTTTGGGATGCAGCAAAAGCAGTCACAAGAGGGAAATATACAGCAATACAGACCTACCTCAAGAAGCAAGAAAAATCTCAAATAACCTAACCTTACACTTAAGAGAGCTAGATAAAGAACAACAAATGAAGCCTCAAGTCATCAGAAGAAGAGAAATACTAAAGATTAGAGCAGAAATAAATGATACAGAAACTAAAAAAACCCAATAGAACAGATAAATGAAACCAGGAGCTGGTTCTTTGAAAAAATTTTAAAAATTGATAAACCCCAGACTTATCAAAGAGAAAAGAGAAAGCACCCTAATAAATAAAATCACAAATGAGAGAGGAAAAATAGCAACTGACACCAGAGAAATATAAACAATTATAAGAGAATATTATGAAAAACTATACGCCCACAAATTGGACAACCTGGAAGAAACAGATAAATTCCTAGAAACATATAAACTACCAAAACTGAAGAGAGAAAAATAGAAAACTTGAACAGTGCAATAACCAGCAAAGAAACTGAGTCAGGGCCAAAAAATCAAAAATCTCCCAATAAGCAAAAGTCCAGGGCCAGATGGCTTTCCAGTGGAATTCTACCAAACACTTAAAAAATAGTTAATATCTATTCTTCTCAAACCACTCCAAGAACTAGAAATGGAAGGAAAACTTCCAAATTCATTCTATGAGGCCAGCACTACACTGATTCCAATACCAGACTAAGACTCCACTAATTAAGAAAACTATAGGCCAATATCCCTCATGAACATAGATAAAAAAAAATTCTCAACAAAATACTAGCAAATTGAATCCAACAGTACATTAAAAGAATCATTCACTACGATCAAGTGGAATTTATTCCTGTGCTCCAAGGGCAGTTCAATATTTGCTAATCAATCAACATGATACACCATATTAATAAAAGAAAGGGTAAGAATCCTTTCAATAGATGCAGAAAAAGCATTTGACAAAGTACAACATGATAAAAACCCTCAACAAAATAGGATAGAGGGAACATACTTCAACATAATAAAGGCCATATACAAAAAACCCACAGCTAATATCTTCCTCAATGGGGAAAAACAGAGCTTTTCTTCTATGGTCAGGGACAAGACAGGGATGTTCACTCTCACCACTGCTACTCAACATAGTACTGGAAGTCCTAGTTTTGGCAGAGAGCAAAAAGAAATAAAAGCCATCCAAATCAGCAAGGAGGAAGTCAAACTTTCACTATTTGCAGATGACATGATACTATATATACAGAAAACCCAAAAGATTCCACCAAAAAATTGCTAGAAATGGTACACGAATTTAGTAAAGTCATAGGATAGAAAATCAACAAAAAGAAATCTGTTGCACTTCTACACACCAATAATGAAGCAGCAGAAAGAGAAATCAAGGAATCGATCCCATTTACAATATCACCAAAAACCATAAGATATCTAGGAATAAACATAAAGAGGTAAAAGCTCTGTACTCTGAAAACTATGCAACATATATGAAAGCAACTGAAGATGACACAAAGAAATGGAAAAACATTCCACGCTCATGGATTGGAAGAACAAATATTGTTAAAATACCTATATTATCCAAAGCAACCTACACATTTAATGCAATCCCTATCAAAATACCAACAGCATTTTTCAGAGTTACAACAAAGAATCCTCAAATTTGTATGGAACCACAAAAGACCTCAAATAGCCAAAGCAATCTTGAAAAAGAAAAGCAAGCTGGAGCATTACAACTGCAGTATTCAAGTTATATTACAAAGCTGTAGTGATCAAGACAATATGGAAATGGCACAAAAACAGACACATAAATCAATAGAACATAATAGAAAACCCAGAAATGAACCCACAGCTATGTGGTCAAGTAATCTTCAACAAAGCAGGCAAGAATATCCAATGGAAAAAAGACAGTATCGTTAACAAATGGTACTGGGGAAACTGGATAGCAGTATGCAAAAGAATGAAGCTGGACCACTTTCTTACAACATACAGAAAAATAAATTCAAAATGGATTAAAGACCTAACTGTGAGACAGGAAACCATTAAAATCCTAGAGGAGAACAGAGGCAGTAACCTCCTTGACACTGGCTGTAGATATGTCTCCTGAAGCAAGGGAAACAAAAGCAAAAATAAACTACTGAGACTTCCTCAAAATAAAAACCTTCTGCATGGCAAAGGAGACAATCAATAAAACTAAAAGGCAACCTTCGGAGTGGGAGAAGATATTTGCAAATGACTTATCTGAGGAAGGATTAGTATTCAAAATATTTAAAGAACTTATCAAACTCAACACCCCCCAAAACAAATAATCCTGTTAAAAAATGGGCAGAAGACACAAACAGACATTTTTTCCAAAGAAGACACACAGATGGCCAAGAGACATAAAAAGATACCCAACATCACTCATCACCAGGGAAATACAAATCAAAACTACAATGAGATATTACCTCACACGTCAGAATGACTAAAATTAACAATACAGGAAACAAGAGCTGTTGGTGAGGATGTAGAGAAAGGGGAACCCTCTTACACTGTTGGTGGGAATGCAAACTGGTGCAGCCACCCTGCAAAACAGTATGAAGGCTCCTCACCAAGTTAAAAATAGAACTACCCTAAGACACAGCAATTACACTACTATGTATTTACCCAAAGGAAAGAAAAATACTGATTCAAAGGGCTACATGCACCCGATGTTTATAGCAGCATTATCAACAATAGCCAATTTATGGAAAGAGCCCAAATGTCCACCAATTGATGAATGGATAAAGATGTGGTATATATATATACACAATGGAATATTAACCATCAAAAAGAATGAAATCTTGCCATTGGCAATGACATGGATGGAGCTAGAGACTATTACGATAAGCGAAATAAGTCAGTCAGATAAAGACAAACACCATATGATTTCATTCATATGTGGAATTTAGGAAACAAGACAAATGAACATAGGCGGGAATAAAAGAGAGACAAACCAAGAAACAGACCAACTATAGAAAACTGATGGTTATTAGAGGGGAGGTGGGATGGGTTAAACAGGTGATGGCTATAAGGAGGGCACTTGTGATGAGCATCGGGTACTGTATGTGATGAATCACTAAATTCTACACCTAAAATTAATACTGCACTTTATGTTAACTAGATGGAATTTAAATAAAAACTTGGGGGAAAAAACCACATTTATAGCTTAAAGAAAATAACAAAAAACAAAAAAAAAATAAATAAGATTCATATTTGGGAGGGCGCCTGGGTGGCTCAGTTGGTTAAGCGACTGCCTTCGGCTCAGGTCATGATCCTGGAGTCCCAGGATCGAGTCCCGCATCAGGCTCCCTGCTTAGCGGGGGGTCTGCTTCTCCCTCTGACCCTCCCCCCTCTCATGCTCTCTCTATCTCAGTCTCTCTCTCAAATAAATAAATAAAATTAAAAAAAAAAGATTCATATTTGACTCCAATAGATCTGGAAGAATCATTTTCATAAGGGCCTAGAATGGATTAAGATCTAAAGCTCCCACTCTATCCTAGAATACTGGCTAGATCCTGAACTTTACATTACAGATCAGTGTTTCTTAGTGTCATCTATGGAGCACCTACATTAGATTCATTTGGGGTGTTCCTCAAAACTGCAAGTTTCCTGACTCCATTCTAACCACATTATCCAATTTCACTCTCTGAGGGTGAGGCACAGAAATTTCCCTTAAAACAAAAACAAGAACAGAACAAGTTTACCTGGTGATTCTTAGGCACATTAAAATTTGAAAACTACCAATGTTTGGTCTTTAGACCCTTGGCCCCCAGCTATTTGTTGCAAGGAAGAATTCCTCTCTTCAGAGTTTATAATAAAAACTACATCAAAGTTAAGGTAAATGTAACCTTTAGTTGAACAAATGTTATTACAGTACTTAATGTAGCCATTTTCCAAAAAAAGAAACATGAGCCATGTAAATTCTTCTTGTCACTAAGAGTAACAAGTAGAACTGGATTTGGGCCCAAAAAAGGTCAAAGGATGTAAGTAAATAAACACCAAATAAAAATAAACAATTCACTATCTGGCTTTCCATCATGGGAACACATTCGTGCTTCAAAATGACTATATAAGGAAAAATGACTCTAAGAGGCTTAAAAACAACAATTCCTTCATGAACCTCCACAGAGTTATTCATGACCCAGTATATGAATATCCTGGGCCTTCAAAGATTTTTCACTATACATTATCATTTTTCATTTATGTGGTACCTTTGCATCAAGGTGCTAAAAGTACTTTACATACAAGCCTTTAAACTGTGTGTTTATATTATCTTATACTAGAGAATTACTTTCTAAGTCAAATTCACTGCCTAAATATTACATGTTCTAGACTTGAATTTTTCTCCACCATATCTCAAAATACCAGCTTTTCGTGTTATAATTAGTCTATAAGAAATTATGCCGCTTAGACTATACAAAATTACTGTAAAATAAAACAGCTTAAATTTTCTATTTTTAAGCTTCCAGTTCACGATATTAAAGTATTTTATGGTCTGAACAATACCATTTCTTTATATACCCCTAAAAATAGTCATATTAGAGATATAGGTTAGATGCTTAACAACACGTAACTAGAAAGAAAAATACATAGTAATTTAAACAGCTCCTAAAACTTAATCCAGTTTTAATTTAAACACAGAAATCAAAGACTACTACTTAGTGTAATTCAGACAAGGGTGTATCTTAGTAACTAAATAATAAATCCTAGAAAAATATAATTGAAACATAAAAACATAGACATAAATAGATAGTGCTTGGCATTTTCTAAAAGCAGGTACATTCTTATTTCAAACCTAAACCAGTCTGCAGGCCTAGTATGATTGTATAAGAATTTATCCTCAGATAACAGGGTAGCATAGTTTATGACAACAATCTACCTAAAAAGTCATTAAAATGTTTTTTCTCTTGGGAGTGACATGTATTATCATCAGAGATTAATCTCATGAGTCTTTAGGTGAGCTCCATTTTTAAAAATGCAATAACAGAGGGCTTTGTTGTCATCTGATAAAAATCAATTAGAGGAGGTAAGGCCACAAGGAAAACTAACATCACTCACTACCCACCCCCGGCAGCTGAAATGATTTGTCTTCCAAGCTTGGATGATCAGGAGCTATAGTTATATTGCAGGGAAATTAATTTAGTTTCTATATTCTGAACTCACTTTCTTTGTTCTGGAGGATCTAAATACAAATTACTTTTAATCAAGGTTGATATGATATTAATACCAAGGAGGATCTTTGAAGAATCATTTTTTTTTAAATTGACTTTAGCATCTTTCACCTGTGCTTGGGGTGCAACTATAGGAACGTAACATATCATCCTTACTTTCTGGATTCTTTGTCCACAACAAGGCACTGTACTGAATGGCGAAGACAATAGATTCCACCAAACACTGCACACATCCTAGGAAGAGAATAGAAAGCGTGAATTAGGATTCTTGAGTTGAAAATTAAGGTAGCATTATTTTCTTTGAAATATCTTCCATTTAATAAGTGATCTTACAGAAAAAGAATTTTGATAACTTATTATTTTCTCTGTCATGGTATTAAGAATCCCTCAGAAGTAAGATTAGTAATATTTTGATGCAGCAAGAGGTACCAGTACTAATAATACAATGTGCAAGCCTAGAATTATGATCAAGCCAAAAGTATCCCTAAAGCTCAGCTATTCCCCCAAACCACCTACTAACTACAAATAGCCTCAAGAGGTAATGTCTGAGACCCCCAACAGAAATGACCCCAGAGGGGCACCTGGGTGGCTTAGCTGGTTAAGCATCTGACTCTTGATTTTGGCTCACATCATGATCTCATGGTTGGGAACTGAACGGAGTCAGGCTCTGTGCTCAGCAGGGAGTATGCCTGAGATTCTCTCTCCTCTCCCTCTGCCCCTCCCCCACTCATGTAAGTTTGCTCTGTGTGTCTCTCTCTCTGTAAAATTAAAAAAAAAAAAAAAAAGTGGCCACAGAGAAGTCTTAAGGAGGAAACAAGCAGGGAAGACTCTGGGAGACCCCTGGATATTTTGCTTACCTTAAAAGTAAGCAAAAACTACACTGGGAACTGAAAACTAGAACAGTAAGCACATGAGTTAATGCTGCAGAAGTTCTAAGGAGTTTGCCTATCTCATGAAACTAAGGGCTTGGGTTTTAATGCTTACGTAGAGACAGGAGAGTCCTTAAGATCCAAGTAAGGCAGGGAGTAGAAAATGAGATATTCTCTCATAATGTCTGGATCCTTAAAGGACTACACTTCAGTGAAAACCCACTTAACCACAAAAGGGAGAAAAGAAAAATGGTTTTATCCAAAGCCCTGGGTGGAGAAGATTATACCTCTGTATTTATAACCAGTGGTCTGTCCTCACACAGGTCGGGGGTTTGAAATTATACTACATGATCCAAGAAGCGCTTAACCAATAAAACACCATGAAAGAAAAGTGGCTCTGGGTCAGTAGTACCTCTGGAGACTTGGTGGAAGCAATTGCTAAAACTTTCTGGAGCGACATGAAGCCACATGAAAGAGCCACAGACAGAATCCCCTTAAGATATGTTTATAATCTAAAATTATACATGAAGAAACATACCTTAGCCTGAGTGAGGATTAACAGACACAACAAATGGGGTTGGGTAGCTGAAGTAAGGACAGTCTTACGGGGACTGCATCCTCTAACTGCACAGTTGGCTTAACCTCTCACATTGTATAATGGAATACTATAAGCAATTTAAATGAATGAACTACATTCCCATCTATCAACATGGATAAATGGCAAAAACATAAAAATTGAGTGGTAATAGCAAATTGGGGAAGAATATATTCAGAGTGATGTCATTTATAAAAAGTTTCAAAACTTCATATGCAAATATGTAGTACAAGTGCAGAAACATTTAAAGGAATTATAAACACCAAATTCAGGATAGTAGTTATCTCTGGGAAGAGAGGGAGTAAAAGTTACAATGGAAGTTTCAATTGTTCAGTTTCTTAAAAAAATATATTGAGAACAAATATGGCAAAATGTTAAGATTTGACAAAACTGTGAATGGCTACATGGTGACCTTTATATTATTCTATGTACTTCCTGGAGCATTCTTGGAATATTTCATAACCAGATTATAATGAAAAATATAAATAGTAGAGATAAGTGACATTCACCAAGTATGGCATAATACTATTATCTTTCTAAGTTTAATTCATTTTACTGAACATGACCAAGCTAGTTAGGATAGGTGAGGTTAGGTAGTAATTCATTCTGGTATAGGACGGCATAGATCAGGGTTTTTTTTCCATTGAGAAATTTAGAATATAAGAAATGGCACATTAGAGCATGCAAGCAAAATTTCACGTGCTTAAAAACCCTTAGATTGCAAGTTTTACCCAGGGCACCTGCTACAAGATATTCTCCCTTCTTGCTAATCTTGTTCACCAGTCACATACCAAGTTACAGAATGATATTTATTAATTGTCTGGTATACCTGGTACTATTTGAGACACTGCACTCGACAGATCCCACAGAGGATTAGAAAAAAATCATCTATTAGACTGTTTAGATACATTTCCCAGGTGGTATTCTAACCCCTGTTGTTGGTAGGGGAATACCAATTTAGGGAAATTGATGTGACTGAGATAATCAGTCCAACCTTCACCATCAATTTCCTGTTGATACTGAAAGAGGCCACATTCACATGAAATATTACTGGCCCACCAAAAATAGGCTAAATTAGGTTAAGTCCCAAAATGGACAATCAAGTTAAAAATGTGAATCACACAATCAGCATTCTCATCTGCCTGGGGATCTGTTACCTGAGTAGCAGCATCAGTGTTTCCAACTTCCTTGTAAGCAGCTATAGATGAGCGATAACCAACTGACTGACCTACAGAGTTTTTCATTTCAGTCATACTGGTCCATGTTTTTACACACACACATACACACACACACACCCCAACCCCCCCCACTCAGGAAAAAAAAATTTTAAATATCTTCCCACATTCCAAGAAAAGCAAGGGGATCAAGTTCAGAATCAGAAGCTGTATAAAGTTAAAAAAATCATAAAATATCATGCCATAGACTATTATGGTATTAACAAAAGCCTGAGAAATCCACTTAACTAAAATTAAATGTATTTTTTTTACAAAGACCTCCTTTCATTATATATTACACTATTTATGAAATACATTGCTACTTTAGTATATATTAAGTATCCCTTTGTTTGAAAATTAATTTCTATTAAGTTTTAGGGTAAATGAGGCCTCTGAAAAATGTATTTAAATATAAGATGCAATAGAGGCATCTTTAACTGTTTATTTTAGTAAGCCATCAACAAATTACCTGGTTTTCAACACGATTTAACAGTAGTGGACATATACTACATAGAAGGAACACAAGAATGTAAAGAATGTTTAGGATTGGTTTGTGTGGATGTTATTTTTTTTTTAATGTTTTATTTATTTATTTGACAGAGAGAGACACGGCGAGGGAGGGAACACAAGCAGGGGGAGTGGGAGAGGGAGAAGCAGGCTCCCCGCTGAGCAGGAAGCCCGATGTGGGGCTCGATCCCAGGACCCTGGGACCATGACCCGAGCCGAAGGCAGATGCCCAACGACTGAGCCACCCAGGCACCCTGGATGTTATTTTTTTTAACTTCAATGTTTTAGTATCATGAAATACAAATACAAAACATTGTACGAGTCTATGTTGTACTACATGGAGATGGAATAATATATTTGTTTTTATCAGAATCTGTGTCACCCAATGCTAGCCACTGTACCAAAGGCTTTCCACAGGAATTTTTCTACTCTATGAGGTTTTATCATGAATAAAAAAGCTCACAAATCTTTTCAACCACTGCAGATTTATATTTATCTTAATATTCTTGTTCAGCTGCTTTGGAGAACTGCTAAGAAATACAAAATTGCCTTAGCCAAGAGTTTTGAGTGGTTAAAGAATTTTGTTATTTCATGTTGGCCAAGATCTCCCTTATGTTGGCATTGCAAAGACACTGTGCACTTCTATGGGGTAAGAAAAAGGGATCTCGATAGCCCTCTTACTGTTTAGGGACGCAAATTACCATTTCTTGAAAAGCACAGAATATTATAATCGTTATTGGCTAAACAGTAATTAATGAAAATCCATTTATATAAATATGACAAACAACAGCAACAGAGAGCCATAAAGCTTCAAATGTACTAAAGAAAAGTTTGGAAATATTTCAACTGTTTTTCCTACCTCTACATTGGTTTAACCAAATCAAGTGAAAGTAACATCAGCCAATAAAGAAAAGTGTCCAGAATTCAGCTTCCATAGCATACCTCAGCCATTTTAGCTAAGACTTTTTTTATGAAAAACCAAAAAAGATGAAAGTAGACTTACTTTGTTGGAAATAAAAAAAAATGAAAATACTGCTAATTTCATAAAATATTTGAAACTAATTTTGTTTTTATAATAAAGTGTTTATCTTTTTTTTTTTTAAGTTTTAATTGTTGTTCCTGCTGTTAAAAAAAAAAAAATCAAAGTCATGTCAACATTTAGGGATAAACTTTGGGGTATTTAAAATAACATGTTTGGAAAACTGAACCACATATTTATTTGACAGAGAGAGCACGAGAGCAGGAACACAAGCAGGGGGAGTGGGAGAGGGAGTAGCAGGCTTCCCGTGGAGCAGGGAGCCCGATGTGGGGCTCGATCCCAGGACCCTGGGATCATGACCTGAGCCGAAGGCAGACGCTTAACCAACTGAGCCACCCAGGCGCCTGAACCACATTTTTAATTGCCAGCATTATCCTTTGTTCTTGGTAGAATCATCTTCGTTTCTTCTTTTTATATCCCAATTGTAAACCCTGGCCATACTGACTTCTGTGGTAATCAAGATTCTCCGTGGCAGTCAACAAATTCTTTTCCAACAATGCCTGAGCTTCATCAATGCCATATTCAAGCATTACATTAGTCTCCAACCACAGACACACTTTATCAGTAGGAGAAATTGAAGCTTTGCAATACAGGTTACCGCCAGTAAGAATCTGGTCTCCAGTGAACTGGTGGACTCTTTTTTCTTCTGCATGTATTTTAGAATTTCTAAAGTCTGCTTAATTTCAGGAATCTGGCCTTCTAGCCTCCTTTTCTTTTGAGCAAGGTTTGAGTTCCATAAACTTTTACTTCTGGTACTGTTCATACAGCTTCTTTATTACTGTATCTGCAGTCTCATTCCCATGCTGTTTCATGAAGGAATCTACATCTTCCACAAACACGACCTCAGTAATCCCTAGGTGGAGCCGCCACCCATTCCCTGTGGCCACTTCTAAGCCATAACCATCTATAACCATAACCGCCATCTTGGGGAAGCGAGCACACGACTTGTGTGGATGTCATAAAGGAAGAAGTCCAATGATCAGACACTGTCAGAATCCAACAAATTTCCTATTCATTTTAAACGAGAACAGGGTGTGTTTTGTGCTCTTGGGAAGAATTACTTGATATCTACCATAAATCTACACAACTGCAAAAGTGTACACCTGCATATGTATATATGTTTTTTATACTCCTTCTCAGTGGCTTTTTTTTTTTTTTTTCATTCCAGTCATGCCTGTTAGGGAAAACATGTGTTGCTCACAATGGTGGCATTTGTTCTCTCCGTGGTTTTGTTACCAGCTAGATCCTAAGAGCTGACCTTTACTGCCCACCTGCTTGTACTCACCAACCTTTGTCTCACATTTTTCCTTAAGCTCTTCTTGCCAGCTTATCTCATAACTCAGGCAAACAGAAATCAAAACTACCCCTCAAGCCATAGCCACTGCCCTGACAAGACCTCCTGCCAGTCCAGATCAGTTTGAATGCAAACCCGGACCCTGACTTGCGTCTGCACAGAGACCATGGACTATATCTTTTTTTTAACTTTAAAAAATGTTAATTCCAGTATAGCTACCATACAATGTTATATTAGTTTCAGGTGTACAATACAGCAATTCACCAATTCTATACATTACTCAAGGCTCATCATATTAAATGTACTCTTAATCCCCTTCACCTATTTCATGTACCTCCCCACCTACCTCACCTCTGGTAAACACCAGTTTCTTCTCTCTGAGTCTTTTTTGTTTTTATTTTATTTATTTTCTTAAATTCCACGAGTGAAATCATATGGTATTTGTCTTTCTCTGCCTGACTTATTTCACTTAGCATTATACTTTCTAGATCCATCCATGTTGGGGGGGGGGTGTGTGTACACACAGTGTGTACGTACACACACACACACACACCATATCTTATTCATCTATCGATGGACATTTGGGCTGCTTCCATAATTTGGCTAGTGTAAATAATGCTGAATAAACATAAGGGTGCTGTATCTTTTTGAATTAATGTTTTCACAGTGTTTGGGTAAATACCTAGTAGTGGAATTACTAGATCAGATTTATATTTTTTTAAAAGATGAGCTTGGCTGCTGTGTAGAGAATTGTCAATGGGGCAAGAGTGGAAGAGAGGAGGCCAGTTATGTTTGCAGTAGACCAAGTTAGAGATGATGGCAACTTGAAGCAGGGTAGTGGCAATGGAGATGAAATGGAGACACTGGAGACAATTTGAGACATAAAGCTGACAAGAATTGCTGATGGACTGGATGTAGCAGGGAGATGTCCTCCTGAAGACAAGTTTAAGGTAATTCAGATATTCATGAGAGCAGTCTCCCCTCTGAAATGTTTAACAATCAAATTTAACTGTTCAAGCCTGATATAATCTCCCTGTACAGGTAGAGCTTTGAAGGATTCTGCAGAAACACTTCTCTTCCACCTAGGGTGTGATTATTAGAGCCAGCTAATTATTACCAACCTCAACAACCACTGTATCTATCCTGGCCGTTCATTACTTAATACTCTGGGTACAAATATCTAGATAGGAGGGTACCAGGAACAGATTAGTTTCAGGCCTTCAAAAAGTTACCACGTACCTGTAAGGACAGAGCACTGCTGCTAATTCAAGAAATTATATGTCACAAGTATCTAAGTCCAATGGGGCTTTTGATGCAAATTTCACACTCATGAAAAAGTTGTGAACAGAATGGATTGCCCTTTAGGCATTGCCATCATTCTTGAAAGGCATAATCATCATGCTCAACTTAGAAAAAGCTGCCAAAAGGAATACATAGCCTTCAGAAAACTCACCCAGAAACTGCCTCTATTTTATAGCTCTTAGCCATATATCTAGCTTCCTCTGTTCTTGGTGACATGCTGTAGATGATGTATTCATTTTTTTTCAGCTTTCCCAGCTGTCCTTAAATTAACCTTCTATAGGAAAAGTCACAATAAAACTATGTATTATATGACAGAAACAGATCTGTATTAATAATTGCACCAGGGACTCAGAATATAAATTATAGAATACAAGTCATCATTCAGTCTTTTTTTCCACTAGTTCTCTTGTCTTTGGGGGGATGGGTGAAATAAGTGAAGGGGATTAAGAATATACTTACCATGATGAGCACTGAGTAATGTGTAGAATTGGTGAATCACTACACTGTACACTTCAAACTAATATTATACTGTATGTTAATTATACTGGAATTTTAAAAAATTAAAAATTCATCATTCAGTATTAAAAAAAAATTAAGCCTTCCAAAAATACTGGAGGTCAATTTATATGCTTGGGTCACAACCTAGGCTCTGTATCTACACATCATGTGTAGAATAGCTCCCTGGTTTGTATGCAAACCAGAAACACCATGTCAACTCAACGATTCTCCAATACAGCCTATTGCAATGACATCAATGGAGCTTTTGATGGGAAAGCACTAATGTCCCCTAACTACTCTTTAAACATAATTTAAACTAAGGTGTTTTTTTTTTTTTAAAGATTTTATTTATTTGACAGACACAGCGAGAGAGGGAACACAAGCAGGGGGAGTGGGAGAGGGAGAAGCAGGCTCCCCGCAGAGCAGGGGGCTCGATCCCAGGACCCCGAGGATCATGACCTGAGCCGAAGGCAGACGTTTAACGACTGAGCCACCCAGGCGCCCCTAAACTAAGCTTTTAATAAAACTGAAATTTTTAGTCTGAATACACAGACTAGCAGCTTCATTTTCTTTTTAATCTGCCACATATCTACTTAAGCAAATTCATTTAAAAAGACATCTTTCAAATTCAAAAGGAAGCCCTTGGTTCAAACTTTTAAGATGTAGCAAAGAAGTCTATAGTAGTGGGGCGCCTGGGTGGCTCAGTCGTTAAGCTTCTGCCTTTGGCTCAGATCATGATCTCAGGGTCCTGGGATCGAGCCCCGCATCAGGCTCCCTGCTTGGTGGGAAGCCTGCTTCTCCCTCTCCCACTCCTCTTCTGCTTGTGTTCCCTCTCTCACTGTCTCTCTCTCTGTCAAATAAATAAATAAAATCTTAAAAAAAAAAAAAAAGAAGTCTATAGTAGTAAATCTATTTAGGCTCTGGATTTCTTTGGGCTAACATCCTTTCTCTGCCTCTTTCTCTGCTTTGACATTCTGTACATGATATAATCATTTCTTATATTAATAATTCTTATTTAAATCATTGACCCATTTTGCTACCTAGTCTTCAAAACTCAAATTGTACAAATAACACAGGTAAATAAGCATCAATTTTAAATAAAGACAGTAATATACTTTTATTTGTAATGTCCTTCATGACTATGTCCTATATAGTGTGGGTTTTTCTTAATGCAGACACAAGAATACCCAAAGCTAATGTTTTCTGAGATCCCTACATAACAACTCCTAGAACTTTTCATGGGTTGAAAAATATGGGAGGATCCATCTAGAGTTACAGTCACTTATGCCATTTTCCTGCCTTCCCACATAACCTTATGAAACAATCCTTCAGCGAATACTCTTCAGTTCGATATTTTACTATCTACAATAGCCCTCAGTGTCAATTACAAATTGGGAAGCAGCTGAGAGTTACTATGCTGACTGTCCACAATCATTTATAAAAATGTTAAAAAAAACAAACAAAAGGAAGCCTACTGTAAAAATCTCCCCATGCAAGGAGGAGTTCACTGAATCCACCCATTCCTTTTTTTCTGTGTTTAAACTAGATCTCTATGCATGACTAAACATTATCCCCAACCCCATGGTAGGAGGACATTTTTAAAGCAGTGTTTGGTATAAAATCTATTAAAGGCTTTTTGAAAATCTAAATGTTCACTGACTCCTCCTTGTTCCCACCTTATTTACCCCTCTCAAAGAACCTTGGTCAGATGGCTGATGTATAATTACCTCACAAAAACCATATTCTTTCTTCCTGTGGATTACATGTCCAATAATTTTCTCCTTTGGCTATTTATTAAAAAATTGACTGTCAGGTCAAATAGCCTTATCCCTCTGTGATTCCTGGGCTCCTTCTTTAAACTATATACCCTCTATACCTTCTCCATACCCCCAAACCAAATCCCTGCTCAGGACTGACTATCTTATTTTAAACTGAATTGGTTCACACAAAGAAGTGCCCCAGGTCCCTTCAGTCACCAATACATTCACTTTTTCCCCATTGGATGGTATGTATCAATTCATACAGTAAAATAAAACAAAGGATAGTCATTTGTGTTAGGCAAATCCTAGGAAAGACCTGCAAGCGTTCTCAATTCAAAGGCTAATGGTACTAACCTGGAACATGAGTCACCTAGGGCTACGTATAAAACTGAAATTGCTCAAATCAACCAACTAGCCACTGTACTATGCTAGTTTCACAGTAGATGCACAGACTTAGCCCTCTGTTAGATAAATGAGAAAAATTATAGTATTAAGCGTAACAACTGAAAAAAAATAAAGAATTTATTTTGTGGTAGACTAGAAGTATTACAAGGGAATTGAAAGAAGAGGTCAACATGTGTTGGAAGAAGAGTTACAGAATGTCAAAAGTAGAGGAAACCTTTAAAACAGCTAGACCAATTTCAGAGAAGGTAAATCACTTGCCTAAAAGCATATAGCTTCTAGCAGTCAGGTGTAGTGAAAGAAGATCTGATGGCTAGGCCTGTGTCAATCCTTGAAGAGGAACAGACCAGACTGTTGGGGGTGGGAACAGATCCTAAAAGGTAGAAAAGTAATGAGAAAATGCAGAAAGGTGAGAGTGTGCATAGACACTGGAGTAATTAAATGGATGTACAAACTGCGGCACCTGGTGGCTCAGTTGGTTAAGCGTCTGCTTTCGGCTCAGGTCATGATCTCAGGGTCCTGGGATTGAGCCTCACATTGGACTCTCCGCTCAGCGGCGAGTCTGCTTCTCCCTCTCCCTCTGTGATTTCTCTCGCTTTCACTCTCTCTCAAATAAATAAATAAAATCTTTATAAATAAATAAATAAAATGGATGCACAAACTGGGGAATGACAGGAAGGAGCTGAAGGATAAAACTACTACAAAATGGGGCTAAAAGGTAACTAGAAGTGTTTGCATTTGATGTGACAGACAAGAGAATGCCACTGGAATTGCCATGTTGGTTTGATGAAGGAGGCAGATAGTGGGAGCAGGAGAGCACCTAGCAATTATAGTCCTGACCATGGCAGAAGAATAGAAACTGAGGAAAGCATAACTCTAAGAAACTGAGAAGCGGAGCGCCTAGGTGGCTCACTTGGTTGAGCAGCTGCCTTTGGCTCAGGTCACAATCGCAGGGTCCTGGGATCAAGCCCCATATCAGGCTCCCTGGTGAGTCTGCTTCTCCCTCTCCCTCTGCCCCTGCTTGTTTACTTGCTCACTCTCTCTTTCCCTCTCAAATAAATAAAAACAGAAGAAATAACATCGTAGTTAGACAGAATCAAAGGTTAATCCCAGAATTACTAGGCTGTTGATTTGTGAGAAGAAAAATGCCACTGGAATGCTTGTGGTTTCCTTAAAGGATGCTCAATTTATAGAGTAACTCAAAATCCAAATCTAGACTTCTGAGGTTATATGGATATGGCATAAATTCACTACATACCATAGTTGCTAACTATGAGTGATATAATGAAGGGCATTTTCAAATGGTTATAATACATTTTTTTAAAACCTCAATTTGGTGAAAGATATCATCCTCTGACATGTACAAATAAAAATTGTCATTTACCTATAGCAAGGAGTTCCCAACTAGACATCCATGAGATAAATCTGCTTGTAGATAAATTTTGTATGACCTCAGTTTAAAAGAAAAAAGTTACTTTGGCATAAACAATCTGGATCTCTGTCTTCTTTTAAAGAGAAAATCTGGCAACACTAGGCCTACAATCAAGACTTATGGTCACATAGCAACTTCTCTTTTTAGATGTATCCTGTGCTCAACAGCTCACCATGGTTTCTACTGCTCCAACCATCTTCTTCCAGCCCACTTCACTTCCTATGACCTGCCTCATCCCTGTAGACATTTGGCATTGCAATCCCTATGTCTCAGTTGTTCAGTAAGTTTTCTTTTGATATTTTTATTTGCCTTGTCATGAGTGTTATATGTTAAACAACTATTATTCGGGATGTTATACATTAAAATTTTAAATATGAATCTTCTAAAAGAAATCAAAGACAGCAAAATGCAAATGTTAATAGAACTGGTACAATTTTAAGAGTGTCCACACATTTTATTAGCTATAGAACATGTGGGAAAAGAGAAAGGTATTTGCTACTCTGAGGTGGTCACAATTTATTTTTCTGAAAACAAGTAGGGTTGTAACAAGTAACAGTGGTATATTGCGAAAGCCTGTGAATCTAGATTTATCCCAGTTTTTTTTTTTAAGATTAAAAAAATACCTATGAAATGAAAGCCAGTGATAAATCAAAATTTAAACCTAACATTGAATTCCTCTTACTTAAAATGCTAACAGTTATACTTCAGTTATTAACCATTTATACTCTTCATACTTTTCAGACATTTGATAGAGTTAAGAAATTAACACAATGAAAATATAAATTTGAAAAATAAGCAATTGTCATTAATGTGAAATTAATATATGGGTCTGCCAAATAAGAGTAAAGACAAATTTCCTCACTTGTGAATATGTCTTTCTTTTGTAAAATTAGAGGAGAAAAAAATGTCACTTTCAAATATATGAAATAATTATACTGCACATTAATTAAAAAAAAAAAAACTTGCTTTCTAACTTCACAAAGTCTTAGATTTTTTCCAAAATTCACTTTCTTTTAATAGGCTCTCACAAAGTGTAATGCTTGACTACACAAAGCTATGGTTAGACCGTGTTTTTAAATATCATCAACTATCTGACATGAATGGTGGAGACCTACTATTCCCATACATACAACTATGAAAAATACAAAGCTTAGCAGCAAGGGAATTTCCCACTGTCCCACGGTAATTAAAGTTAAAAAGAACATGGGAATCCATGTAAATTCTTCCTCAGAAATATGAAGCACTGAGTCTATAATGAGATATGCCGTTTTCTGTAAGTTTCAAATATTAAACTGCCACTTCAATTATTTGTTTATAACAAGCTCAAGGAAAATTCACAAAAGCAACTATCCAACACATTATTTAGATAACTGTGTATATTTGGAGTATAATCTAACTCTGATGCCATTAACCCCAAACAACATTCAAACAAACAGAATTTTAATTAATCGAGTACTGCTTCCGATTAGTCAGATTTTACTGAAAGAGAGCAAACCAACATTGTAGTCAATTTTAACTTTGCCCTGGTACATCAAATTGTATTACAGATAAATTAACAGTGTGAAAATTTTTGGCTGGTAGCCCTATCCTACATAGCCTTTTAAAAAGCAATTTCAGTGCCTATCAAGGTAGAAATCAGCAGTTGTAATTTTTTTAATACAGGTGCAAAACAATGGGACCCATTAATAGCTGAACTTTTCACAACACTATTCATGATGATTTATGAGTTAGTATATAATTTGATTATTCTATTAATTCTGATTACTGTTTTGGCTAATAAAGTGAAGGTCACTTCCAAAATAAATCTTCATTACATTTCACAGAAAGTAATTGCCTTCAACTAGTTGTTTTCTTTAATTAAAAACTAATGTAACAAGAAAGAAAACAGACTTCAGGGTTACCATGTCTGCTGCTATTAAGAGAAATATACTGTGTGGATGTAATGTTCTCAAGACAAATCCAACAAAACAGAAAGTGTCTCTTCGTCTAATCTCTGTATTTTCAAAATGGAAGAACTATTTTATATGTATTTAGAGTAATTTTGAAATTACAAGAATAAAAACTGAACTGTATTAATGCTTTAGAAATTGAAAACAAAGAATCTTTGAAAATATTCCCCAAATTCATGAATGTAAAATGTACGGCAATATTTTTCTTTTTTTTTTTTTTAAGATTTTTTATTTATTTGACAGAGAGAGACACAGCGAGAGAGGGAACACAAGCAAGGGGAGTGGGAAAGGGAGAAGCAGGCTTCCCGCAGAGGAGGGAGCCTGATATTGGACTCGATCCAAGGACCCTGAGGTCATGACCTGAGCCGAAGGCAGATGCTTAATGACCCAGGCACCCCAAGGCAATATTTTAATTTCTAAAATTATGTATGTGGGATTCAGTATATGAAAAATTAACAGTATGTCTCTCTCTTAACCAAAGTTTCTCCTAAGGGTGGCAAGAAACCTTCTCTGCCTCTTAAGATAAATACTAGGCACAGGGCCCTGACAGCTTTGGAGGGAGATTACAGGAAAAATTAAAAAGGCTCACTTTAATATATTATTCTCATTTAACCTATTTTTACACACAGAATATTCTGTGTCCTAGATTTAACATTTCGTTTTATTTTTTATAAAGTCCTCTAGACCTTCAGCTGAGGTCCTATTATCAAAGCTGCTGAATCATACAACCATATAAAATGAATAAAGGAAATTAAACATGATACGTATTTTCCCACAGAAGTAAAATACTAATCCTCAAACAGGAAATCATATTTCAAAAGCTAGAAAGCCTGAATGTAAGAAATTATTGGGGCATAACAACGAAGCAGGTGGCAATAATTTGTATGCTCACCAATGGTCTCAATTGATATATTGTCACAAACCCCATTCCTGATTAACTTGCTCACTCTGTCCTGGTCATATTAATCTTTCTGTTATCTCAAAAGACCCCAACTTAGACCTCTGCCACAGTTCCTGCTGCCTAGAAAGCTCTTCCCTCAAATCCCCAAAAGCTTATGCCTTACCATCATATTTTGGTGTCACTACACTCAAATACCACCCTCCTAAATGGCCTTCCCTGATCACCATAGCATCTAAAAGGACACCTCCCTACTGCTTATAGTCACTTCCTGCCATACTACCCTATCTTCTTTTCTTCACAAGACATATTACTCCTTAAGTTTTATCTTATTCTACTCTCTGTCCAACACTCTTCAACAACCCCTCCCAACCAGACACTTTCTCTGTTTTCAACAATGTATGTCTGGCACCTACAAAAGAGCTAGTATAAAACCTTTTATGTGTCTCTCTACATATTTTTTAACGAATTCTAATTTTTATTCTAAATTTGCATATGATAAAACAGAAAGCCCAAGTTTACAGCCAATGCTCCCTTAATATTTTATGTAAGAAAATAGTATTAGTTTTAAGTCTTTGGTAAAAAATTCAGTAACTGTTACCAATACCTAACATGCCCTGAGTGAGCATGTGTGTATGAGTGCGTGTGTGCTTAGACAAAATACATATGGCTATCAAAGAATGTACAAAAGTTGCAAATGTACTGGTGGTAACAAATACAATGAACACTCTTACTAGGTTCCTCTTGTGATTGTGATCAAGAGTACATATTTGCAAGACAGGTTTAGAGGCTCATTAGCCAGGGAAGATATCTGTTTCAAAAGGAACATATTTAGTGCATTGGAAAATGTGAGATCAGAACCACTGTAAGTCCCCAACATCTCAGAAACTTTTTGTATTTTTATACCTTTTTAAAAAATCTCTAATGTAGAAAAGATTGATTTGTTTAACTTCTAGTTTCCAATTAAAAATCATAATAACTAGTGCTCTTTACTCTTGTAAAAAGTAGTACTCAAACATATAAACACTGAACTGATCTCGATGCTATTCCTACACCTGGGAAAAAAATTCTTTAATTTTGAAGGCTTGACCTCTGAAATATACTCTCTTTACAGTCCTCACAGAAACCTTGTGATAATACTTTAAAATTTTAAAAATAAAAATAAATGTTATCCTTTCCTATAACTTAATTTCCCCGATATATGAGTTACATATAAGAGTGTATTAACTCTTATTACTCTTCCTCTCATGGGAAATTCAAGCATCGTGATATCAAGACCCGTGTGGGCTCCACATACTGCTTGGATTTCTCTCTCCCTCCGCCCCTCCCCCCTGCACTCACTCTTTCTCAAATAAATAAATCTTTAAAAATAAAAAAGACTTCCTTTTTCCTTAAGTCACAAAGAAACACACAATAAGCCAACTCCCAGTTAAGAAGACTGATAAAAGCCATCACTCCTAGATGAATTCCAGATCTAATATGAATTTTATGCTTAGTTTAATAACATAGTGGTTCTCAACCTTGGTGTTCTGTGAGATAGTGCTCCCTAAGTCTGTGGGAGGAAAAGAAAAAAAAAAAAAAGGCTGTGTTACAGTGGGTCCTAGGCAGAGCCTGCAGCCTCTCTTATCTATGCCAAAGCCTCTAAGAATGCTGGGTATATCCCTGGGAATGGGTCAAACATGCAAATACATCCATCATGTATGCTGACACAGAAAAGGGCTGTGAACTGCTGATAGTCTAAATATGCTGTTCCTGGGGCGCCTGGGTCGCTCGGTCGTTAAGTGTCTGCCTTAGGCTCAGGTCATGGTCCCAGGGTCCTGGGATCGAGCCCCGCATGGGGCTCCCTGCTCGGCGGGAAGCCTGCTTCTCCCTCTCCCACTCCCCCTGCTTGTGTTTTCTCTCTCACTGTGTCTCTGTCAAATAAATAAATAAAATCTTTAAAAAAAATAAATATGCTGTTCCTAACAAAAAACAAGAGAGTATCCTGTAACACAGAGAACCTCACAGCTGTTCAACTACCTTCCACTATGCTTTTGTGCTTTGGTCCTCCGTCTTGCTACCTTGCTTTTATTTTCATAGACAAGTAGGGTGTTTTTTTCATACCACTGCAACATTTAACTACAGACTCCAAACAGACATAAGGAATTAAACTCACATAAGTTTGCAAACTTAGCTTTGTATCCCTAGAGAAAACATGAGAAATTTTATCCATGGTTTAACATCTTTCAGGAGGAAAAAAGTGCAGAGAAGCTCAAATTTAATCTGCAAGGCTGACAGGCTAATTTTCTTAATCTCACTAATTATAGATCACATAAGAGGGTAATTTTAAAAACCGTTCTGAATTGGTCAGGACAATTTTATTAGTATATTTCTGTGGCTAAGATCATTTCCACAGGAATGACTAACAGTAGAAACATTTAGTCTGTTCAACTGACTGAACTATCAATAACCATCAGTGTGTTTGTTGGGGTCTTAAAAATTACCAGTTCCAAAGTTTACATTCTAAAGAGAATTATTTTCTCTCCGGCAACTATTCAGAAATAAAGTATTTCTTTTCTCATGTAAGTTTTGACATTGTTAGATATCTAAGATGAAACAAACTGCATTGGAGATAAGTAAAACCGTCTCATAAGGCCAGAGTATTTAAGCTAAAATGTAGAAACAGATAACCACGTTCTTCTGATTCATACTTGATTTATCTGTACCATACAGACAGTGCCTTAGTTTGCTGTTCTTAAGAGTCCATTTCAAGCATTAAAATATTCATAGCCTAGAAAGACCCTCCATAGTGGTTTTTATTTCTACTTTAGGAGTACAATGAAAAATAATGCTTGTTTTCATCTGCATTTGCTTGTTGAAAGAAATACATCTAACCCCACAAAAGAAGGGACAAACAAGAAAGCTAATTCCAGGGAGGGGAATAGGTATACTGCACTCGATTTCAGATAGTAGCAGCTCTAATCTTGGTATATCCACCTCTGTGAGAAGACTACAGGCTGACAGTAAAGTTCTGATTTCAAAAACATCATGGAAGGTGGAAACACTACAGTCAGAAGTTTGGCTCTCAATTCATTAGGCATTTGGGACCACTCCACTATATCGAAGCATGTGAGTTCATATATGCACAGGAAAATTAACATGGTTTGGAAATTATTTCACTTTATATAACAAAGGCTCATGCTGTGCCTATTTGTGCCAGGTACTGTTCTAAGAGCTTAGCAAATAATTTCCTTAAAACTCCTAACAACCCGAAGAGGTAGATACTATTGTTATTCCCTTTTTATAAGGGAGGAAACTGTAAAAAAAACAGGATTTAACCAGTAGGTAGGTGGCAGAGAAGGATTCAAACAGAAAGTCTGTTTAAGGGTCTCTACTCTTAACAACTACACTGTTGTACCTTTCAGGATACATTAAAACATAAAACTAGAATCAAGATTAATTGTTCATTCAATAAATATGTATTATTCAAAAGCTTATTTTAGAGTTAATTCCTTCTATTTTTAAATGTACCTGAAGAATATGGGTCTGTGCATACAGGACCATGATTAAAGACTGTAGATTCAAGAATGAGTATTTTCAAATTCTAATATAGTCAAAAGAAAAATAGCCACACTATGAATCCCATTTTTCTTTTAACAAACTCAGATGTTTGTTAAAAAACATCTCATCTTTGTTTTCCCTCCATATTGGGGGGAAAACAAAGGAGAGAGGGAAACAAACCACAAGAGACTCTTAACAATAGAGAACTGACGGTTGATGAAGGCAGGTGGGTGGGGGGTGGGCTAGATGGGTGAAGGATATTAAGGAGGGCACTTGTGATGAGCACTGGGTGTTGTATGTAAGTGATGAATCACTGAATTCTACTCGTAAAACCAATATTGCACTGTATGTTAACTAAAATTTAAATAAAAATAAAAAAAAAACCCCTCTGGTCGGAAAGCAAAAAGTTGAAAGATATGGCTGTTTACAAATACATGTGCATTTGTATGAAATAATGTAGGGATACCAGTGTAAGTGCAAATTATAAATGACAGGTTTATGACTTTCAAGTGTGCATGAATTGAAGATTACAGGAGTCATTTACAAATAGCTGAAATTAGTTTGGTTTCTTGAGTAGGCTACATATACTTTCCTGTTTATGCTATTCATTTGTTTAGCAAACTGTTTACAGACTACAAAGTAAAAACATTCAAATTATTATGAATCCTGACTTGGTGAGATTAAAATCGGTGAAGTTTTACCACAGGGATATGGCACTTTTTGGTGCCACTATTTCACTATATTGGGCAAGTAAGAGTCTACTGCCTAATTTGGGGAAAGGGGAGAAGAAAGAGAGGACAAGTTGAGGCATGAAGGGATAGAGAAATAAGGAAGAGGAATGGCTAAAAGCTGTATTAATTATTTCAGCTCCAACACAGAGTTCTTTTTTATAAATCATTTCTCTAGTACATGAAAAAAAAATAGTTTGTCCTACAATATTTAATTTCTATGGTAAATTCTAATCCGATTTTTTAAATAAGTAATTTATTAAGCACCTACTATATGCCAGCTGAAGTTCCAAGCAGTTCTATTGAAGCAGTTAACTACATATGAGTAAAATACACCAAATTCAATAGCAAGGCAAAAATAATGGCATACCCATCTTGTAAAAGGCTATGTACTAGAAACTACAGGAGACATAAAGAGGACTACATTTTATACAGCAAATATACCTATCAATAGACATACTATAAGGTAATTTAATTACATAATTAAATTCTAAATACCATATCTTGTTTGTATAAAGTGAATGAAGAGTCTGTATGTTTCAGTAATTACAAAAACACTAATTCCAAATACCAAGACCATGAAGTCATACAACTTTTATAATACCCTACCTGATGTTGGACAATCTTCAATGCACTTTCCCTAACATCATCACATTTGAGTTTCAGAGTAGCCCAGGGCAGGAGTTAGGATGAGATTTAATTACCATTTCCATTATATAGGTGAAACAATGGAGGCTCTGAGAATTTAAATGACATGTTCAAGTTCATGCAAATAATATGACAGAGCTAGAATCAGAATCCAATTCTGAGACTGATAGTTTTGTAACATGGAAAACCTTGTAACTTTCATGAGACAAGGAATTTTATAAAAACAGTTTTTTGAGCATTCCCTACCAAAGTAGAAAGCAAATTGATGAAAAAGTTGGAAATGAAGAGCTTCATTAAAATTTTATGCAATCACACTAATTGGATCACTTTGGAACAAAAAACAACTTAAACAGGGGAATAGTAGAGAACACATGGAAATCCAGCTATCTAACATAGACTTACACTTGCCAACAATTAAAGCCTTAGATCTTTGTAATTTGGTTGCCTTCAGGGTTGTTTTTTGAATTGGCTTGAAAACAGACACACTTCACATACTATTTCTATTACACTTGCACAAAAGTACATTGGTTCCAAAGAGATAGTCCAAGAAGTGTTTTGACTGATCCTTAAAAAGTCAGACTATGCAATAACACAGTGTTACCTTTCAATTTAATCAAACTAAAATCTCAGCTCCAAACACTGGGCTTAAATTCAATTGTCATTCTGGCCCTACATGAAGTCAGCCACCTTTCACTCTACTACAAGGTATTAGAATTATTTTAAGATTTGGAGTAGTATGCATTATGTAACCGGGGGAGAAAACAACTAGGCTGAGTTTTTGTATCTACGTGTGAGGATAATCTAGTATCTGAATTTTTAGCATTGAAGGAGGCTATTACTAAAATAAAAACTCAAACTATGTAATTTGGGGAACAAATATAATTCTAGTATGTTCATGAGTCACAATAAATGCTCTAGCACCACACACTTATATATTTCAATGAGAAGTTATTCCCAAATTAAAAGTCTTTTCCTGTCACAACCTGAGGAATAATGCCGTCAAGGACACAAAAACATTCCATTGCTTTATTAACGACAATGCTCAATGATCTGTGAATAACCTGGGGGAAAAAAATGAAGATTATTGAGTTATTTTACCAATCTATCCATCCATCACCAGAGAACAGGTTTCAAAATGATGGATTATATCACCACCCTGCTGTTTATCCCACACAATACTCTCTCCTCAAGGGAAAAACAAACAAATGATCATACAAACATAATCATGCCTACCCTCTATACCTTATGTATCATTTCTATGCCAATATTATTAACTAGAGGGCTAAATGTCTTTAAAATTGTATGCAAAAGATTCAGAAAATGAGGTATGTTGCTCTATTTTTTACCCTCCAGGATTCTACAATTTATAAAAATTCTATTCAAACAACAGCCCTCCAACTTTTGGGAGACAACCTTTTGGTTAAGCTATTCAACATTACTCTTCAAATTTAATAAGGGCAGTCTCAACTGAGATAGTGCATCTCAGTGGTTCTTAACCTTCTTGGGAGGTGACAGACTCCCTTGATAAAATGATAAAACTATGAATGCCCTTCCTAGAAAAATGCAGCCATGTATATCACACACACAAAATTTGGCATGCAATTTCAGAGTATTCTCCCCAAAACCCAGATGATTATTCCAGGTATTGGAATGCCAGGTTAAGGACTCTGAATTTGAAGAACTCCCCTTACTATACCCACCCTTCCAATGCTATTTTAGGCTGTCAGATACAAGTTTCTAAAAGGATGGCTGTAAGTTTGCTTATACTATAACTGAAGATGGCCAAATAAAAAAAATTCTACATATGAAGTTATATTTCTTATATAATAAAGACATAATTTTAATTTTAGCATGGTAATACCAACATTCAATGGTATTCAATTCAACTCAATTTTAGCATGGTAATACCAACATTCAAATGGTTGAATGAACTATGGTATATACATCCATATACCGGAGAACTACTCAACCATTAAGATTTTTTTAAGTACGCATGTATATACACATTTATAAATAGATGCCCGTATAAGCGTGGAAAAGATGGGAAAATATGCAACTGAACAATGTTAACTCAAGGGGTGGAATTTGTGGGTGGGGAACAGGGCTTGTATTTCTTTATAAAAGTGAGTGTGTTTGTTTCCTTTTTTTTTCAGTATTTTTATTTTTTCTCTAACTACTAAGATTGTATGTTACCAAGAATTTGCTTTATAATGGCTATTTAGTACCTTCAATATGTCAGGAAATTTGCCAAATTACCTAAGTTGTTCCACTGATTCAAATGTCAAGATCTTTTAAAATGTTCTGGTCCTTAAAGAATTTTTACATAGCTCCAGATTATAGAACCAAAAATTGAGTAGTAAGACTTTAAGGACGGCAAGAATATTTTATTCTCCCTGCCTTTCAACATTTTGGCTAGAGTCGACTATACCAATTCAATATATACTGAATTGGACTAACCCATTATTTCTCAAACAGGGAGTAGTTTGTCCTTAGGGGTATTTGTCAATGTCTGAAGACATTCTGTCTGTCACAAGTAGGTAGGTGGGTGAAGGTAGTGACATCTAGTGCGTAGAGGCCAGGGATGCTGCTAAACATCCTACTATGTACAGGACAACCCATCCCCCAACACGGCCAAGAATTATCCTGCTAAAAATGTCAAGTATCCTGTCAAAAATGAGATTAAGAAATTCTGGCCTAAACCAAAAGCCTCAAAACAATTATGTATCTCACATAATCAGGCCATGTTCAATGATAGGTGGAATCATACCACTCACTGATGGTACTTGGCTCAGAGTAGAACCCAATCTTGCTCTTTTCTGGAAATGGATAGGTTAACTGAGCAATCTGAGATTCCTGTAACTCCATCAAAGTATCATCTTGTGTGCCTTGATTAATTTCATGTAAAATCTCTTTAGACTCTTTTCTGATCATTTCTGAGTACTGATGTCATTCATACCTACATTACACACTCTGGAACCTGATGAAATATACTTTCTTATTCTGTAATTGGTCCATAAGTGTACATTTTCTTTCCTCAACTAAACACTCTTGACATTAACATCAAAGTCTACATCATATTCTTTTTCATATATATCTATTATACCTAGGCAGAGAATGGATGCTTTAAAAAATAGCCGTTGAATTAAATGGGAAGAAATGAAAATAACCAAATTTACAATAAAGGACATAGATGCTTCTTCACAACTTTTCTGTCACTCTAAATCCTTTTCTTCTTGTTGATCAGAATTGGGCCCAGAGAGCAATTACCCTGGTTACTTTTACTATTCAGCTGTGTTCCCTAGACAACAGCAACACTTGGAAACTTATTAGAAATGCAAATTTTCAGGCTTCACACCAGATCTAAAAGTCAGAAACTCCGGGAATGGGGCCCAGTAATGGTGTTAAATTCTGACACAGGTGAAGGCTTGAAAACACTGCTCTACCACTTCTTTGACACACAATTTTTCGCAGCAATTCATAAATACCTACTATTCACTAATTTACCCATCAAATACTTAATGACTAATGTACAGTAGGCAATGCACTGAGGCAATCTTGTAATATCCCCTAATATCAGGGTTTTTAAAAAGTATTATTATATTTGGTGGATAAAAGACTATTGAACTGATTAAACTGGGGTCAGAAAACCTGCCACCTATTTTGTAAAGAAAGTTTTTGGAACACAGCCATGTCCATCCTTTTACATATTGTCTATGACTGCAAATAGTTTCAAGGGAGACCACATGTCTTACAAAGCCAAAACTATTTACTATCTGACCCTTTACAGAAAAAAATTTGTTGACCCACTATATTAGAATACTAAATCTTGCTCAGTCCCTAATTCAGACAACAGCAGCAGCAGCAATAATTATAATAATCATACTAAGAGTAATAACAGCTAGTACTTATGTAGTACACTAAGGCAATCAATGTTTAAACCACTTTCTGGATACTAATTCATTTTCATCCTTACAACCTATGAGGTAGATGCTATTATCATCCCCATGAAAAAATGAGGAAACTGGAGCACAGAGAGGTTAAATAACTGGCCCAAGAATACACAGCTAGTAAATGGCAGAACCAGGATTTAACCCCCATGGGTCTGGCTCTAAAATGTACCCTCTTGTTCATTATACTATACTTAACTACTTCTCCTTCACAACACTAGAGCATAAATATCTGGTTGCATCTATCCCAAGAGGTGCCTGAAAATTACAGCTCCAATAGCAACATTTTCCAAGTTTTCCCATCCCTCTTCTGTCTTTATACTCCAGAAGCACCTTTATTATAAACTCTTTAGGACCTCTTCTTTTCATAAGCTCTTAAGGAATGATTATCTGAGTAAAAAATGTTTTCTTTTATTGAAAATTCTTAACAATAGTTCTCAATCCTTGTTTTTAGGTCATGGATGACTATGAAAATCTGATGAAACTATGAGTTCCTCTCATAAAGACACACATATAACATTTTGTATATAAATTCCAAGGACCCAAGGACGCTAGATTAAGAACCTTTGGCATAGCATATCTCAGTGCAGCTCTACTCAGCTGCAGTGCTGCAAAACAATAATGTGTAGTGATCCACAATGAAAATATTTCTTACTTAACTATAGGACTTTTGCACTCAATGTTCATCTAATTAATGTTTCTGTTGAATTCACTTTGGCAATTTTTTAACCTTTAATTTCAAATATTTAAGGTTCAATTCAATAATCAAGCTTTACACATACAAACAATTTGGACTGGTCAAATCTACCAATTAGATATAGGTCGTTTCCACACCTACATTTTTAGGTGTATCATGGAGTTCTACCTATGACACTGAGGTGGGGTGGGGGCAGGGAACCAATGGGGTTGGGAGCATGAAACACAGGAATGGTAACTAGCCTCCAAAACATATAAAATCTAACTGCTACTGGGCTCATCTGCATTAGTGTTCATCAAATGCAAACATAAAAATTATAGGGCTGAAGGGGAAATCTGTTTGCTCGTAATGTTTTTCCTTTTACCTTTATCTATTAGGTAAAATGTGGGAAGTTGAAAGAATTCCTTTATTCATCTAAAGTAGTATTTCCTACTGGGCACAGAATTGGAAGAGGTTTCTAAGAATACTGTAAGAATGGCCCTTAGTCTCACCTGCTTTTTTTTTAGAAAGTGACTATGTATTGACAGTAAGAAATCCTAACAAATTACAAGTTGTTAAAAGCTGACAAATACCACAAATATTTTTTTAAATCCCCCCAAATAACAATATTTTTATTAACTATCTCCTTTTAGTTTTTTCAGAAAATGTTTAAAAATTGTGGGGCACCTGGGTGGCTCAGTCAGTTAAGCGTCCGACTTGATTTCAGCTCAGGTCATGATCTCAGGATCGTGGGATTGAGTCCTGCATTGGGCTCTGTGTTCAGTGTGGAGTCTGCTTGTCCCTCTTCCCCTGATCCTCCCCCCTGTTTGTTCTCTCTTTCTCAAAGAAATGTTTAAAAAAATTGTGTAATTTTGTGTAAGAGGTAAGTCATGAAGAATGCATACCAGGAAATCTTTCTAGCCTCAGCCTCTTTTTATCTTTCCTCATTTATAAAATTAGACCATCAAAACAACATGAAAGCATTCTTTCAATTCTAATTTTTTTTGTTATATTACTACCAGAATAGTAGGGAGAATTTTACAAGAAAAGAGATTAAAGAGAATGCTGTTAAAGGGAAATAATAATGTACTGTTAAAGTATATAGATCTATAATCTAAGCCATGCTTATGTGGGTGGAAGGGCAAGAACATTGGGGGCAGACTTTAAGAAGCCATCTCAATTTTGCTCTGACTTTACATGCAACTGAATATATAAACTCATAAAACTTTCCATTGGTATAATCTTTGGCCAATTTTAATATTTCTCTTGGTTTTCCAATAGGTTCATCCAGGTTAACAAATGTCTTTTAGATTTCTGAAAATTCCCTGAATAAAAAGTGTTGGTTATTAGAGAATAAAATAGGCAGGTTACTTTGGTCTGAGAGATGTTTTCTACAGAGTTCTCCAAATATAACAATAAAGCAGAGGAAAAAGATAAAACAATAGAAAATACTTTACAATTTATATTAAAAATAAATTCCATGATTATAACAAAATCAGAGTAGCATCTATGTGGTCCCTTGTAGGCATCATTATTCAAGCCATTGCTGAATTAATTTATCAAGTGGGAGATTCCCTTTCCTATCTTTCCATGCTATTCCTATAATCTTGAGCAAGTTACTTACATATTTTGGACTTTTGGTGTTCTCTCATTCTCTCTTTTTAAAAGCTATAAGAGATCAACTTGTGTTCCAAAATTTTCTGAGGCAGATCTCGCATTTGTTCAATTTTCCACAGTCAATACTCAGAAAAATGTCACGAGTACAAACACCTAGTAAAAAGTATTTGGTGGTGATTCTACATGTGTGTGCATGCACAATATTTATATTACATGTTAAAAGTAAAAAAAACACATCTTTTATGTTTTAAGAATCCTACTACATTAAAGGAAAAAAGGAAATGAAATTTAGGCCACTGAAGAATGGAAGACTGAATTACCCAGTAAATTATCAGTTGAATAAACTCTTCTTATAAAAATCAAGTAACAATCCCTGGGCAGTCTAAGTCTACTTATAAAAAAGTGTAAAGTTTGTTTGATCCCACTGGTATTGCTCCATTTCACAGGTTATGACACACTATGTGAAACCTACTCTGAACTAGAAAGTTCTAAAAGCTACCATGTTACCAACCACACAGATAACAAATAAATTAGTCAGGGCTTAAAAAGGACTTCTGTTTAGAAGATATATTGAGAGAGTCTAAAAACCTATATACTGCACACATATCCTGTCCAGTGTGTCAGAAAAAATACTAACCAATATACGGTAGGGAAAATTCTGTGGCTTGCTAGACTAGAAAAATACAGTTTTCAATGACTTTTCTTCCCAAAAGGTCCAATTTATGACATATTAGTGGGTAGTATTACAATAAGTAAGCGTCACATTTTTTACTTAAAAATAAATCTACCAGGAATCCTGGGTGGTTTCAGTCGGTTAAGGGTCTGACTCTTGATTTCGGCTCAGGTCATGATCTCAGGGTCCTGGGATGGAGCCCAGTGTCGGGATGCCCACTGAGTGAAGAGTCTGCTTGTCTCTCTCTCCCTCTGCCCCTCTCCTGTTTGCTCACTTGCTCTCTCTCTCTTAAATAAACCTTTTAAAAAATCTACCTCTTTAAATGTATAAAAACCTCAAAGGGTGTTTGTTAATGAAAGTTATCTCTAGTAGTTAAAATGTTATACTGTTTATGCAGAATTCATTTAGAATGCAAGGATATGACTTACAAATGTCTTTGAATCCTCACATAAATATGCATGCATGCCATTTATATCAGTAGCCTTGATGAGTACCCACTGTAACTGGCTGAGAAATGCTTAGGCTTATAATAAAACAGAATATAGAATGGTGGTTAGAAATCACAGAACAGGTGACACCTAATTCTGATAAACTGGTGATAAAAAGTATAGGCTATGATGTATAGATGGTAGTAGTGTTACTACTTTAGGATATAAACAAAACAACATTTATATGAAATTATAAACTGTGATGCAGGGAATCAAATATAAAGTTAATATCCCTAGGCTAATGCATTTTTATTATAATTCACATACATATATGTGTGTGTGTGTATATATTTTATACACCTCAGAGACCTTAGATTTACTTTAATTACCAAAAAACCACCCAAAAGTTTAATATACTACTTAAAAAAATGGAGAAAGTTTTTGGTTTATTTTGTTTTTAATCAACTACCTATATGTATATACATTTAATTATATAATTCCCTGAAAGTATCAGTTCAAATTGCAGAGAGTGAGGTATAATTTTTATAATAAACATTAAATCTATATCGTACACAAAATTCTGAGATACACTCTATAGAGGATAAAAAGATGTAGAAGGCTGATAAAAACTCAGCCTTAAAGAGAGTACAGAGGTGCTGGGGTGGCTCAGTCGGTTGAGCTTTCGACTCTTGATTTTGGCTCAGGTCATAATCTCAGGGCTGTGAGATCAAGCCCCAGCTATGGGCTCAAGGTGGAATCTGCTTCTTTCCCCCTCTCCTTCTCCCTTGGCTCCACCCTCTGCTCATGTGCACATGAGCACACATGCACTCCCACTCTCGTGCTCTCTCTAAAATAAATAAATCTTAAAAAAAAAAGAGGGTACAATCATTTTTTGGGAAAAATGTCTTCTTTAGGATTCAACACATATAAGGTCTCATTTTGAAATTTTATATCAGTATAGGACAAACAAAACTTTTCAGTGTTTTTTCCCTTAAAAACAACAAACAAACAGGGGTGCCTGGGTGGCTCAGTCGTTAAGTGTCTGCCTTCGGCTCAGGTCATGATCCCAGGGTCCTGGGATCGAGCCCCGCATCAGGCTCCCTGCTCCGCGGGAAGCCTGCTTCTCTCTCTCCCACTCCCCCTGCTTGTGTTCCCTCTCTCGCTGTGTCTCTCTCTGTCAAATAAATAAATAAAATCTTTAAAAAAAAACAAAAAAAAACAAACAAACACCAAACAGTATTTACTAGATGTAAATATGATCTGAATTAGGAAAGGAAATACAGGGATTTAGTGGAAAAACAGGAATGAGGTTAAGAATTCCATTTTCAAAAATGGTAAGGAAAACCAGTGAGCTTCTGTTCACTCCCCAGTGTTCATTCTGTCCCTATTCCTTACCTAAAAGCTCTGTAGGAGTGAGTAGCAAGTGACAACACAAGAAAAAATAGTGTGGCTCCTTTTACATCAGGCAATGCCAGGAAGAGGAAAAGAATGATTAAGAAAACCAGAAAACCTCCCTCTTAGTTTAAATTGATAGGAGGACCTCTGGTCCTGCGGGACATGACATTCCCTATTCATGCCTACTTTGACAAGTAACTGGAGAAGGAAGAGTTTGTCTGGAAATACACAGACCTATCATATTCAGAATTAAATTACTTTCAAATTTATAACATCCTCACCTCTGCATGATTAAGAAATGTGGACGGGAGAATATCTACTTCCAGCAGTATATTGGACTGGATACTGGGAAGGGACCTCTTGTTTCTACCAAAAAAAAAAATGACTTTTTACATTAAGCATAACTTTTATTGCACTGCTGAGATTGAAAGAAATAAAAGAAATGTCGACAAGAAACTCCCCAAGCCCAAATACACACACACAGTACAAACAAACCTTGAGCTAAATTCAAAGCTTCAAGGAAAAAAAAAAAAAAAACACTGCAATTAAATAAAAGCAAGTCTTGGGGCGCCTGGGTGGCTCATTCGGTTAAGCGTCTGCCTTCGGCTCAGGTCACGATCCCAGGGTCCTGGGATCGAGCCCCATGTCGGGCTCTCTGCTCAGTGGGAGCCTGCTTCTCCCTCTCCCTGTTGCTCCCCCTGCTTGTACTCTCTCTCTGTCAAATCAATCAGTCAATAAAATCTTAGTTAAAAAAAAAGCAAGTCTTCATTCTAGCCATAAGTAATACTCTTCCCAAGATACATGAACCATGTTTTTAAACAGTCATGTCACTACGAGATGCATTTTTTAAGTTTTTATTTAAATTCCAGTTAGTTAATATACAATGTAACTTTATATTTCAGGTGTACAATATAGTGATTCAACACTTCCATAAAATACTTGGTGCTCACCACAAGTGCACGCCTTAAACCCCATCACTTATTTAACCCATTCCCCCACCCATCTCCAATTTAGTAACTATCTGTTTATTCTAAGAGATGCATTTCTAATACAGTTTTACTTTTACGTTAAAAAAAAGTCTTGTTGCTCATATTAATCAGTGTGGCAACTGTACCTGGGGTTCCTTTAATAAGAAAGGATCCTCCTTTAATAAGAAAGGATCCCCTTATTATATGCAACTGATGAATTATTGAACACTACATCTGAAACTAATGATGTACTGTATGTTGGCTAATTGAATTTAAATTAAAAAAAAAAAAAAGAAAGGATCCCCTGAAAGGAGCTGAAATGGTCCCAAATCTTAGTGCCTTCTGGCTGAAGCAAACACAAATAATCTTTGAAGGAAAGCATCCTTAATTTGGGTCCCCAGATTTCCAAAGATTAAAACCAATCAAATATAAACTCTCAAAGATAAACATGGCACAAGAAACTAAACCAATAACATGAATCAACAGAAACAATACATGGCAGAATGTAAGATATATGGATAAAATGAACAAGCAAAAGAAAATATCAAACAACAAGAAAGATTTGGGGAGAGGAGGAGCACAGCTTCTACAAATGAAAGATTACAATATTGAAGTAAAAAAATGAGAGGATTAAATTACAGATTAGAGACAAATAGAGAGAATTAATAAACTGGAAAAGAGATCTTAATAAAGTACCCAGAATATAGCCAGAATGACAAGGAGATAGAAAGTATGAAAAAGAGATTAAGAAATAGGGATGAGAGAATGCAAAATTCTAAAACATTTCTAGTTAGGGTTCCAAAAAAGTAAGGAGAGAGACAATGGAGGAAAACCAGTATTTGCAAAGATACTGGCTGACAATTTTCCAAAATGACAAATGACAATTCACAGACAGAGGAAATACACTGAAGTTGTTTGAACCATATGGAATTGTAGGTCAAAATGGTTTAATATTATTAATTACACATGGTTTAACCGATACCAAGCTAGATAAAGAAACACCTAAATTCACTGTAGTGAAAATACAGAACACCAAAAATGAACTATCTTAAAAACAACCTGAGAGAAAAGAAATATGATTTATAAAGAAATGACCATTAGGCTGACATCAATTTTTCAACAGCAAAAGAAGGAATCCAAATGACAGTGGAATAAAATTTTAAAGTACTGAGAAAAAGAACTGCCAACCTAGAAATGTTTTCCTCACAAATCTTCCCTCAAACAAAAAGGCAAAAAAAAGTTATGTTCATATACAAACTAGGCATTTACTGCCAACAGATGTAAACCAGAGGAACTTTTAAAATTAGATACTTCAAAAGGAAGGAATAGACTCCTATTAACAAGATTCATCCTGCTTGGTAAAAGACAGAGATTGTCAAATCGGATTAAAAATATGCATTAATTTGCTATTTAGAGCCCCAAATACAGACTCAGAAGACTCAGAGATGGAGAAAGATAAAACAGGCAAATACTAATAAGTTGTAGTAGCTATTATAATATCAGACAAAGTAGACTTTAAGGAAAAAAAATGCATTATTAGGGATGAGAAAGTCAGCAAATAATGTAAAATATTACATTCATCAGGAAGATTAAACAGTTATAAATTTAAATGATCTTAACAAATTGCCTCAAAATAAATATAAGGTAAAAACTGACAGAATTATAGGGAGAAATTGAGAAATCAAACATCATAATGGGAGATTTTAAAATACTTTATTAATGGTAGATCAAAGGAAAAAACTCAATAAAATTTGCAAATTACAAAAAGAATTTGCAAATTACAACTCAAAGCCTGCCTTATTAGACTCCAAGACCAATAATTGGAGAATCCTGTGCCCAAGAACTAAACACATTCTTCTTGAGCATAAATGGAAAAATTACAAAAACTGATGACATACTAAGTCATAACATAAAGCTCGAAGTATTAAATACCATAAAAACATGTTTTCCAGGTGCCTGGGTGGCTCAGTTGGTTAAGTGACTGCCTTCGGCTCAGGTCATGATCCTGGAGTCCCAGGATCGAGCCCCGCATCGGGCTCCCTGCTTGGCAGGGAGTCTGCTTCTCCCTCTGACCCTCCTCCCTCTCATGCTCTCTGTCTCTCATTCTCTCTCTCAAATAAATAAATAAAATCTTAAAAAAAAAAAAAAAAAACATGTTTTCCATAGCAGCAATGTCCACAATAGCCAAACTGTGGAAGGAGCCAAGATGCCCTTCAACAGATGAATGGATAAAGATGCAGTTCGTATATACAATGGAATATTACTCAGCCATAAGAAAGGATGAATACCTACCATTTACATCGACATGGATGGAACTGGAGGGTATTATGTTAAGTGAAATATGTCAATAAGATAAAGACAATTATCATATGGTTTCACTCATATGTGGAATGTAAGAAATAGGGCAGAGGACAATAGGGGAAGGGAGGAAAAACTGAATGGGAAGAAATCTGAGAGGGAGACAAACCATGAGAGACTCTTGACTCTGGGAGACAAACTGAGGGTTGTGGATAAGGAGGAGGGTGGGGGGATGGGGTAACCGAGTGATGGGTATTAAAGGAGGGCACGTGATGTGATGAGCACTGGGTGTTATACACAACTAATGAATCACTGAACATTATATCAAAAACTAATGATGTACACTATGTTGGTTAATTGAATTTAAATTAAAAAAAAAAAACATATTTTCCAGACGTAAATTAATTTTCTACAATGAAATTAGATGGTAAGAGCAAAAGAATCAACCAAATCAGCTATTTTAAAACCTCTCATAATGGGGCGCCTGGGTGGCTCAGTGGGTTACATGCCTGCCTTTAGCTCAGTTCATGATCCTGGACTCCCAGGATCGATCCCCGCATCAGGCTCCCTGCTCAGTGGGGATTCTGCTTCTCCCTCTCCCACCCCCCCGCTTGTGCACTCTGTCAAATAAATAAATCTTTAAAAAAATAAATAAATAAAATAAAACCCCTCAACAATCCATGGGTCAATGTAGAAATCATAATGGAAATTAAGATATTTAAGACTAAAAGATAATGAAAATAATACATAATAACTGTGAAGGGTCAAAAGAGGAGTTGGCACTTTATCATCTTAAATGCTTATATTAGAAAATAAAAAAGATACATATTTAACATTGGGTTTCCTCCTAAGAATTGGCAGGGACAGAAAAGGGGAGGGATGAGCTGAACAAAACCCAAAGAAAGCAAAATAAAGGAGATAATAAAGAATGGAAATTAATGAACTAGGAACACAAAGCTGTAATAGAAAGAATCAAAAAGCCAAAAAGTTGATTCTTATAGACTGTAAAACTTGCTCAAGGTTACATGGCCAACGAATGGAGAAGCCAGGACTTAAATCTTGGTAGTCTGTCTCCATAGTCCAGGTTTTTAACTACCATGCTCCACTACCCTAAAAGTGCTAAGTATAAAAAAAAAAAAAGATTGTTATGTTTGACTAATCTTAATGCATCATGCATCATGAATACCATAAAGCAACACATACAACTAAGAAAAGATCAGTATTCAGAACAAAAACTCCTACAAATCAGTAAGGAAAATACAATAACACAGGGACAAATGGAAAAACACAGGAACATGCATTTCACGAAAGAGAAAACATGAATATCCAATAACCATATGAGAAGATGCTCCACCTCATAAGTAGTCTATGAAATGCAAAATAAAAGTATAATGTGAGGCTATTTTATGTGAGTCAGATTGACAAAAACTTAAAAACCTAATAACAAAAGTTGGCAAAGATGTAGACCTATGGAAATTCTTATATACTGCTGTGGGATGTAAACTGGTACAGTGTTCTGGAGAAAAATTTGGGTACTATCTTGTATGAACATTCATATACCCCATGACTTGGAAGTTCCACTCCTAGATATGTATCATAGAGGAATTCTTGAACATACATATCCTGAAACATACACAAGGATGTTAATAACAGCAAAAAGCAAAACAAAAAAACAAAAACAAACAAACAAAAAGAAACCCCTGGAAACATCTTGTGTCTACCAAAAGAAAAATGGAAAAATAAATTGTGGTATATTCACAATGGAATACTACATAGCAATGAAAGTATAATTGTGCAAAACAAGGATGGTGTTTTGAAACTAATATTGAGTGAAATAAGGAATTTACAGTGGGGTTCTATTTTATGAAGTTCAAACACAGGCCAAACTGAATATCAGACAGGTAGGTAGGCAAATACACAGATTTATAAAAGAGCAGAACAACAGACTATGCTTGCATATACTAAATCTTGAATAAATCTCATTTTTGTCTTTTTAATTTTCATCTGTTATTTATTACCTTAAGAAGAAACAAGAGAACCAATGCCAGTCTTACCTGCAGAAACACTGAGGAAGTTCTCCTTGGCCATATAAAGGAAACAAAAATGGAGTGTTGCCATACCGCCCAAGACAGCGAAGAAAGTTTTTGGTAGCTTTGAGACCATCTATGGTATTGCAGGCTGTCTCTGATGTCATTGCAATTGAATGCAGGACAAAGTACCGGAGGTTGGGGGTTAATTTTTGAGTTTTTAAATACTCAGAAAATGTAATCTCCTCATAGGCTATGTAAAGATAAAAATTTATCAGTTAAAATCAGAACCAAACTTCCAATTTAAAAAACACTGCACAAAAGAAATCAAGCCTGTTCAAAACACTTGGCAAAAGACCCAGGTGGCAAATATTACATTTTAGACAGAAACCACAGACTTTAGGGGAAAAAAAGAAACTAGAAACAATCTCACTATCTTAACTGAATTAATGGCACAATTTTTAAGCTTTAAATGATGAATCTTTAGTAGTTTACAGACTTAAAAAACTAGAAAAATATTAAATAATTCATTAACCATCACAACAGGTTTCCATAATTGGCAATAATTAACTTTATTATCATTAAAACTGCAGAATAATGTCAATAATTACACTTTGAAATATTAAATATGACAAATGGCAATTTTTTGGTGAAAACAATGATACTTAATTTTTTTGAAATGTATATTTCTTACTAAAACTAAGAACAATAAACTATGACTAAAAAGTAAGGAAGTTAATTTCTGTGTGGCTAATGGAATCAGTCTTACTGCCTTATATCACACCTCAAAACAAGGGACCCCTAAAAACTACTCATTTAAAGAACAGAAAAAAATGTAACTGGACTGTTAGTGGTAGGAAATACAACTCCATGATGAAAGAAAAAAACATAAAAATTATAAAAATTTACTGAGAGAACATAAGTTTACACCACTGTGAAGAACGATTTGGCAGTATCTAATGGACATGAAGCTTTAAGAGCAAGAGCCTGACTTTTAATATTCCATCAAGTAAAAAAAAAAAAAATACTGCTATATTTCTCATTGTAACCTTATAAATGAAACATCAATAGAATATTCCTATTTTGGATAATGTTTCCAGCCCAAAGCACTTAAAAAGTATAAAGCTCTGATACTAAACGGAGATGTTCAATTTTCAACAAACTCTGAAGTAACTGTATGATTTGGGTCAAAGCCAAGACTAGAAACCATGTCCTCTAATACACTCCCCATACCATCTAGCCTCTTTTTCTTAATCAGTCAAAATGAATAATTCAATATACCAAGCAAAAGTAATCCTGGGAAAATGAAAAAAATATACAGATTTTTTTAACTGCTGAAAAAAATTAATGGAACAATGAAAAGAATGTATCATCTATGAAGAACTAGTTGACAGCAGTATTTACTTAACAAGAATAAAAACTAACACCCAGCATAGCACTTCCACAATGATGAAAACATTCTATAGCTGTACTGTAGCCATAGTAGCTAATAACCACACGTGGCTACTGAGCACTTCAAATATGGCTAGTCCAACTGAGGAACTGAATTTTAAATTTAATTTTAATTAATGTTAATTTAAATAGCTACATGTTATTCATGGCTAACCTATTGGACAGTGCAGAGTAAGAATGTACTTTAACAGAGAAATGAGTGGCTTACTACATCAGAGCAAGCATATTAAAATAAGAAAGCTCAAATAACTAGAGAACACAATTTAATAGAAAACAATACCTTTATATTCATCAGGATGTTTTTCATACTCCATACAAAATGTAAGAAACTTCATTAGCATTCGCTTTTCTACCATAGTAAGTTGTTTGCTATTAAAGACATCTGCTCTAGAACAAGGAACCTGAAAAACATGATTTTAAGTTAAGAAACTGCTTCCTAGTGATACAAGTATTCCAAATTACGTTTCTTTTCCTTTTAACTATAACAAGATCATTATTTCCATGCTAGCCATTCATGTTACCTTCCATCAGTTCTAATGGCATCTCTGTTGGCTTCAGAGCTAATTAACTTGTGAGCTCTCTTACTTAATTCTGCCAAGTTGCTCCTTATGCCATTAAAAGGCCAATGGCACGTCACCCCTAACTGGGTACAAATGACAGCTCAAATCTAGCAATACTGCCTGATATTAACCTTTTCTCAACACCAACATCAGGCTGCAGAATAACTCATGAAAAAATTAACACTAGAAATTTTAACTGAGTAATCTCTTACTATTTACTTTTACCATGCAGGATTGGAATTTGTTGCTTTGCCAGGAAAATAACAATCCTATTTGCTTATCCTTCCAAAATATATCATAATAACTTAAGCTCATACCCAGTTACAATACTTCAGTAGCAAGTACCTGTTCCACTCTTCCTTCTCGAAATGCAAGAATCCTGGTAATATTTTTGAACTCTGCATATCGACTTACATTAGATTTGATTAAAAGATCAATTAGCAATCCTCGAGAATACAGCAGCTGTACAAAGAGAATATTTTACAGGATGAAATAAAAGGTAAAATTGTGGAAAAACTGATAAATGCTAAATAAAGATATATATAATTCCACTACATTTTTAAATATTTGTAAAAAGCATTATACCTATTAATACTGTCATACATAACATACTTTACGACAGGTTTACAATTGATTATCTGAAATTCAAAACCCAAAAAACTCTGGAATCAAGTTTTTCCATAATTAGTTAGGCAACAAAATGACCCAAACTGATATGAGGCTCTTCTGTCTTTGCCCCACTTACTGTGAATATTCATACATTTGACTGCAGAAATATTAATAGGTTTCATTACAGAGTGCCTCCTCAGACTCTGCTAAGACTGTTGTTACATCTATAGCATATCAGCATATGTACTATATTACTTTCTAAAATAATTTTTTAAATCTAAATAACAGAACACACCAGGCCCAAGGGTTCTGAATAAGAGACTGTAGCCTTATAAAACGACAGGTGGTCAGTAAGAAAACACCAGCTCGCTGGACTTCCTCACCAAACAAAAAAGAAAAAGATTGGTTATACATTTCCACCACAAGAGTTGAATTTTAAGGTCCCTCTATAATCCTAGCAGGCTAGATTTAAATGATATGTCTTTTTCAAGAAGTGAGGATGATGGGTATCGCCAGCATGCATGTGAGGAATTGATTTAATCATTCACATCACTCATAACCAATATCAGAGACAAAAACAACTTCAACAGTATTATCTAGCATGTTCTAAATTTAACTATATGGTTAAATGCAACAGATTTGGCTATGTCCTATACAGATATACCTTTAAGTGTATATAAATAAATATTAAAAATGTAAATGTTACATCTGTAATAGGGAAGGGAAAGAAAACAATTAGCTTTACTACAAAGAAAAAGGGCATTTCAAAAATCAATCCAAACTGGTTAGTCTGAGTATCCAAGAGGTCAGTAAAGACTTTGAAAATCAGTATCAGTTAGGTGAATTTTTATAAAGTCCAGCATTGTACACAACAAAGCTGGCACTGCTTCTTTTTCTGAAACTAATCCAATTACCCTGACTAAATATAGCATGTTATTTCATTATCTTCAGCCTAATACCCTACACAACTGATATAGCCCGTTTTTAAGAATATATTGCCATGGGGCGCCTGGGTGGCTCAGATGGTTAAGTGTCTGCCTTCGGCTCAAGTCATGATCTCAGGGTCCTGGGATCGAGTCCCGCATTGGGCTCCCTGCTCCTTGGGAGCCTGCTTCTCCCTCTGCCTCTCTCTCTCTCTCTGTCTCTCATGAATAAATAAATAAAATCTTAAAAAAAAAAAGAATATATTGCCAAGTATTCTGTAATTATAATAAAAAATAGGTACTTCAAATACCTAATCTGTTTCAACAAATACTTGAAATTCAATGATCCCTCAGTAGTCATAATAATTTCACAAATATTAACACAAACATAAGATGCATTTTCACTTAATAAGATCTTAGTAAAGCTTAAGATTTAATGCCAGCTTAAAATAATGCATTAAGATAACACTGAGAACACATTTCAATTAAAACTACACTAAACTTTTGTCTGAAGCTTAGTAATAACAAGTATTTAAACCTAAGCCTCTTTTTCACCACTCTCTAAGTGATGTAACAGAAATTTCAGTGATGAGAGGCTAAAGAATACCAAGTATCCTTCAACAGAAAAATGGATAAAGTTGTGTATATATATATATATATATATACACAATGGAATTACTTGGTGATAAAAAAGAATGAAATCTTGCCATTTGCAACAACATGGATGGACCTAGAGGGCAGTATACTAAGTGAAATAAGTCAGAGAAAGACAAATACCATATGATTTCACTTATATGTGGAATCTAAAAAACAAAACAAATGAACAAAGAAACAAAAAACCAGACTCTTAACTACAGAGAACAAACTGGGTAGTTGCCAGAGAGGAGATGGGTGGCTGTGGTTGGGTGAATGAAATAGATAAAGGGAATTAAGAGGTACAAACTTACAGTTATAAAATAAGTAAGTCATGGAGATGAGAAGTACAGCACAGGGAATATAGTCAATAATATTATACCAATGTTGTCTGGTGACAGATGGTGAGTAATAGTGGTGAGCAATTAGTAAATGTATAGAACTGTCCAATCAATATGTTGTACAACTGAAACTAATATAATATTGTATGTTAATTATACTTCAATAAAAATAAAAAGAATACTTCAATTTCATTAAAATATTGACAATTAGGGGTGCCTGGGTGGCTCAGTCATTAAGCGTCTGCCTTCGGCTCGGATCGTGATCTCAGGGTCCTGGGATCGAGCCCCACATTGGGCTCCCTGCTCCGCGGGAAGCCTGCTTCTCTCTCTCCCACTCCCCCTGCTTGTGTTCCCTCTCTCGCTGTGTCTCTCTCTGTCAAATAAATAAATAAAATCTTTAAAAAAAAAATTTGACAATTTAATAATTGATTTAATAATTAATCATTTTTGCTTCACTTGGCCATGTTGGTTCCATAATTATTAAGGGTTATGGACTTTCTTAGAAAAGAGTTTTAATTGTTTAAGACCTTCAACTTTGATTTTCTCTATTACTCTAAGCAGTATAATATTATACTATAATAATAATATATATACTACATAAAAATGTTAAGTATTTTATTTAACCTACCCTGAGTAGTATAAGACTACTTTTTAAAAGGCTATATTTATGTGGGTAAAGCACCACAGTAATGTGTGTGTCAGTTTTACCATGATGACTTTGAGATGGAATGCATGTAGAAATGTAGGGGCGCCTGGGTGGCTCAGTCGTTAAGTGTCTGCCTTCGGCTCAGGTCATGATCCCAGGATCCTGGGATCGAGCCTCGCATCAGGCTCCCTGCTCTGCGGGAAGCCTGCTTCTCCCTCTTCTACTCCCCCTGCTTGTGTTCCCTTTCGCTGTGTCTCTCTCTCTGTCAAATAAATCAATAAAAATCTTTAAAAAAAAAAGAAATGTCAAGTAGTTTGGAGACATCAAACTGGACTTTAGGAAAGAGGTAGGGCTTGAAATAGATATTTGGCAATCATCCTAAATTTAGATGCAATAACTGAAACTAGAACAGATAGAATTTCCAAGGAGTAACTGATTGCCCCAATATCATGGAATGTACGGCTTTCTACACCATAGGTACTCAGTAAATATTCACTAAATGACTAACATTAAAAAATGATAATAAACCTCTTATATTGCAATGGTTCTGTATTCTTTAGCTACTGCTGCTTTTGTAGGATGAATTTATTATTTTTTTTAAATATATAAAACCATGAAAACTACTATGCAGGACAAAGTAAACTGCCTTGACCTCTCTAGACACATCTGTTTTTAATTTACCCTAAAAGACAAACTATTGTGATCCACTGAAACTCATGAAAATATCCAGAAATCTTAAGTCTCCTCAGACATCTTAGCATCTAATTAAACTATCTCCCCCTCCACTACAATCAGCATTCACTTTCTTTCATACAAGTGAATAATTTTCTACACTAATTCCAAAAATTGATACACCACCATCTTCTACCATTTTCCTTTGCAATATTTATACTGTATTTCAGCTACCATAAGGGTTAGAGACTATTATAAACTACTGTTGATTCTTTTTTTTAATTTGAGAGAGAGAGAGAAGAAGAGACAGTGAGAGAGGAGTACAAGCGGGGAGGAGGGGGGAGAAGCGGGCTCCCTGCAGAGCAAGGAGCCCGATGCGGGGTTGGATCCCAGAACCCTGGAATCATGACCTGAGCCAAAGGCAGATGCTTAACCGACTGAGCCACCCAGGCGCCGCACTAGTCTTGATTCTTAACCAACATTTATATCATCATTTAAATTAGGCATTCCATATTCCAAGTAACTAACTAAAAATGAAAATTTCAGAACAAAGCCCATTTGTAACTTGACTACTTCAGTTTTCTTATTTTATTTTTTGGTTTTGTAAAACTTATTTTCTGTTCATGAGAGGAGGAAGACCATTAATAAACTATGATTAAACTTCCACCCAGAAATCAAGAGCCAAGGTAACATGGAAAAAATGCTAGATTTCAAAGCACGGCAGGGTCACAGTAGGTAAAGGTGGAATAGATGGCACAGAAATATGAAGTAGGACCAAAGTAGCAGTCAACTCAAGAGCAGGAAAGAATCAGACACAGAAAGCTATGTGATGGAAAGAAACAAAGGATTTTTTTACTAAAAAATATACTCATATTTTTAGGCATCAGGTTCAAAGAGAGCAGCAGTGTGAGTATATGGGATTGTATCAGCAAAATGTGAGGAATATGCAATTAGTCTCTCTTTACTCTGTAACTTGGAACTTCAAGAGAGCACATTAAATTGAAAAGCTTAGTTTTGAGGCAAGTCTAATATTATTTACTACACTCTCCTACTTCTTTTTAATTTCTTATTGTTTGCCCTCAATTTATGGGATTTAGTCTGTTTTTTTCTACTTTCTCCCAGCCCTGTATCTTTTTTTTTTAAGATTTGTATTTATTTACTTGAGAGAGAGAGAGAAAGAGAGAGAGCATGCACAGGAGCTGGGGGGGGAGGGGCAGAGGGAGAAGCAGATTCCCCACTGAGCAGGGAGCCAGATGTGGGGCTCTATCCATCGGCCCTGGGATCAAGACCTGAGCTGAAGGCATACATTCAACTGACTGAGCTATCCAGGCGCACCCTATATCTAACCTTTTAAGACCATCCTTACTGGTTTTCTGTTCTTTTTGCACTACATTAACCTTGCTTCCTATAAACCCAATACAACATTGTACTCTCCAAAGACTCAGGGACCTCCTCTGAAGTTACACTGACCTAACGTCAGAGTTAGGGACTGAAATATAACCAAAGAATAGCATTGTTTCCAGTCTCCCTCCCCTATCAACCATTAAATTATCCTCTAAAGCCCTCATACCTGAACAGGTGATTTTCAAAAATGCACTGGTTTATTCAGAATGTTCATCATCATACAGATTTTTTTTAAAAGATTTTATTTATTTATTTGACAGAGAGAGACATAGTGAGAGAGGGAACACAAGCAAGGGGAGTGAGAGAGGGAGAAACAGGCTTCTTGCAGAGCAGGGAGCCTGATGTGGGGCTCGATCCCGGGACCCTGAGATCGAAGGCAGACGTTTAAGGACTGAGCCATCCAGGTGCCCCCATACAGATGTTAAAATAGTTATAGAAGGGCTAAAAAAAAAAAAAGTTCGTTTAATTAACTATAAATATAATATAAATTTATAATTAGGCTCATTAGAATTTTTCTCTTGATAGAATTCTTGGTGTCCATGCAGTAGGAGAATATTAGAGTGGACTCTGCTCCAGTACAAAAGTATTCTTGTGCTACAGTACTGAGCATTTTTAATGCATTTTTAAACCTATATTTAAAGAATATTTTAACTGAAGTATAAATTTCTGGCTACTATCTCTTTATAAAACAAATGTTCCACACTTCAAAAAATAAAATTATGGTAACTGCGTTTATGGTCCCAGATGCTATTTTCAATTAAAAATTAGTATTATTCTAATGATAAGATGAAGAAAATTAGTACTTACTTTTGATACCAAATCAATATTAAATCTCCTGCCTTCTTTAATAATTTGTGAGTAAGTAATCCTATTTTTCTTTGGTGGCAATGCAGTGTCTTCTGCTGTAGGCACATTTTCACTTGTTTCTTCTTCTGAAGCTGACTTCACACAAGTTTTATCGTCATAATGTTTTTCTTCTTCCCCTGTTACTCCCACATCGTTTATTTCTAGGGCAGTCTCTAGATCACTGCTTGGAGTTTGTTCTGTGGGCATTTCACAGCTCCCAGTGCATAATGACTCATCTTCTGAAGGCAGATAGGCAGAATGTGCAGTTTCTGTGGGGCTTCCAGATATCACAGAAGCATGATTTTTCTGCAGTGCACCAGCTTCTTCAACATCTTCATGTAAATCCTGACTAATGAGAAATCATAATAACAACACACTTTTGAATATTGTACTGGCTACATTTTTATATTATTTTAATGGCGATTTTTATTTCTTTACCCCATTTATATTATCAAGTTCAGTATACATTTTGCCTTATATGAACCACACACTAAACATCCATCTGTTAAAGTTCCAATACAATATAAAACATAATTAATATTTGAAAAATACACATAAAGATTTCAGAGTTTAGTAGGGTCTGTCATATGTACACTTTTGAGAATTTAATGTCATCAAGGGAATTGTATTTTAGAAACAAATCAAAAGTGCTTATGAGCACAGGCTTCAGAATAAACAGGACAATGTTCAAATCCTGACCCTGTAATTAGGTAACTCTGTGAACTTACACAAGTTATTTATCCTCTCTGATCTAAATTATCCATCTATAACATATGGATAATAGCATCTACCTCACAAGGTTGTTTTGAAGATTAACAGTTTAGTCTTCATGGTGTCATGTGCAAAGAACCTATCACAGTGCCTAGCACACAGTAAATGTTCAACAATGGTAGTTATGAAAGATTATTATTTTTGATGATGGGACAGAGCTAGAAAAAGTTGCCATAAAGTTTAAGTTGGCTTATCACAATGTGGTATCTAAGAGGATCTTTTTCTTTTCTTTCCTGCTTTATTTTGTTTTAGTGTCTATTACTCTACTGGAAGTCCCAATTCCAAAGTTACTACTGATAAAACAGGCTCCTGTTCAATCTACCCACATTATGCATTTCACTTTCATGGTTTATCCTCCACAGAACCTACATTTCATTGAGTTGTCCTACTGTGCAACACTAAAAATGCCAATGATAGGCCTTGGGAAGTAAACACCTGCTAACTGATTGCTCAAGAACTTAGAGCAGCTCTTCCTTGTATGGTCTCTAAGCCCTACCCCATAAAGTCTTCTTCCTGCCTCTAACCCGTATCACCTTCTTTATCAACTATTTTCTGGTCTTACTGCTCTTGTTTTCAGACATAGCATCTCTCTGAATCTATTAACTCCAATCTCCATGTTTTGGACCATATCATTTGTGTCTCCTGGGTTATTCATCCCACTCCCCATAATATCGTAATTCTCCTATTCTCAAAAATAAGCACGTACTTTAACAATCTATCCACTGTAAGAAAAATTTTAAATATTTCCCCAAAAAACTTCCTTAAACCAACCATACGTATCATTCTATTACTTCATGTCCCCAAAATACACACATGCAGTTTACCTTGCATTTATTTATCAGTTCCTTTTAATAGTCCTTTGGCTGTCCAGGATATACTTTATCTTCTGAGGTAGACTTTAATCCCCTTGAGGGAAGACCAGACCATCTCTACTTATGTGTCCCTCACAGCACCTCCTGCACTGCTCTACAGACGTGCTAATAAATTATTGAAGAATAAATGGTTTCTACATGCCAAGGGTGTGTGTGTGTGTGTGTGTGTGTGTGTAAACACGAAACAAACTGAATCTGCAGAAAACACAAGATAGGAGGCCAGGAAAAAGCAATAAATTATAAGTAAGTCTGAGTACACTTTTCAGTGTATTTTTAAAATGTCTTATTACAATTAATACAATAAACACTATAATAAAAGAGGTACAATGAAAGAGTAACATAACTTAAATGTCAAAAAAAAAAAAAAAAGTGCTGGGGAGAAGAGCTAAGATGGTGGAACAGAAGGATCCTAAGCTCTTCACCCTTGAAAACAACTAGATAACTATCAGATCATTCTGAATACCCAAGAAATCAACCTGAGGACTGACAGAACAAACTACACAACTAGAGGGAGAGAAGAGGCCACATGGAGGAAGGCAGGAAGTGCAGAAACATGCTTTGGGGGAAAAACAGATCTCTCATGCTGTGGAGGGGAGGGAGCCCTGGTCTGGGAGAAAGGCAAGGGAGAGAGAAGCATACAGGGGAACACATTCCATTGGCTGGGAAAACAAAAGGGGCAGAGTTTTGTGAGTTTTTGCAACCAGCAGGGATTGAAGACTAGAGTTTTAGAGATCCACAGCATGGCTGGGATAGAGCCTGGAGAGCAAACTGCACTGATCCTGGAGAGAAGGCAGGCAAACCACCTGGGGGCGGACAGTCATCTAAAGAACACCTGGGACACACAGGGGGGAGATAATTCCCTCTTCTCAAACTGAGTTCCTGAGAACAACAAGAACCCTCTCCAGGGACAATGGAGCTGCCTGGCTCCATTTCCCTCCCCCACCCCTCAGCATAAAAAAAGAACCAACTGCTATAAACACCAGAGCACCTACACTGGCTGCCTAACTGGCTTATACCAGGTCCAACACCCCTGCACTCTACCCCTACTGAACTTCTTTGTCAAGTTTGACTCAGTCCTAGCTTGACAGGACCCTTCCCCAGAAAACCAGCCACAACATCTCCTGACCAGAGAGTTATGCAAAGATTCAGGTCTAGTGGAAGTAGTATTGGGTCTCATTTAACAAGTAGACCGGAGTACACCTAGTTAAATTCACTGCACTCTGCCCAAGGACCAAACACTGCCCAATGAAGGCAAGGATAGACTCTGCAGATAACTGGCCTGAAGGACACAGCAGCCAAAACAAGCAGCAGAATGCATGAGCATGCACCAGACACATGCCCTGAAGCACGAGGCCCTGGGTACTATATGACCTCTTCTTCATAAAGCCAATACACTCAAAAGCAGGAAACGGAACAAGATTTTCTAACAAAGCCAGACACTTAGGCAAAATGCCAAGACGGAGGAATTCATCCCAAATGAAACAACAAGATAAGGTCACAGCCAGAGATCTAACTGAAACAGATATAAATAACATGCCTGAATGGAGAACTGAAAGCAGCAATCATAAGGATAATGACTGGACTTGAGAAAAGAATGGAAGACTTCAGGGAGGCCCTTACCAGAGAGATAAAAGAGTTAAAAAAAAAACACACAAAACAGAAATGTAAACTGCTATAGAAAAGATCTGAAACAGACTGGATACAATGAACACAAGGATGAAAGAAGCAGAGGAACAGATAAGTGATATAGAAGGTAAAATAACAGACAAATACAAAGCCGCAAAAGAGAGAAAGAAGAATTATGGATCAGGAGAATAGATTCAGAGAACTCAGTGACTCCATCAAACGAAAGAACATTCGTACTATACAAGTCCGAGAACAGGAAGAGAGAGAAAAGGGGGCAGAAAATTTATTTGAGGAAATAATAGCTGAAAGATTCCCTAATCTGGGGAAGGAAACAGACATCCAGATCCTGAAGCACAGAGGACTCCCATCAAAATCCACAAAAGTGGGCCAATACCAAGATTTATTATAATTAAATTTGCAAAATATAGCTACAAAGAAAAAAATCCTAAAAGCAGCAAGACAAAAGAAGTACTGAGCTTACAAAGGAAGACCCATAAGACTAGCTGCAGATCTCTCCACAGAAACTTAGTAAGTCAGAACAGTGTCATGATATAATCAAAGTGCTGAATGGGAAAAATCAGCAGCCAAGAATCTCTATCCACCAAGACAGAAGAGAAGGAGAGATGAAGAGTTTCCCAGAGAAAATAAAACTAAAGGAGTTTGTGACCACTAAACCAGCCCTGCAAGAAATACTAAAGGCGACTATCTGAGTGGAAAGAAAAGAACAAAAGTGACAAAGAAAGGAACAGAGAAAATCTCCAGACACGACAAAACAAGTAATAAAATGGCAATAAATACATAGCTATCAAAAGTTCTGAATGCAAATGGACTAAATGCTCCAATCAAAAGACACAGGATGGCAAACTGGATAACAAAACAAGACCCATCTAAATGCTGCCTACAAGAGACTCATTTTAGACCTAATGACACCTGCACATTGAACATTAGGGGATGGATAAACATTTATCATGCAGGGAGGTACCCAAATGTACAAAACAATTAATAAAAAACATGAAGAAACTCATTGATATTAATACAGTAATACTACAGGACTTTAACACCCCACTTACATCAACGGACATATCATCTAGGCAGGAAATCAATGAGGAAACAATGGCTTTGAATGCCATACTGGACCAGATGGACTTCACAGATATATTCAGAACACTTCATCCTAAAGCAGCAGAATACCCATTCTTCTCGAGTGCATATGTGACATTCTCAAGAACAGATCACATACTAGGTCACAACTCAGACTTCAACAACTACAAAAAGACTGATCATACCATGCATCTTTTCTGACCACTTGCTATGAAACTTGAAGTCAAGCACAAGAAAAAATTTGGTAAGACCACAAATACATATAGGCAAAACAATATGCTACTAAAATATGAATGGATCTGGGGTGCCTTCGTGGCACAGTCAGTGAAGCGTGTGACTCTTGGTTTTAGCTCAGATCATGATCTCAGGGTAGTGAGACTGAGCCCCGTGTTGGGCTCTGTGCTGAGTCTGCTTGAGATTTTCTCTTCATCTCCCTCTGCCCCTCCTGCTCATGCTCTTCTTCTCTCTCTCTCTAAAGTGAATAAATAAATCCAAAAAAAAAAAAAAAAGAATGAATGGGTCAACCAGGAAATTAAAGAAAAAAAAAAAATGGCAACAAATTAAAATGAAAACACGACAATCCGAGAGAAAAATCTCAAATAAACAACCTAACCTTACACCTGAAAGAGCTAGACAAAGAAATATAAATGAAGCCTAAAGCCAGCAGAGGAAAGGAAATAATAAAAATTAGAGCAGGAATAAATGATATAGAAACTACAAAAAAAAAAAAAATAGAACAGATCAATGAAACTAGGAGTTGGTTCCTTGAAAGAATGATTAAAAGTGATAAACCCCTAGCCAGACTTATGAAAAAGAAAAGAGAAAGGATCCAAATAAATAAAATCAGAAATGAGAGAGGAGAAACAACCAACATCACAGAAATACAAATTATGAGATAATATTATGAAAGTATCAGAAGGTATTATTAAAAATGATATGCCAACAAATTGGACAACTTGGAAGCAATGGATAAATTCCTAGAAACATACATCCTACCAAAACTGAAGCTGGAAGAAACAGAGAACTTGGACAGACCCAGAACTACCAAAGAAGCTGAAACAGTAATCAAAAATCTCCCTACAAAGAAAAGTCCAAGGCCAGATGGCCTCTCAGGGGAGTTCAACCAAACATTTAAAGAAGAGTTAACACCTTTTCTTCTGAAAGTATTCTAAAAAAACAGAAGAGGAAGGAAAACTTCCAAATTCATTCTATGAAGCCAGCATTACCTTGATTCCAGGACCAAAGACTCCACTAAAAAAGACAACTACAGGCAGATATCCCTGATGAACATGGATGCAAAATTTCTCAACAGGATACGAGCAAATTGAATCCAATAGTACATTAAAAGAATCATTCACCATGATCAAGTGGGATTTATTTCTGGGCCACAAGGATGGCTCAAAATTTGGAAGTCAATCAACATGATTTACCACATTAATTAAAAAAAGGGTAAGAACCATATAATCCTTTGAAAAGATATAGAAAAAGCATCTGACAGAGTACAACATACATTCATTATAAAAAAAAAAAAAAAACCCTCAACAAAGTAGGGTTAGAGGGAACATACCTCAACATAATAAAGGTCATATATGAAAAATCCACACCTAATATCATTCTCAATGGGGAAAAACTAAGAGGTTTTTCCTTTATGGTCATGGACAAGATAGGGATGTCCACTCTTACCACAATTATTTCACATAGTACTGGAAGTCCTAGCCACAGCAATCAGACAATACAAAGAAATAAAAGGCATCCAAATTGGCAAGGAAGAAGTTAAACTTTCACTATTTGCAGATGACATGACACTCTATACAGAAACCCCAAAGACTGCACCAAAAAATTGCAAGGACTGATACATGAATTCAGTAAAGTCACAGGATAGAAAACCAACATACAGAAATGTGGTGCATACCTATACACCAATAATGAAGCAGCAGAAAGAGAAATCAAGGAATCAATCCCATTGCTCCAAAAATTGTAAGATACCTAGGAATAAACCTATCCAAAGAGGTAAAAGATCTATACTCTGAACTAGAACACTTATGAAAGAAACTGAAGATGACACAAAGAAATGGAAATACACTGCAAGCTCATGGATTGGAAGAAAAATATTGTTAAAATGTCTATACTGCCCAAAGCAACCTATAGTCTTCATGCAATCTTTATCAGAATAACAGCAGCATTTTTCACAGAACTAGAACAAAGAATTATTAAATTTGTATGGAACCACAAAATACCCCAAATAGCAAAAAGCAATCTTCAAAAAGAAAAGCAAAGCTGGAAACATCACAATTCAAGACCTTAAGTTATATCATTACAAAGCTATAGTGATCAAGACAGTATAATACTGTCACAAAAATAGATACATAGATCAACAGAACAGAAAACCCAGAAATGTACCCACCACTATATGGTCAATTAATCTTCAACAAAGCAGGAAAGAATATCCAATGGGTAAAAGTCTCTTCAACAAATCTTGTTGGGAAAACCGGAGAGCAACATGCAAAAAATGAAACTGGACCACTTAACTTATACTATACACAAAAACAGACACAGAATGATAAAAAGAGCTAAATGTGACACAGGAAACCCTCAAAATCCTAGAGGAGAACACAGGCAGCAACCTCTTTGACATTGGCTGTAGCAACTTCTTACTAGATATGTCTCCTGAGGCAAGGGAAATAACAGCAAAAATAAACTATTGGGACTTCATCAAAATAAAAAGTTTCTGCACAGTGAAGGAAATAATCAACAAAACTAAAAGGCAATCTACAAAATTGGAGAAGACATCCTCAAATGATGTATCTGATGAAGGGTTAGTATCCAAAATCTATAAAGAACTTGTCAAACTCCACACCCAAAAAACAAATAATCCAGTTAAAAAATGGGCAAAAGACATGAACAGACATCAGCAGACACATGAAAAGATGCTCAACATCACTGATCATCAGGGAAATACAAATCAAAACTACAATGAGATATTACCTCACACCAGTCAGAATGGATAAAATTAACAACACAGGAAACAAAAGGTCTTGGCGAGGATGTGGAGAAAGGGGAACCCTCTTACACTGTTGAGGGGAATGCAAACTAGTGCAGCCACTCTGGAAAACAGTATAGAGGTTCCTCAAAACATTAAAAATAGGACTGTACAATCCAGCAATTGCACCACAGGGTATTTACCCAAAGAATACAAAAATATTATCTCAAAGAGATATATGCACCCTGATGTTTATAGCAGCACTATCAACAATAGCCAAATTATGGAAAGAGCCCCAATGTCCATTGACTGATAAAACGAAAAAGATGTGAGATATATATATGATATAGGAATACTACTCAGCCATAAAAAAGAATGAAATCTTGCCATTTGCAACATGGATGAAGCTCATTACTATTACACTAAGCAAAATAAGACAGAAAAAGACAAACACCACATGATTTCACTCATATGTGGAATGTAAGAAATAAAAGACACAAACATAGAGGGAGGAAGAAAAAGAAGAAAACCAAGAAACAGACTCCTAACTATAGATGACAAGCTGATAGTTACCAGAGGGGAGGTGGGTGGGGAGGGGGGGTGAGGGAGGGTTGGGAGGGGGCACTTAAATAGGTGATTGGGATTAAGGAGGGCATTTGTGATGAGCACCAGGTGTTATATATGTGTTGAATCACTAAATTCTACATCTGAAACTAATGTGTATGTTAACCGGAGTTTAAATAAAAACTTGGAAAAAATAAAGAATATTTACAGTCCCCAAAAAAAGAAATAAAATGGCAAGATCTTGACTGTTATAATCCAATAATTTTAATTTAATATAATGAAAGTAAAACTTAATATCATTAATGATCTAATCCTACCTTTTAGATCTAGGAAAGTAAAGCGGGAAAAGTTCTAGACCTAGATGCATTAATTAGCAGGTCACTTAATCTCTCAGATTCATCTATAAAATGGGAATCAGTCCACTTTCCTTACCTTTCATGAGGCTGTTGTACCATAAATGAGCTAACGTATATGCAAGGTATTTTATAAACTCCAAAAGACTAATCAAACATGAGATACTAATCAAACATAAGATACCGCTAAACTTCACAAAGGTCAACAAACAATTCAAAATACACGTACCAAGGTGTTTTTTTTTTTTAAGATTTTATTTATTTATTTGAGAGAGAGAGAATGAGAGAGAAAGCACATGAGAGGGGGGAGGGTCAGAGGGAGAAGCAGACTCCCTGCCGAGCAGGGAGCCCGATGCGGGACGCGATCCAGGGACTCCAGGATCATGACCTGAGCCGAAGGTGGTCGCTTAACCAACTGAGCCACCCAGGCGCCCCACGTACCCAGGTTTTTTGAGATCACACATTGAAAGCTCTTTGGCCACATTACCCCACAATACCATTGTCATTAGCAACATTAAAAATAAGGAGGAATAATATGACATGTGATTTGTATATTTTCTACAGAATTATTCATGCTCTACACTTTCATTATTTTAAAAAGCAAATAAACCGAAGTGTGCTCCATGAGGGATCTAAGGTGACAACTTTCAGAAGTCCCACAACTACAAATTAAGGAATGACATGATAATCAACTGCATTTTACAGATAAGACAAAATATGGCAACTTATTACAGACCTTGATAATGACACCATGGAAACTGAACACAGAAACTGATCTAGTCAGTGGCTCTCTATTACATTCTGAGAAAAGGGGCTTTCTACAGTGAATGAAATGTATTAATGCTGAACAGTCTGGAAAACATGACAAAACAAACTATAAGTAAGTATAAGAAAGGAAATTATTCTTTGTGTATCTGTCCTACAACCATAAATTAATAAGTCTTACTCTTCTCAACATCATTTTGTGAAATCCCTAGCACTATGGAAAACATGCAATAAAAACACAAGATTGTCCTTAGTTTCTATTAACAACATTTTTGGACTTTGGCTAAGGTTAAATTTAATTAACTAGAAGCTATAAAGACACCAGAAAATTCCCAAAACTCCATTTACTGCACTAGTAAGCAAAATTCTCTTCATCAAAATGAACTTATCTTTCCTCAAATTTAAAACTTCATATTTTGGTAAAAGAATTTCTTAAAATAGATAATTCAACCTTTTGAAGAAAAATTCAGAATAAATTAAAAACTCAAATTTATAAATTTTAAAGTATTTGAAAAATATAAAAACACATTTGCAAGTTGTTAATGAATATGGCTGATTATAAGCTCTCAATGGAAACTATGAGTTCAACAATGCTATCATGATTTAACATATAAAGAAAAAATCTGCCTCATTAGTTCTCATAAAACTTTTCAATATCAAAGAAGATTTCAGGGCGCCTGGGTGGCTCAGATGGTTAAGCGTCTGCCTTTGGCTCAGGTCATGATCTCAGGGTCCTGGGATCGAGTCCCACATCGGGTTCCCTGCTCAGTGAAGAGCCTGCTTCTCCCTCTCCCTCTGCCACTCCCTCTGCTTGTGCTCTTCCGTCTAACTCTCTGTCAAATAAATAAATAAAATCTTTAAAAAAAAAAAGATTTCACAAATGAAACCTAATATCATTTATAGTGCCAATTTGAATTTCAAAGACATTTACAATACAGTATAACAATACTGAGATAATTTTACCTACCTGCAACTGATGAATACTATTTTGTCTAATGCTTTTTATACTAACTGCCAAGATAGATATATATATATATATATATAATCTTAAGAATCTGGGGGTATAAATTCAGGTATTATCTAGTATTGCTTATCAATAAATTATATTAACAAAGTAATACCTCAAAGTGAATGCATCTTATTCACAGTTTGAGATGAGTCAAATAAAAAATTGCCAACTGGTTAATTTATTCAACACAGGTTTTAACATATTCATTTTTCAACCATTTGCATCTTTTTCACCACACTATAGGTTGTTGCAAAAATTGTATTTTTACTTAGTTGTATGTGCTTTGTTCTAAGGCCAAGCATTTCTGATTTGCACAGTATATGTTAAACTGCTACCCAGCTGTTTATTCCTGCAAATAAATGTTTAATGGATACCCATAACAGTTACAAAAATCAGACTATCCAAAAGTTATTGTTCCAGAAATTAGCAATATAAAAAACCACCGTATTCAATTTTGAATTGCTACAATAAAATATATTGGTGTATCTTTTTCTCTACTCTTACCAACTTCAAATATTAACACATGTTATGGAATATAGCTGAAATACTAACCTCTTGTCACATTTTTCCAGGAACAAAATTTCATAAGATGATGTACTGCAAGTACTGCTGGTTGTCTACACAGCAACCATTAGTCTCTTCCTCCCTGACACAAGAAATGCAATTCCAGAACTAGGGAAAGGATCATGGCTTATTAAAGCCAATTATAGCAATTTACATCCCTTTGCTGCTGACTTGATTTAGGAGTGAGCTGGTTATCCAGTTTTAGCCAATGAGACAAGGGAGAGTGTGCTGGGAGCTCCTGATGAAGACTCTGTAGTATAATAATAAAAAAAAGGGGATACATATGGGGCACCTGGTGGCTCAGTTAAGCATCTGCCTTCAGACAAGGTCATGATCTCAGGGTCCTGGGATGGAGTCCCACATGGGGCTCGCTGCTCAATGGGGAGTCTGCTTCACCCTCTACCCCTGTGCTCTCTTTCTCTCTCACTTTCTCTCAAGTAAACAAATTAAATCTTTAAAAAAGATAAAAGGGATACATATGTTAGGAAAACTCTCCTCCTTCCTATCATGTTTGGAGGTCTTTGCTGCATGAAAATCTGTTTAGAATTTTGGCAACCACTTTGAAACTCTAGACAGCAAACTAAGAGAAGTGCAGAACAGCTACTCCAAAGCACTAATGTGATTAAGATGCTCGATTAATGAGAAAAAATACAAAAACAACCACAAAACAAGTAACAAAATGGCAATAAATACATATCAATAATTACTTTGGATGTAAATGAACTAAAAGCTCCAATCAAGACATATGGTGACAGAGTACATAAAAAAAAAACAAGACCCATCTATATGCTACCTACAAAAGACTCATTTACCTGCACATTAAAAGAGAGGGGATGGAGAAACACTTATTATGCAAATGAATGTCAAGAGAAAGCCAGGATAGCAACACTTATGTTGGACAAAATAGACTTTAAAACAAAGACTGTAACAAAAGACAAAGGATATTATATAATTAAAAAAGAGACAATCCAACAAGAGGATATAAGAATTGTAAATGTTTATGCGCCCAACATGGGAACACCCAAATAGACAAAAGAGTTAATAACAAACATAAAGAAACTGATAATAATACGATAATAGTAGGGGACTTAAAACACCCCACTTACATCGATGAGATTCATCATCTAAACAGACAATCAACAAGGAAACAATGGCTTTGAATGACATGCTACACCAGATGGATTTAACAGATATATTCACATCATTCCATCCTAAAACAGAATCACATTCTTTTCAAGCACCATGGAACATTCTCCATAACAGATCACATATTAGGCCATAACACAAGTCTTAAATACAAAAACACTGAAGTCCTATCATGCGCCTTTTCTGAACACAAAGCTATGAAACTAGAAATTAAGTGCAAGACAAAAATCTGGAAAGACCACAAATACATGGAAGTTAAACAACATGGTCCTAAACAATGATGGGTCAACTAGGAAATCAAAGAAGAAATAAAAAAATACATGGAAACAGGGGTACCTGGGTGGCTTAGTCCGTTGGGCGTCTACCTTCACCTTGGGTCATGATCCCGGGGTCCTGGGATCGAGCCCTGCATCAGGCTCCTGCTCAGTGGTGAGCCTGTTTCTCCCTCTACCTCTGCCCTTACCCCCCTACTCGTGCTTGCTCTCCCATGCTGTCTCTCTCTCAAATAAATAAATCTTTAAAAAATACACATGGAAACATAGAAAATGAAACCACAACAGTCCAAAGTCTTTTGGGTGCAGCAAAAGCAATTCTAAGAGGGAAGTATATAGCAACACAGGCCTACCTCAAGAAGCAAGAAAAGTCTCAAAGGCCTACCCAACCTTACATCTAAAGGAGCTAGGAAAAAAAACAACAACAACAATGAAACCTAAAGCCAGCATAAGGAAGAAAGTAATAAAGATTAGAGCAGCAATAAATGGTATAGGAACTAAAAAAGGCAATACAACATATCAATGAAACCAGGAGTAGGTTCTTTGAAAAAATTAATACAACTGATAAACCTTTAGCTGACTTATCAAAAAGAAAAGAGAAAGGACCCAAATAAAATCACAAATGACAGAGGAGAAATAACCAACATCACAGAAATACAAACAACTGTAAGAGAATATTCTAAAACATTATATGCCAACAAACTGAAAAACCTAGAAGAAATGGATAATTCTAACGAACATGAACTACCAAAACTGAAGCAGGAAGAAATAAAAAATTTAACCAGATTACCACCAATGAAATTCAAATAGTAATCAAAAAACTACCAACAAACAAAAGTCCAAGGCCAGATGGCTTCACGGGTGAATTCTACCAAATGTTTAAAGAAAAGTTAATACCTTTTCTTCTGAAAGTATTCTAAAAAAACAGAAGAGGAAGGAAAACTTCCAAATTCAGTCTCTGAGGACAGTATCACCCTAACACCAAAACCAGATAAAGACACCACAAAAAAAAGAGAACTTCAGGCCAATATCTCTGATGAACACAGATACAAAAATCCTCAATAACATACTAGCAAACCAAATCCAACAATACATTAAAAAAAATCATACACTACAATAAAGTGGGATTTATTCCTGAGATGTAAGGGTGGTACAATATTCACAAACCAATCAATGTGATACATTATCACATCAATAACAGGAAGAATAAAAACCATATGATCATTTCAAGAGATGCGGAAAAAGCACTTGACAAAGTACAACATCCATTCATGATAAAAACCCTAAACAAAGTGGTCTAGAGGGAACATACCTCAACAGAATAAAGGCCTTATATGAAAACCCCACAGCTGCTGGAGTGGTGGGGGGTGGGAGGGATGGGGTGGCTGGGTGATAGACATTGGGGAGGGTATGTGCTACGGTGAGCGCTGTGAATTGTGTAAGACTGCTGAATTACAGACCTGTACCTCTGAAACAAACAATACATTATATGTTAAAAAAAAAAAAAAGGTAACAGGATGGGAAAAATGAAGGGGAGTAAATCGGAGGGGGAGACAAACCATGAGAGACTATGGACTCTGAGAAACAACCTGAGGGTTCTAGAGGGGAGAGGGGTGGGGGGATGGGTTAGCCTGGTGATGGGTATTAAAGGGGGCATGTATTGAATGGAGCACTGGGTGTTAGATGCAAACAATGAATCATGGAACACTACATCAAAAACTAATGATGTAATGTATGGTGATTAACATAACATAATAAAATAAAAAAAAAAAGAAAACCCCACAGCTAAGATCATACCCAATGGTGAAAAATTGAGAGGTATTCCTGTAAGATCAGGAACAAGACAAGGATGTCCACTCTCACCACTTTTACTGAATATAGTACTGGAAACCCTAGCCACAGCAGACAATAAAAAGAAATAAAAGGCATTGAAATTGGTAAGAAAGAAGTAAAACTGCCACTATTTGCAGATGACATGATGGTATACAAATAAAATACTAAAGACTCCATCAAAATACTACTAGAACTGATAAATAAATAAAGTTGCAGGATACAAAATCAATGTACAGAAATCTGCATTCCTTTACAGTAGTAATGAAGCAAAATAATAACGATGAAGCAGCAGAAAGTAAAATTAAGAAAACAATCCCCCTTACAATTGTACCAAAAACAATAAAATATGTAGGAATAAACTTAATCAATAAAGTGAAAGACCTGTACTCTGAAAACTATAAAACACTGATGAAAGGAATTCAATAGGACACAAAGAAATGGAAAGATATTCCATACTCATGGAATGAAAGAACAAATATTGTTAAAAATTCTGTTAAAATGTCTATGCTGCTCAGAGCAATCTATACTTTCAATGCCATCCCAATCAAAATACCAATGGCATTTTTCAAAATGCTGGAACAAACAATCCTAAAATTTGTATGAAACCAGAAAAGACCCCAAATCGCCAAGGAAATGTTGAAAAAGAGAAACAAAGCTGGGGGCATCACATTGCCTGATTTCAAGCTATATTACAAAGCTGTGATCACCAAGACAGCATGGTACTGGCACAAAAACAGACACATTGATCAATGGAACAAAATTCAAATCAAAGCCACATTGATATACCACTTTACACCAGTTAGAATGGCAAAAATTGACAAGGCAAGAAACAACAAATGTTCGAGAAGTTGTAGAGAAAGGGGAACCCTCTTACACTGTTGGTGGGAATGCAAGTTGGTACAGCTACTTTGGAAAACAGTGTGGAGGTTCCTCAAAAATTTAAAAATAGAGCTACCCTATGACCCAGCAATTGTACTACTCGACATTTATCCCAAAGACACAGATGTAGTGAAAAGAAGGGCCACATGCACGCCAATGTTCATAGCAGCAATGTCCACAATAGCCAAACTGTGGAAGGAGCCGAGATGCCCTTCAACAGATGAATGGATAAAGAAGATGTGGTCCATATACAATGGAATATTACTCAGCCATCAGAAAGGATGAATACCCACCATTTGCACTGACATGGATGGAACTGGAGGAGATTATGCTAAGTGAAATAAGTCAAGCAGAGAAAGTCAATTATCATATGGTTTCACTTATTTGTGGGACATAAGGAACAGCATGGAGGACATTAGGAGAAGAAGGGAAAAATGAAGGGGGGAAATCAGAGGGGGAGACAAACCATGAGACTATGGACTCCCAGAAACAAATTGAGGGTTTTAGAGGGGAGGAGGGTACAGGGATGGGTTAGGCTGGTGATGGGTATTAAGGAGGGTACGTGTTTCATGGAGCACTGGGTGTTATACGTAAACAATGAATCACGGAACACTACATCAAGAACTAATGATGTACTGTACACTGACTAACATAATAAAAAATAAATTCTGTACTACCCAAATCAATCTACAGATTTAATGCAATCCCTGTCTAAAGAGAAACAGCATTTTTCACAGAACTAGAACAAACAATCCTAAAATTTGTATGGAACCACAAAAAAAGCCCAAATAGCCAAAGCAATCTTGAAAAAGAAAAATAAAACTAGTAGTATCACAATCCCAGACTTCGAGTTATATTACAATGCTATAGTATTCAAAAACAGTATGGTATCGGCACAAAAATAGACACTTAGATCAAAAGAACAGAATAGAAAATCCAGAAACAAACCAACAATTACATGATCGATTAATCTTTGACAAAGGAGGAATGAATATCCAATGGAAAAAAGACCGTCTCTTCAACAAATGGTGCTGGGAAAACTTGATAGCAAGATGAAAAGAAATGAAACTGGACCACTTTTTTCACCATACATGAAAATAAATTCAAAATGTAATAAAGACCTAATGCGAATCTTGAAACCATAAAAATCTAGAAGAGAGCACAGAAAGTAATTTCCCTGATAATGGCTACAGCAACATTTTTCTAGATATGTCTCCTGAGGCATGGGAAACAAAAGCAAAAATAGACTATTGGACTACAGCAAAATAAAAACCTTCTACACAGCAAAGTAAACAATCAATGAGACTAAAAGACAACCTACAGAGTGGGAGAAGATATTTGCAAATGACATATCCAATAAATGGTCAGTATCCAAAATATACAAAGAATTTAGAAAACTCAACACCTCCCCCCCAAAAATAATCCAATTAAAAATGGGTAGAAGACATGAAGAGACATTTCTCCAAAGAAGTCATACAGATGGCTAACAGACACATGAAAAGATGCTCATCATCAGTCATCATCAGGGAAATGCAAATCAAAACTACGATATACCACCTCACACCTGTCAGAATGACTAAAATCAAAAACACAAGAAGCAACAAGTGTTGGTGAGGATGTGCAGAAAAAGGAACACTCTTGCCTTGTTGGTGGGAATGCAACTGGTGTGCCCACTGTGGATACCAGTATGGAGACTCCTCAAAATGTTAAAAATAGAACTGCCCTACAATCCAAGAATGGCCCTACTGTGTATTTACCCAAAAATACAAAGACACTAATTCAAAAGGATACAGGCACCCCTATGTTTATAGGAGCATTATTTACAATAGCCAAATTATGGAAGCAGCCCAAGTGTCCACTGGCTGATGAATGGATAAACAAGATGTAGTATAGATATACAATGGAATATTATTCGGCCATAAAAAAAGAATGAAATCTTGCCATCTGCAACAACATGGATAGAGATAGAGAGTAAAATGCTAAGCAAAATAAGTCAGTAAGAGAAAGACAAATACCATATGATTTCACTCATGTGGAATTTAAGAAACAAAATAATGAGCAAGTGAAAAGAAAAAAGAAAGACAAACCAATAAAGAGTGTCTTAACTATAGAGAACAAACTGATGGATACCAGATGGGAGTTGGATGGGAGGATGGGTCAAAGAGGTGATGGGGATTAAAGAGAACACTTATCATGATAGCATTGTAATGTATAGAATTGTTGAATCACTATATTGTACACCTGAAGCCAATATTACACTGTATGTCAACTGGAAATTTTTTTAAGTTTTTATTTAAATTCCAGTTAGTTAACATACAGTGTAATACTAGTTTCAGGTGTACAATACAGCACTTCAACACTTCCATACACCACCTGGTGCTCACCACAAGTGCACTCCTTAATCCCCATCACCTATTTAACCAATCCCCACCACCACCTACCTTCCCTCTGGGAACCATCTGTTTGTTTTCTATAGTTAAGTAACTGGAATTTAAATAAAAACTTTTTAAAAGTGTTCATTAACAAATTCTTCAATGATCAACCTACTGACCCACCTACCTCCTCACCTTCCCACCTCCCATCTACCTATCCTTGTACTTGCTTAAACCACTTTTAGTTGGGCACTATGTCACTTGTAGCCTAAATCAAACTTATTTGTACACAATGATAAAAAATAGCTTCCTCTAAATTGTAATGATTACATTTTTAAAATTTATTCCTTTTTCTTACTGATATTACTCCATTTTTGCCCAGGAAGTTCAGGTTACTTTGTATTTTTGAGTTAAAATATTAGAATCCAAAATTAAAAAGTAGAATTTTGGATTACTATTAAAGTGATATCTTTATTTTATTAATCGACTAGAGAGTTGGTTCATTTGCAAATCTAAGAGGGAAGTTTTCATCCTGCTTTAATATTATCATGCCAGAAAAGGGAAAACAATGTTCAATATTTGCAAAAACAAAAAACAAAAACACCGGGGCAGAAAAATACAAGTTATTGCCAATACTTCAGAAAGATAAAATCTCTTCTTGCTAAAGGAACTACATGGTATTATGCAAGTAACAGGCAACAATCTTTTACCTAAGAATTTTCTGGATTTGTGAGACTAAAGTGGGAATTAGTGTATTGTACCTTTTCATCGTCTACTGAATAAAATAAGATATAGTAGCTGTTTTTATTCCCTCATATAAACTACAAAAGCATCCTGTGGTGTATAAACTACAGTCACCACAACTAAAGGATATAGGATTGATTCATCCCTTACCTTCCTAACTCTAGGAGTTAGGCACTTTTCATTCCTCATTATAGATATGACTACTTTACAATACTAAATAGTATTCTAGTAAATTAAGGAAGTAAATGCACCTCATTAGGTGCTAGTCTGTACAAAAGAAATACTTTATTCACCTGATGGAATGGTTCTCTTGATGTGTGTGAAATACAACATGGAAAAAAATGGAAACAACACCAGCTTTTGAGTTAGACAGACACGGGTTCAAATCTTGACTCTGCTATCTCTAGCTCTCCCTGAGCTCCAGTTTATTCAGCAGCAATATACACCAATAGCTCATGCACATGGCTATAATACAAACTGAATGCAATTAAATAAACTGTGTAAAGCACCAGGTTATAGAAGCTGTCACACAGACATATATGTACTGTGGGGAGCCTGCTTCTCCCTCTGCCTGTCGCTCCCCCTGCTTGTGCTCTCTCTCTCCCTCACTCCCTCTCTCTTTCTGACATAAATAAAATCTTAAAAATAAAACAATCTATGTATAGAAGTATTTTTGCCTCAAACTGGAAATTTTCCTACTTATTTCAAGCAGCATTCAGGATCAAAGCTCTGATATAACAAAATAATCTGGATTGTTCCTGATGGGAGTTTATGATATGTGGACTTACGCTATGATAGTAGACATATCACCATTTCTATTTTAGTATTTAGACCAATTTTGGAATAACCAAAAGTACTAAATTTAATGTTCAAAAGATCAATAAAGCCTTTAGGTTGAATACTTAAGAATTACTTTTGAAAACAAGTAAAGTCAACAACAATAAAAAAAATAATACACTATCCTATATGTTTATATTAGAGTATGGTGTTACTGACTTTCCAAGTACTTTGAGGTATTTTCCAAGCAATGGTGATGAGTCTACACTGATTTATTTGCATCGTTGCCCTGGCCTCCTTGTAATCAAAAATTAAAAATCAAGAGGCTGCTGGTTATGGCTACAATATTGTTTATGGCCAAAAGATACATATTTTATTCTCCCTTGATGAAATAATAAGTAGCATATGTGAGAATCTAATTGTAGATTTTGGCCTAATAAACATCAACTCTATAAATAAGCTAACACATCTGGTCTAAAAGGAGAAAACAAGTCATATGTCAGTATTCATATTATTATAAAGCTGTCTTTACCTGATATTTTGGATTTACCAAAATATTAAAACCAATATTCTATATATGTAGTGTATCAAGGACTAAAGTTTGACTTCTATTTGTTTGATACAACTAGCTACAATAAACATGAATGACCATTAAAAGGACCATCACTTTTGGTAATGACCATTACTTTTGGTAATCTGTCATTTGATCAGATTGTGGATTTGATAGGCACATGCTAAAAGAGTAGTGTACAAAAACATGATAATTAGCCAGGGAGAGACCCTAAATGATTTGCCTTCATTAGGGTATAATTACAGAGTCATCAGAAAGTGGTAACAACTTTCTTTCTGAAAAAAAAAAAAAAAAATGCTCATTAAGTGAGGCTAAGGTTAAGTAGAAAACAATTAACTCATGGTGTGTGGCTATGGACAGAAAACACACGACTCTCAATAGGAAACAGACGCTTTAAAAAAAGCAAACGAAGAGGAATACATAAATCTGTTCCTCTTTGTATAAGACATTACTGTCTATGTAAAAATCCCAAGGAACCTATAAAAAAAATCCCCAGAATAAGTGAGTTCAGCAAGATGCCAGGATACAACTCAATGCATAAAAAACAACTGCATTTCTAGATACCCATAATGAACATATGAAAGCCAACATTAAAAAGACAATGCCACTTATAATTGCCCCAAAGAGAAGTAACAACTTAGGTTTACAATTAAAAAAACATGCACAGGATTGGGATGCTGAAAATTCACAATTCTGTAGAAAGAAATCGAAGTCAACCTACATAAATGGAGAGTCATACATTGTGAGTGAACTGGAAGACTCAAAATAATAAAGGTATCAATTCCCCCCAACTTGATTTATAGCATTAATGCAATTCCTAAATTCTAGCAACATTTTCTCGACAAAGAAAAGCTTATTAGAATATTTATATGAAAAGGCACAAACTCTGGAATAAATAAAACAATTTTGACAAAAAAGAATCAATTTGGAGGAATTATTCTACCTGATTTTAAATCCTAATATATAGCTGCAGTAATAAAGACAGTGTGGTATTGGTGTGGGAAAAGACATACACATCAATGGAACAGAATATAAAATCCACAAATAGACCCATCAAAGTACAGCCAACTGATTTTTGACAAATATGCAAATTAATTCAGTGGAGAAAAAACAGTCTTTATAACAAACTGTGCCAAAGCAATCGGATAACCTTATGTTAAAAAAATTAACACTGACCTAAACCTCACACCTTATACAAAAATTACAGTAGATCATGGGATTAAACATAAAACATACTGTAATTTTTTTTTGAAAAATAGGAGGAAATATTCTGGATCTATACCCAAGAAAAAAGTGATAAATTGGACCTCATCAAAATTTAAAACATTTCACCTGCAAAATATCCTGCTTAAAGAGGATGCCAGACAAGCCGCAGACTTGGGGGAAATATTTGCAAACTACATACTTAACAAAGGACACATATATAAAACATATAAAGAACTCTCAAAAATCCACAGGAAAAAGCCAATCCAATGAAAAAATGAGCAAAAGATATGAACAGATTTTCAACAAAAAGGATGTAAGAATGGCAAACAAACACATGAAAAGATGTTCAAAATCAGCCATAAGAGAAATGCAAATTATAAATCCAATGAGATATCACTACACAACTATCAGAATGGCTAAAAAAGTGAAAACATCAAATGTTGGGGAGCATGTGGGGAAACTGAATCATGAAATTCTGATGGAAATGTAAAATGGTACAGCCCCCCTGGAAAACAGTTTTTCAGTTTAAAACTAAACATGTAATTACCATATGGCCCATCAATTATACACTTGGGCATTTATCCCAGACAAATGAAAACTTATGTTCACAGAGAATTCTATAAACAAATATTCATAGCAGCTTTATTTGTAACAGACACAAGTGAAAAAAGCCCAGATGTTCTTCAACAGGTGAATAAGTGAAGCTTGGTATGTCCATAGCATGGAATACTATTCAGCAATAACAAGGAACCAACTACTAATGCATGCAACCACCTGGATGAATCTGCAGGTTAACTACAATGAGTGAAAAGAGCCAATGGCAAAAGGTTACATACTATACAGTTCTATTTACATAACATTCTCAAAATGACAAAATAATGGAGCTGGAAGAGAGATTAGTGGTTACCAAGAGTTAGAAATTGGGGGAAATGGTAGGAAGGAGATGAGCTATGGTTATAAAATGGAAACAGGAAAGATCCTTGGGGTGATGTAACTGCTCACTTCTGTTAGTTGACTGTGGTGATGGATACATGACCTGACATATATGTTAAAATTATACAAAACTAAACACATACTCATGCCCTACCTCCACAAAATGTAACATTAACATCATTGATAATGCATATATAAAAAAGCAACAACAACAACAGGCCAAGAACCTGTACCATTTTTTCATTATTTACAAAAGGGAAATCAAAATGATTTTTTGATGTAGCCAACAAGAATGTCAAGGATCTATTACACGGTGATACTCTCTTACATCAATAAAAGAAAATAAAAACCATATGGTTCAATATCTGCAAATCAATCAATGTGATACATCATATCAATATCAGAAAGAATAAATAGATGCAGAAAAAGCACTTGACAAAGTACAACATCCATTCATGATAAAAACTCTCAACAAAGTAGAGATAGAACATACCTCAACAAAATAAAGGCCATATATGAAAAACCCACACCTAATATCATCCTCAATGGAGAAAAAGTGAAAGCTTTTCCTCTATAGTCAGGAACAAGACAGGGATGTCCACTCTCACCACTGCTGTTCAACACAGTACTAGAAGTCCCAGCATCAGCAATCAGACAACACAAAGAAATAAAAGGCATCCAAATCAGCAAAGAGGAAGTCAAACTTTCACTATTTGCAGATGGCATGATTCTCTATACAGAAAACACGAAAGACTGCACTAGAAAATTGCTAGAACTGATATACAAATTCAGTAAAGTCGCAGTATACAAAAATCAACATACAGAAATCTGTTGCATTTCTGTACAACAATGACACGGCAGAAAGAGCTATCAAGGAATCAATCCCATTTACAAATGCTCCAAAAACAGTAAGATAACTAGGAATAAACCTAACTGAAGAGGCAAAAGATCCGAACTCTGAAAACTATAAAACACTGATGAAAGGAAATGAAGATGACACAAAGAAATGGAAAAACATTCCATGCTCACGGACTGGAAGAACAAATGTCGTTAAAATGTCTATATTACCCAAAGCAATCTACACAGTTCATGCAATCCTTATCAAAATAATAACAGCATTTTTCACAGAATGAGAATGAACAATCCTAAAATTTGTATGGAACACAAAAGACCCCAAATAGCAAAAAACAAACTTGAAAAAGAAAAGCAACACTGCAGGCATCACGATTCCAGACCTCAAGTTATATTACAAAGTTGTAGTGATCAAGACAGTATAATACTGGCACAAAAATAGACACATAATTCAATAGAACAGAATAGAAAACCGAGAAATGGACCCACAACTATATGGTCAATTAATCCTCGACAAAGCAGGAAAGAACAGCCAATGGAAAAAAGTCTCTTCAACAAATGGTGTTGGGAAAACTGGACAGCAATATTCAAAAGAATGAAACTGGACCACTTTATTATACCATACATAAAAATAAACTCAAAATGGACTAAAAACCTAAATGTGAGACCTAAACTATAAAAATCCTAGAAGAGACCACAGGCATTAACTTCTCTGACATCTGCCATAGCAACTTTTTTCTAGATAGGTCCCCTGAGGCAAGGCAACAAAAGGAAAAATAAACTATTGAGGCTACATCAAAATAAAAAGCTTCTGCACAGTGAAGGAAGCAATCAACAAAACTTAAAAAGGCAACCAGAATGGGAGAAGATATTTGCAAATGATATATATGATAAAGGGTTAGTAACCCAAGTATATAAAGAAGTTGTAAAACTCAACACCCCCCCCAAAAAAAATAATCCAATTAAAAAATGGGTAGAAGACATGAATAGACATTTCTCCAAAGAAGATAGCCACATGGCCAACAGACACATGAGAAGATGCTCATTATCACTTATCATCAGGGAAATGAAAATCAAAACTACAATGAGATTATCACCTCACATTTGTCAAAATGGCTAAAATCAACAACACAAGAAACAACAGATGTTAGTGAGGATGTGGAGAAAAAGGAACCCTGTTGCAGTCTTGATGAGAATGCAAACTGGTGTAGCCACTGTGGAAAACAGTATGGCAGTTCCTCTAAAAATTAAAAATAGAACTCCCCTAGGATCCATCAATCCCACTACAGGGCGTTTACCCAAAGAATACAAAAGCAGTAATTAAAAGACCATGCACCCCTATGCTTATAGTAGCATTATTTACAACAGTCAATATATGGAAGCAGCCCATGTGTCCATCAATTGATGAATGGCTAAAGAAGATGTGGTATATATACACAAGGAATAATATTCAGCCATAAAAAAGAATGAAATCTTGCCATTTTCAATGACATGGATGGAGCTAAAGAGTAAAATGCTTAGCAAATTAAGTCAGTGAGAAAAAGACAAATACCATATGATTTCATTCATGTGGAATTTAAGAAACAAATGAGCAAAGGGAAAAAATAGAGAAGCAAACCAAGAAACAAACTGTTACCACAGGAGAGGTGGGTGGGGGAATGGGTAGAATAGGTCATAGGGATTAAGGAGTGCACTTGTGATGAGCACCTGGTGACCTATGTATGGAATTGTTTAATTACTATAATGTATACCCAAAACTAATATAATAGTGAATGTTAACTGGAAAACAAAAACTTAAAAAAAATGAATTTTCTCACTTAGAGACACTTAAAATATTACTTCCCAATATTCTCTCCTGATTTTGAAAATATGTCCCCAAATATTATGACCAATTGTTTTTATTTCAAACTTATAATTTTCCATTTTGCTACACTGAATATTATCTAAGAAGAGTTAAAAGAACACTGGAGCAGAATTAAATAATCCTGAGGTTTGATCTTGGGCTCCACCACTATCTAGGCTACATGTGGTTTGGACATTTTTCAAGCCATTTTTCCCTTCAACAAACTAATCTCTATATAATGAGGATTCTATAAAAACTGCAACTAGTACTACCTCCTCTATCCTAGCACAGGATGGTTGTAAGAATCAAGTCATTAATGTGGCATGTTATTATCACCATTATCATCTAAGCAGAAAAAACTGAAAGTTATATTTTTAAAAAGGCAAACCATCTTATCAATTGACGTTTAGCAACCAATGTTATATGTTGGCTTCTTTTGAATAGATGTGAATAAGAAGTCATTAACTCAGTTTATCCTAAATAAATACTTTTCATACCTGGCATAACAAAACACTTCCACATGTTGAATGGTTTTGTCCTTCCTGCTAAGAGCAATGGCTTCTTCATTTTCAAGAATCTGCTCTTGCCATGCTGGGCTTTCATTCACAACATCACTATTTTCCTAAACAAAATACAGATGAGAAACGTTAATTAAATTGTGCAATCTGAACCTCTACTTTTTTGTGAAAATGTATACCTTTCTCAATTAATACTTTGCCTCTGATTCCATCAAAATTCTGAAGTGACTCTAGCATAGTGTGCCATCTTCAAAGAGAAGAAAATTGTGTAAAAACCTATCCTCTCAAATGTTACCTCTGGTTTACAGTTTTCTATCAGGATATCTGACATTCTGATGCAGTCATTGGATGTGCCTGTTTTGACATTACTTAAGAACTAGGATAACTAACCCTCTATCTGCTGAAAATCAAGTGTGTCTGGTATACATATTACTTGTTATTAACAAAGTTTTTGCATTTTGTTGTCCAAAAGCAGGCCCACGATTACTTCATTCTACTTACCTTTAGGTCATTGAAGGTTAGTCACTAGCCATGCCAAATTCTGATTTTATGTAAAAGTATTTTTGAAAAGTATTCAGCCTACTGTAACTAAGGACTGTATAATAATCAACCTCTAAATATTTTATATTCAGGAAGACAATAAAAACAATAATATATGATAATGTATGTAAACTTATAAGGGTTGAAAGTGGCCCTTCAAAATTTTTAATAATTCCTAATTATATTTTATGGAAATAAGTTATATGCGTAGCAATATCTGAATACAGGGGATTTTTGGAAATGTCAAGATATGCTTTTTCCAAATGTCAAGGATCAATTTTTAATTCATTTAAAATTTTAAACTATTTGGTACATATTTCTCAGAGAAAAAAATTTTTGAATATATATTCTCAAAGAACTAGTAGGGAAATATAACTACAATATTCTTCATTTTAAGTACATTCACCTCAAGAAATTTCTAAACTTGCAGATTTCATAAAATAGGACAATAATTATTTTCAAAGGCTTTTTTTCTCAGGGCCCCTGGGTGGCCCAGTCAGTTAAGCATTGAACTCTTGGTTTTGGCTCAGGTCATTATCTCAGGGTCCTGGGATAAAGCTCCAGGTCAGGCTCTGTGCTCAGCAAGGAGTCTGCTTCCCCTCTCTCTCTCCCTCTGCCCCTCCCTCAGCTCATGCACTCTCTCTCTTTTAAATAAATCTTTAAAAAGGCCTTTTTCGGGGTGCCTGGGTGGCTCAGATGGTTAAGCGTCTGCCTTCGGCTCAGGTCATGATCCCAGGGTTCTGGGATCGAGCCCCACATCAGGCTCCCAGCTCAGTGGGAAGCCTGCTTCTCCCGCTCCCTCTGCCTGCTGCTTCCCCTGCTTGTACCTGTCTCTCTTTCTCTGTCAAAAATGGGTAGAGTCTTTAAAAATAAACAAATAAATAAAAAGGCCTTTTTCTCCTGAATTTAACATTTTAAACTGAAGAAAAGTAGGGCAGACATTGTTATTATTAAGTGTAATTATTAGATAGTGTTAAACATCCCAACATAGGTAGAAAAGGAAGTGAAATACAGGAACTCTGAATGTGTAGACATGGGGTTTCCAACCTGAAGACAAGACTGTGGATCAGCACACAAAGAGTGAAGGGCGAAAGGATACGGTAGAAAGAGAATGCTGGAGTAGAAGCAGCACTAAAATAAAAGAAACATCTACAAAAATATTTTTATTTTAATAAATCTAACCTAGTATCAAAATTTACTTTATAAAATTATCCTCACTCACCAGAATTTTCCATTCAGACAAATGAGGTATTTTTGTTGTCTTTTTGTGAGCATCTAGACTAAATTTTCTCAAGGAAGTACTAAATATGCTAAATATACTAAATAAGATAACCCTTATACATACTTCCTAAGAATAATGATCAACATAAATATACAAATATTTAAGGCACATACATAAAATAGTTAAATGTCTACTAGTAACATTTACTTTCTTGCAATATTATTTTCCAAACATTACTTGTTTCTCCACACTCTCATTTCATGCAACGGTATTATTCAAACTGAATCTTCACTGCATCTTCAACATCAATGGCTTTGTCACCCCTAGAAGCACTTTTTTAAGTGCATAAATTAATCAGTACAACTACAATGCTTATTGTGGTGTTTGGCACACCGTAAGTGCTTAATAAGTCTTAGCTATATTATTTTTAGCTAACTGAATACAATTTTATAGAATATATCATACTCCTTTCCCAACTGTCTAAACGCTATTGAGATATAGCAGTTTCTGATTCCATGCATGATGCTCTCAGTAGGAAGTTCTTTTCAAGCCACATATACCATTCACATAAAATTAGGACAGTTTTTTTTTCATCTGTCATAAAAATGAGTAAAATCCTGGACATAACCAACTCTCCATATTACTATGCCATACATGTCCTCTAAAAAACTTCTTTACAATGATATCCAATATTTATAGTAGTGAGATTCTAACTTAGAAAAAACTTACTAAATTTATATTAAATTTTTCCTTGTTTTTTGTTTTTACTAATTCTGTCAGATGACTTTTAAACTACCAATGACGCAGACCATTTCAAATTAATGTACTGCCCCCCTCCCCGAATAGCTGTTTTTTTTTTTTTCCCTCAAAATATACTACTGAAAGAGCAACTAGTAATATGTGAGATTTTATGAGGACTGAATTTTTTTTCTGAAAGACTATTTTGGAGAAAAAAATCTTGCCTTGTATTTGGGAATGTAATGAGAAAATGGTATCAAGCATATATGATGTACTCTTCAGCCAACATGTCTATGTATATTTAAAAAGTGATATCTATATTTTGAAAGCATCAGAAGAACATTAACTTAAAAAATGACTGCATAATTTTTGTTAAATAAATAAAAATGAGGAATCAATTCTATATTACAGAAGCTTAGGGTTTTCCTTAACGTAGGGTTATTATGTGATACAAAATACAACCTAGTAGATTAAAAATCAACTAAGAAGTTTACCTGGTATTCCTTTAGCCAGGACAGTATTCCTGAAAAGCTAAAACTGGCCCAGTTTCCACCATAATAGCTTCTTCTGTAATAATAAAAAATAAGAGTAAAGAAAAGGGAAAAAAAATTAAGTCACTGATCTCCATCAGCAAACCACCCTGGACCCTTCAAATGATCTCAATATTGCTACCTCGGAGTTCAAAACAACTGGGATATTGGAAATACTAGGCTGAAATAAAAGATGGCCTCTCAGATCCCAAAGGTAACTTTCCATTGTACAAGGAGTTAAAAAAATCTCTTTGGCCTACTCAGAGCTTTCTCCACTGATCAAATGCCACTGATCATGTGATTGTGAACAACTTGATATGGGCATTGAACAGGGAATATGAACAAAATTTGACTCCTGGTTTAAAAAAAAATGGCTGGAGAGAAAACCTTGGTAGAACTCAAGTAAAGACAATGAAAAAACTGCTAAGTTTTCTATAAACATATTTAATTATTTATACACAATTATATGTATACACTACATATATACCCATACAGACAATTATATAGACACTGTCACCACCACCACCAAAGCCCCAAACCCATAACCCATAACCCATGCCAACATACACACCCACACACAAATGGCTACTCTATTCACTTAATTTTGATAAGTAAAGCAAGGACAATATTCCTGCTGATAACTAGGTGAACTATTATTCTTCATTCCATAGTCCTGTGAAGATTATCATTCTGTTTTAGAGAACCCAGAGGTCTCCTAATTAGGATCAGGTAAACCTTGTAGAAATTGGACTTCTGATTAACTTCCTTAAGTAGGAGATGTGTGGCAAACCAGAATTCTCTAATTCTGTACTATATATCTGTACTGGGGCTTCCCATTTCTTACAAAACTCTTCACGTTTATTTATTCTTTGTATGATGAACCACAAAGTATACTCAGTCACACCTACAACATCCATTCTGGTTCTGGGGTGGGACAGATTCTTGGTTTGTTTTTTGTTTTCATTTTGGCTTCTCTGTATTTTTCTCTAATGAAATAAAAATCTAAAAAAGCTCTTTTTTAAATGAGATGAAAATTAAAACCTTTAATATAATATCCAAAATTGGGGGGGGGAGATGGCAGAGGAGTAGGGGACCCTATTTCAACTGGTCCCCAGAATTGAGCTGGGTATCTACCAGACCACTCTGAGCACCCACGAAACCAGCCTGAGATGTAAGAAGATCTGGATCTCTACAAACAGAACATCACAGGCGGTTCGTTTTGAGGTACGAAGCGGAGAGCCGTGATTCCACAGGCAGATATCAGAGAATAAACGGCAGAGGGAGGGTGCCTGGCCGTGGGTTTCCTACACCACCGGTAAGCGACAGCCTTGCGCTCTGTGGACGGGGCACAGACTCGCAGACCGGTAGCGGCAGGGAAAGGACTTTAGGGCAGCACCCTGGGCGGAAACCCAGAGTGGCGGGGTCACGTGTGCGAACTGGGAGCGGCTGGAGGTTTTAGAAGCACACAGGGCAGAGACGTGCCCTAACCTGGAGGCAGGACTGGGAGCGCTGCGGAGGGGCGCACAACCCAGGACGCTGCAGTTTATAGCAGCACCGACAGAAACGAACACGGTGTGGCCTGGAGAGCTCAATGAAGAACAGACTGCGATCTCTCTGCTCTGAGGCAGAGGGTTGGAAACGGTTTCTTCTGCTCTGACTCACGGAAGAGACGCAGAAAGCGGCCAGGGAAAGCCTCCAGAGAACAAAAGCCCCAAAAACCGATTCCCGCTAAGCCCTTCCCACGCCACAGGGGGGCAGGGCAACTCCACCCAAACAGGGATGCCTGAGTAACAGCGCAGCAGGCCCCTCCCACAGAAGATAGGCTGGGAAAACAAGAGGCGAACAACCCTAAGGTCCCAAAAAAACAGGTGCATTTTGCTTGGGTTCTGGTCAATAATTTGGACTCTATACATTGCCTCAAATACCCATCAACAGAATGACTAGGAGGAGGAGCCCCCAAAATAGAAAAGACTCAGAAATTATGACTTATGCTGAAGATTTACAAATGGATGCAGATATAACCAAGATGTCGGAGATGGAATTCAGGCTAACAATTGTGAAGACAATGACTAGAATGGAGAAATCAATTAATGGCAACACTGAGTCTCTAAGGGCAGAAATAAAAGCTGAACTGGCAGAACTTAAAAATGCTATCAATGAGATCCAATCCAATCTAGATAATCTAACAGCTAGGGTAACTGAGGCAGAAGAACAAATAAGCGACCTGGAAGACAATATAATAAATAAAAAGGGAAAAGAGGAGGCCAGGGAAAAACAACTCAGAATCCATGAAAATAGAATCAGAGAAATAAGTGACACCATGAAATGTTCCAATGTCAGAATAATTGGAATCCCAGAGGGCGTGGAGAGAGAGAGAGGATTAGAAGATATATTTGAGCAAATCATAGCTGAGAACTTCCCTAATCTGGGGAATGAAACAAACATTCCCATCCTAGAGGCAGAGAGGACCCCTACTAAGATCAAGGAAAACAGGACAACACCCTGGCATGTAATAATAAAACTTGCAAATCTTAGAACCAAGGAAACCATCTTAAGGGCAGTTAGGGGGGAGAGATTCCTTACGTACAGAGGGAGGAACATGAGAATAATGTCATACCTATCCACAGAGACCTGGCAAGCCAGAAAGGCCTGGCAAGACATATTCAGGGTACTAAATGAGAAGAACATGCAGCCAAGAATACTTTATCCAGCAAGGCTGTCATTTAGAATGGATGGAGAGATGCAGAGCTTCCAAGACCGGACGAAACTGAAAGAATATGTGATCACTAAGCTGACCCTGCAAGAAATATTAAGGGGGTTCTATAAAAGGAGAAAGACCCCAAGAGTCATATACAACAGAAATTTACAGGGACAATCTATAAAAACAATGTCTTCACAGGCAACATGATGAAAACTAATTCGTATCTTTCAATAATCATTCTCAATGTGAATGGCCTAAATGCTCCCATAAAATGGCACAGGGCTGCAGACTGGATAAAAAGACAGGACCCATCCATATGCTGCCTACAAGAGACTCATTCTGAACCTAAAGATACATCAACACTGAAAGTGAAGGTACGGAGATCCATCTTCCATGCCAGCGGACCTCAAAAGAAAGCTGGAGTAGCAAGTCTTATAAAGACAACTAAGAATTTAAACTAAAGTCTGTAATAAGAGATGCAGAAGGACACTATATCATTCTTAAAGGGTCTATCCAACAAGAAGATCTAACAATTGTAAATATCTATGCCCCCAACATGGGAGCAGCCATCTACATAAGCCAACTGTTAACCAAAATAAAGAGTCATATTGATAACAATATGTTAATTGTAGGAGACCTCAATACTCCACTCTCAGCAATGGACAGATCATCTAAGCAGAAAATCAACAAGGAAACAAGAGCTTTGAATGACACACTGGACCAGATGGACCTCACAGATATATACAGAACATTCCATCCTAAAATAAGAAAATACTCCTTCTTCTCGAGTGCACATGAAACTTTCTCCAGAATACACCACATACTGGGTCACAAATTAGGTCTCAACCGATACCGAAAGACTGAGATTATTCCCCGCATATTCTCAGACCACAATGCTCTAAAACTGGAACTCAATCACAAGAAAAAATTTGGCAGAAATTCAAACACTTGGAAGTTAAAGACCACTCAGCTCAAGAATGTTTGGGTCAACCAGGAAATCAAAGAAGAACTTAAACAATTCATGGAAATCAATGAGAACGAAAACACATGGGTCCAAAACCTATGGGATACTGCAAAGGCGATCCTAAGGGGGAAATACATAGCCATCCAAGCCTCACTCAAAAAAAATAGAAAAATCCCGAATTCACCAACTAACTCTATACCTTAAAGAACTAGAGAAAAAGCAACAAACAATGCCTAAGCCATGCATTAGAAGAGAAATAATTAAGATTAGAGCAGAGATCAATGAATTAGAAACCAGAAACACAGTAGATCAAATCAACGAAACTAGAAGTTGGTTCTTTGAAGAATTAATAAGATTGATAAACCCCTGGCCAGACTTATCTGAAAGAAAAGAGAAAGGACCCAAATTAATAAAATTATGAATGAAAGGGGAGAGATCACGACTAACACCAAGGAAATAGAAACAATTACTAGAAATTATTATCAACAACTATATGCCAATAAACTGAGCAATCTGGATGAAATGCATGACTTCTTGTAAATCTATAAGGTGCCAAGACTGAAACAGGAAGAAATTGACAACCTGAATAGGCCAATAACCAGTAACGAGATTGAAGCAGTGATCAAAAACCTCCCAAAAACAAGAGTCCAGCGCCTGATGGATTCCCTGGGGAATTCTACCAAACATTCAAAGAAGAAATAATACATACATTACTGAAGCAGTTTTAAAAAATGGAAACGGAAGGAAAACTTCCAAACTCATTCTATGAGGCCAGCATTACCTTAAACCCCAAACCAGGCAAAGACCCCATCAAAAAGGAGAATTTCAGACCAATATCCCTGATGAATATGGATTCCAAAATCCTCAACAAAATCCTAGCTAATAGGATCCAACAATACATTAAAAGGATCATCCTCCACAACCAAGTGGGATTGATCCCCGGGATGCAAAGGTGGTTCAACATTCTGAAATCAATCAATGTGAAAGAATACATTAATACGAAGAGGGGAGAAGAAACATATGGTCCTCTCAACTGATGCAGAAAAAGCATTTGACAAAATACAACATCCTTTCCTGATGAAACCTCTTCAGAGTATAGGGATAGAGGGAACATTCCTCAAGTTCAAAAAAATCCATCTATGAAAAACCCACAGCAAATATCATCCTCAATAGGGAAAAGCGGAGAGCCTTTCCTTAAGATCAGGAACACATCAAGGATGCCCACTCTCGCCACTATTTTTCAACATAGTACTAGAAGTTCTAGCAACAGCAATCAGAAAACAAAAAGAAATAAAAGGTATTCAGATTGGCAAAGAAGAAGTCAAAACTCTCTTTTCACAGACAACATGATACTTTATGTGGAAACCCCAGAAGAATCCACCCCCAAATTACTAGAACTCATACAGTAATTCAGTAATGTGGCAGGATACAAAATCAATGCACAGAAATCAGTTGCTTTCTTATACACTAACAATGCAACTGTAGAAAGAGAAATTAGAGGAACGATTCCATTTACAATAGCACCAAAAACCATAAGATACCTCGGAATAAACCTAACCAAAGAGGTAAAGGATCTATACTCTAGGAACTACAGAATACTCATGAAAGAAATTGAAGAAGACACAAAAAGATGGAAAAATATTCCATGCTCATAGATCGGAAGAATAAACATTGTTAAAATGTCTATGCTACCCAGAGCAATCTATACCTTCAATGCCATCCTGATCAAAATTCCAATGACATTTTTCAAAGTGCTGGAACAAATAATCCTAAAATTTGTATGGACTCAAAAAAGACCCCGAATCGCCAAGCAAATGTTGAAAAAGAAAAACAAAGCTGGGGCATCACGTTGCCCGATTTCAAGCTATTTTACAAAGCAATGATCACCAAGACAGCATGGTACTGGCAGAAAAACAGACATATAGACCAATGGAACAGAACAGAGAACCCAGGTATGGACCCTCAACTCTACGGTCAAATAATCTTCGACAAAGCAGGAAAGAACATACAATGTAAAAAAGACAGTCTCTTCAATAAATGGTGCTGGGAAAATTGGACAGCCACATGCAGAAAAATGAAACTCAAGCATTCTCTAACACCATTCAAAAAGATAAACTCAAAATGGATGAAAGACCTCAATGTGAGACAGGAATCCATCAAAATCCAAGAGGAGGACATAGGCAATCACTTCTCTGACATCGGCCACAGCAACTTCTTTGAAGATAACTCTCGAAAGGCTAGTGAAACCAAAGAAAAAATGAACTTTTGGGACTTCATTAAGATAAAAGGCTTCTGCAGAGCAAAGGAAACAGTCAACAAAACAAGGAAGCAACCCACAGAATGGGAGAAGATATTTGCAAATGACACTACAGACAAAGGGCTGGTTTCTAAGATCTATAAAGAACTTCTCAAACTTAACACCCAAAAAATAAATAATCAAGTCAAAATATGGGCAGAAGACATGAGCAGACACTTTTCTGAAGAAGACATACAAATGGCTAACAGACACATGAAAAAAATGTTCAACATCACTAGTCATCAGGGAAATACAAATCAAAACCACACTGAGATACCATCTTACACCAGTTAGAATGGCAAAAATGGAAAGGGAAAGAAACAACAAATGTTGGAGAGTTTGTGGAGAAAGAGGAACCCTCTTACACTGTTGGTGGGAAAGCAAGTTGGTACAACCACTTTGGAAAACAGTGTGGAGGTTCCTCAAAATTTAAAAATAGAGCTACCCTATGATCCAGCAATTGCATTCCTGGGTATTTACCCCAAAGACACAGATGTAGTGAAAAGAAGGGCCATATGCTCCCCAATGTTAATAGCAGCAATGTCCGCAATAGCCAAAGTGTGGAAAGAGCTGAGATGCCCTTCAACAGATGAATGGATAAAGAAGATGTGGTCCATATACACAATGGACTATTACTCAGCCTTCAGAAAGGATGAATACCCAACTTTTACATCAACATGGATGGGACTGGAGGAGATTATGCTAAGTGAAATAAGTGAAGCAGAGAAAGTCAATTATCATTTGGTTTCACTTATTTGTGGAACATAAGGAATAACATGGAGGACACTAGGAGAAGGAAGGGAAAAATTGGCGGGGGGAATTGGAGGGAGAGATGAACCATGAGAGACTATGGACCTGAGAAACAAACAGGGTTTTAGAGGGGAGGGAGGAGGGGGGATTGGTTAGCCGGGTGATGGGTATTAAGGAGGGCACGTACTGCATGGAGCACTGGGTGTTATACTAAAACAATGGAACATGGATCACATCAATAATAATGATGTATTGTATGGTGACTAATATAATAAAATTAAAAAAAAAAAAAAGAACTGCAGTTAAAACTCAGTTCTCCTAGACCCTAATCTAGCCATTGGAACATAATCCCAAAAAACTCAGCTGGCTAGCATTATTTAGTCCATAGGATATCATAATGTACCTATGGTTCAATGAAGCCAAATACTTAGATAACAAATACTTGTGGTAAACGTAGTGTAATGTATAAATTGCCAAATCACTAAGTTGTATACCTGAAACTAATTTAACATTGTGTCAACTATACTCAAATAAAAAAAATGGCACTTCGACCTGATTACTAAGTTCACCTTTTCCAAAGTGTATCCCATTAATAACATGGACTATTAATAGATGTTCCAAGAAGAAAAAAGTACAATGACAAAATAAATTTGGAAAATGCTAGGTTTTTAAAAGTTAAAACACCAAATAATGGTTTATGACAGAGCTTCTCAGGACCATTATGAGCTGTATGACAAGACTATTAAACCTATTAATTAGGGCCTTTTTATTAAATCCTTAGTGTTCATGTCTGTTCTCACCAAGAGGAAAAAATTTAGTTGAGCAATGAGCACTTTTTTTAAAAAAAGCATTTGAAGGGACTGGGGTTATACAAGACATATTTTGAGAAATGCTGCCTTAATTCATATTAAGGGGAAGGAGAACAATAGGATAATATATATTACAGAGCTTGCCATTTTCCATTCACTACCACTTAATGTTCACAAGAATCCCGGGAGATTGGTGCTAAAATTATCCTCATTTTACAATTAGGAAAATTAAAAAACAAACAAAACAAATAAACAAATAAACAAAAACAGGAAGTTGAGTATCTTGTTTATATAACTCACTCAGCTAGGAAATGGTCTGGCCCCAAAGTCTAGTCTTTCCACTATAAAGACTGCCTTCTATCAACTTTTTTCAAAGAAATGGAACAAATAATCCTAAAATTTGTATGGAACCAGAAAACACCACGAATAGCCAGAGGAATGTTGAAAAAGAAAAACAAAGCTGGTGGCATCACAATTCCGGACTTCAAGCTCTATTACAAAGCTGTAGTCATCAATACAGTATGGTACTGGCATAAAAACAGACACATAGATCAATGGAAGAGAATTGAGAGCCCAGAAATGGACCCTCAACTCTATGGTCAACTAATCTTTGACAAAGCAGGAAAGAATGTCCAATGGCAAAAAGACAGTCTCTTCAACAAAATGGGGTTGGAAAAATTGGACAGCCACATGCAGAAGAATGAAACTGGACCATTTCCTTACACCACACACACAAAGAGACTCAAAATGGTTGAAAGACCTAAATGTGAGACAGGAGTCCATCAAAATCCTAAAGGAGAACACAGGCAGCAACCTCTTCGACCTCAGCCACAACAACTTCTTCCTAGAAACATTGCCAAAGGCAAGGGAAGCAAGGGCAAAAATGAACTATTGGGACTTCATCAGGATAAAAAGCTTTTGCACAGCAGAAGAAACAGTCAACAAAACCAAAAGACAACCGACAGAATGGGAGAAGATATTTGCAAATGACATATCAGATAAAGGGCTAGTACCCAAAATCTATAAAGAACTTCTCAAACTCAACACCCAAAGAACAAATAATCCAATCAAGAAATGGGCAGAAGACATGAACAGACATTTTTCCAAAGAAGCCATCCAAATGGCCAAGAGACACATGAAAAAGTGCTCAACATCGCTCGGCATCAGGGAAATCCAAATCAAAACCTCAATGAGATACCACCTCACACCAGTCAGAATGGCTAAAATTAACAAGTCAGGAAAGGACAGATGTTGGCAGGGATGTGGAGAAAGGGGAACCCTCCTACACTGTTGGTGGGAATGCAAGCTGGTGCAGCCACTCTGGAAAACAGTATGGAGGTTCCTCAAAAAGTTGAAAATAGAGCTATCATATGACCCAGCAATTTGAACTACTGGGTATTTACTCCAAAGATACAAATGTAGGAATCCGAAGGGGTACGTGCAATGTCCACAATAGCCAAACTATGGAAAGAGCCAAGATGTCCATCGACAGATGAATGGATAAAAAAGATGTGGGGTATATATATATACAATGGAATATTATGCAGCCATCAAAAACAATGAAATCTTGCCATTTGCAATGAAGTGGATGGAACTGGAGGGTATTATGCTGAGTGAAATAAGCCAATCAGAGAAAGACATGTATCATATGACCTCAATGATATGAGGAATTCTTAATCTCAGGAAACAAACAGAGGGTTGCTGGAGTGGTGGGGGGTGGGAGGGATGGGGTGGCTGGGTGATAGACATTGGGGAGGGTATGTGCTCTGGTGAGCGCTGTGAACTGTGCAAGACTGTTGAATCACAGACCTGTACCTCTGAAACAAATAATACATTATATGTTTAGAAAAAAAAAAAAGAAGATAGCAGGAAGGGAAGAATGAAGGGGGGGATGTTGGAGGGGGAGACGAACCATGAGAGTGTGTGGACTCTGAGAAACAAACTGAGGGTTCTAGAGGCGAGGGGTATTAAAGAGGGCACGTACTGCATGGAACACTGGGTGTTATATGCAAACAATGAATCATGGAACACTACATCAAAAACTAATGATGGTATGGTGATTAACATAACATAATAATAAAAAAAAAATCCGAGAAAAAATAAAAACCTCTAGAAATATCTCACTGGCCCTACTATAGTTTAATGAGTAGCTTCTTTTATATAATAAATCTCATGAAAGTGTAGAGTATTAAAAAAAAAAGACTGTCTTCCATAATCTACAAGATTGTAATATTTAAAATTATAAACATAAGCATATAATACAAACCCCAGAATCTAACTTACTATAAGTAAAGGCAATGGAATCTGTTTACAGACATTAGACAGAATGAAGTCTAATTTTTGTTTTCCTTCTCCAGTTCATATGGATAATGAAAATGGGAAAATAATTTCATGACTACATCTACTTTAATGCCAGAGCTGAAGGGACTACTCCTTTCCAGGACCTAAAATACAAACAATTTTATTGCATTTCTCAACTTTAATGTGTGCAAATATCTTTCTGTATATGATAAAAGTAGGAAAATAACAGTGTGGTATGTCTACTACTACTGATTTGCTAGCTATGAAAGAGTACAAATATACCATGCACATTAAGAGAATTTATTCCATTTAAATTTGATTGGAATACTATGAAGAATCATGACATGTTTCTACCTTCCTGGTTGACAAATAACAGAACAGACTAGGGAATATACTGGATTTACTCCCTACGCAAATTTTCCTTTACTAAAACCTCCACATAACTGATACACAAGAAAGCCAAGCTCCTTTCACCATCCACTCATTCTAAGATCAAGGCAGGTGGGCTTCCTTGGTAGAGTATGCAGATGCAGTTCTAATGTTAGAAAGGAAGACCAGGCCCTTACTTGGTTTTAAAAGCATCCCATGAAGCTACATTAAGTTGCTTTGGCAGTCAGATCAGTCTCCCAGAATAAAATACTCCCAGGCTGAGGCCCCAGTAATTAGGGCTGGACAGAGACCCTCCTACATTGACAGTTATTAGTCACTGACACTAGGCCACCCACTCAAATCCATTTTCAGACAACCAAACCAGGTAGATGAGTAAGTAATATACACAGATGGTCCTCAATTCTTGTTTTTCTCTGTGATCTCATCTATTCTTACTGGCTCAATTATCACTTCTCTGCTGATGACTTACAAATTGTTATCTCCAATCTGAGCACCTCCAGACTCACAGCTATTTTGAGGCTGAAAATACAGATGAGTCATCAGCTTGCTGGACAACTCCGTTTATTAAATATTCCTGATTAACTTTAACCTCTACATGATGAACAGACAAATTTATTATCTTTTACCCACCCCCATGTATCCTACTGGGCTCTTGCAGTGACTCTTCAAGGTAAGTCATACACTAGCCACATTTTAGACTTGAGGAAAACAAATCACATAACTAATCACTGACAGAGTCACAATTTGAATCAGGTCTCTTGACCATCAAGGCCAGTATTTGTGTCTGTTTTCCAACCCTACAACTTATCTCGGAGAAAGAGCACAGGCTTTGCTGTCAATAGGACCTGAGTTTAAATCCTCATTCTTCCCCTAACAGACGTGTGACATTCGACAAGTTATTTCAATTCTCTTAATTTGTTTCCTCATCTGCAAAAAGGGAAAAATTATACTTCTTTACAAAAATGTAGTAAGATTTAAATAACTTAATATTTGTAAACTACCTAACACAGTACTGAGCAAATATTCCATAAATGGGAACTATTTTTATTATATCACGTCATCTCTAATAGCAAACATGTTGAATGCCAGATTAGGTTAAGCAAATTAAAAATACTTTCACTCATAAATTAGTGCCTCAAACATCGTATCTTTTTAAAGTGGGAGACTATGGAAAGGAGAAAACTAGGGCAACACCTGATTTTTTAATATTTCATAAACATTTTTCTCACCCCTATAGGAGACCACAGTTTTCTTTATCTATAATAGAAGGTAGAGGACTTCTGCAAGATGGTAACATAGGAAGATCCTCAATTCAACTCTTCCCACGGACATATCAAACCTACAACTACATATGGATGATTTCCGTCTGAAATATATTTGAAGACTAGATGAGGTGCTTCTCCACAACAAAGAATAAAAAAACCACAACCAGATGGTAGGAGAGGTAGAGACACAATCTTGCCAAAATCCTACCCAGATGCTGGGGCACGCAAAAGAAAGGGGTCTCACAAGTCCAGTGCTTCTAGATAAGTACATACTAGTAATCAATAACTACTTACTAATCAATAATTACTTTAAAGGAAAATGGACTAAATTCTCCTAACAAAAGACATAGAGTAGCTGAATGGATAAAAACACAAGACCATCTAGGGGCGCCTAGGTGGTTCAGTCAGTTAAGCATCTGCCTTTGGCTCAGGTCATGATCTCAGGGTCCTGGGATCGAGACCTACATCAGGCTCCCTGCTCAGCAGAGAGTCAGCTTCTCCCTCTCCCTCTGCACCTCTCATGCTCTCTCTGTTGTCTCAAATAAATGAATATAATCTTTTAAAAAAACAAACAAAAGAAACCCTACAAGACCATCTATATGCTGCCTACAAGAAACTCACTTCTTGTAGGACAAAGACTGAAAGTGAATTGATAGAGTATATTCCATGCAAATGGAAACAAAAAGCTGCTATATGGGCGCCTGGGTGGCTCAGTTGGTTGGGCGACTGCCTTCGGCTCAGGTCATGATCCTGGAGTCCCAGGATCGAGCCCCACATCGGGCTCCCTGCTTGGCAGGGAGTCTGCTTCTCCCTCTGACCCTCCCCCCTCTCATGCTCTCTCTCTCTCTCATTCTCTCTCTCAAATAAATCTTTAAAAAAAAAAAAGCTGCTATAGCTATACTTATATCACACAAAATAGACTTTAAAACAAAGAATGTAATAAAAGACCAAGAGGGACACCACATAATGATAAAGGTGTCAATCTAGCAAGAAGATATAACATTTATAATTATATATGCACCAATATAGGAGCACCAAAATATATAAAGCAAATATTAGCAGAACTAAAGGAAAAAATAGCAACAATACAGTAATAGTGAGGGACTAATACCCAACATACATCAATGGATAGATCATCCACACAGAATATCAATAAGGAAACACTGGCCTTGACTGACACATTAAACCAGGTGGACTTAACTAATATACAGAACATTCATTCATTCCCAAAGCAGCATAATACACATTCTTCTCAAGTGCACGTGGAATGTTCTCCAAAATAGATCACATGTTAAGCCACAAAACAAGTCTCAATAAATTTAAGATGACTGAAATTATATCAAACATCTTTTGCAGCCACAATGATATGAAACTAGAAATCAATTACAAGAAGAAACCTGGAAAAAAAATCACGAATATGTGGAGATTAAACAACATATACTTAACAACCAATGGGTCAATGAGAAAGTCAAAAAATACACTGAGACATGGGGCACCTGGCTGGCTCAGTCGGTGAAGCATGCAACTATTAATCACAGGGCTGTGGGTTCGAACCCCATGTCAGGTGTAGAGATTACTTAAAAAAAAAAAAAAAAGATCTTTAAAAAGGAATACATTGAGAGGCAGAAGAAAGAGAAATCAAGGAATCAATCCCATTTATAACTGCACCAAAAATGTTAAGATACCTAGGAATACACCTAACCAAAGAGGTAAAGGACCTGTACTCTAAAAACTATAGAACACTGGGGCGCCTGGGTGGCTCAGTTGGTTAAGCGACTGCCTTCGGCTCAGTCATGATCCTGGAGTCCCGGGATCGAGTCCCACATCGGGCTCCCTGCTCGGTGGGGAGTCTGCTTCTCCCTCTGACCCTCCCCACTCTCATGTGCTCTTTCTCATTCTCTCTCTCTCAAATAAATAAAATCTTAAAAAAAAAAATCATTAAAAAAAAAACAACTATAGAACATTTATGAAAGAAATTGAGGAAGACACAAAGAAATGGAAAAACATTCCATGCTCATGGATTGAAGAACAAATATTGTTAAAATGTCTATGCTACCCAAAGCAATCTACACATTCAATGCAATCCCTATCAAAATACCATCAACATTTTTCACAGAGCTGGAACAACCCTAAAATTTATATGGAACCAGAAAAGACCCCAAACAGCCAAAGAAATGTTGAAAAAGAAAACCAAAGCTGATGACATCACAATTCTGGATTTCAAGCAGTGTTACAAAGCTATAATCCTCAAGACAGTATGGTACTGGCACAAAAACAGACACGTAGATCAATGGAACAGAACAGAGAACCCAGAAATGGACCCGCAACTCTATGATCAAGTAATCTTCAACAAAGCAGGAAAGAATATCCAACAGAGAAAAGACAGTCTCTTCAACCAATGGTGTTGGGAAAACTGGACAGCCATGTGCAGAAGAAAGAAACTGGACAACTTTCTTACACCATACACAAAAACAAACACAAAATGGATGAAAGAGCTAAATGTGAGACAGGAAACCATCAAAATCCTAAAGGAGAACACAGGCAGCAACCTCTTTGACCTCGGCCGCAGTAACTTCTTGCCAGACAGGTCTTCAAAGACAAGGGAAACAATAGTAAAAATGAACTATTGGTACTTCAAGATAAAAAGCTTTTGCACAGCAAAGGAAACAGTCAACAAAACTAAAAGGCAACCTACAGAATGGGAGAAGATATTTGCAAATGTCTTATCAGATAAAGGGCTAGTATCCAAAATTGATAAAGAACTTCTCAAATTCAACACCCAAAAAACAAATAATCATGTCAAGAAATGGGCAGAAGACATGACAGACATTCTCCAAAGACATACAAATGGTTGACAGACACATGAAAAAATGCCTAACATCACTCAGCATCAGGGAAATAAAATTAAAACCACAATGAGATAACTACCTTATACCAGTAAGAATGGCTAAAATTAACAAGACAGGAAACAACAAATGTTGGAGAGGATGTGGAGAAAGGGGAATCCTCTTACACTGTTGGTGGGAATGCAAGCTGGTACAGCCACTCTGTAAAGACAGTATGGAGGTTCCTCAGAAAGTAAAAACTAGAGCTACCCTACAACCTAGCAATTGCACTATTACATATTTATCCAAAGGATACAAACACAGTGATTCGAAGGGGCACATGCACCCCAATATTTATAGCAGCAATGTCCACAATAGCTAAAATATGGAAAGAACCAGATGTCCATTGACAGATGAGTGAATAAAGAACAGGTGATTTCCATTGTGTATATATACAATGGAAATATTACTCAGCCATCAAAAAGAATGAAATCTTGCCATTTTTAATAATGTGGATAGAACTAGAGGGTATTATGCTAAGCAGAATAAGTCAGAGAAAGACAAATATCATATGATTTCACTCAAATGTGGAATTTAAGAAACAAAACAGAAGAACACAGGGGAAGGGAAGGAAAAATAAGACAAAAACGGAGAGGGAGACAAGACATAAGAGACTCTTAACTATAGGAAACAAACTGAGGGTTGCTGGAGGGGAGGTGGGTAGGGGACATTAAGGGGGGCACTTGATGGAATGAGCACTGGGTATTATATGCAACTGATAAATCACTAAATTCTACCTCTGAAACTAATAATATACTACATGTTAATTAAACTGAGTTTAAATTTAAAAAAGAATAAAAAAAGAATACATTGAGACAAATGAAAATGGAAATATACCAAAATCTATGGGATACACAGAAAGCTGTTCTAAGAAAAAACTTACAGAGATACAGGGCTACCTAAAGGAACAAGAAAAATCTCGAATTAACAATCTAACATTGCAACTAAAGGAACTAGGAAAAAAAGAACAAAGAGCCTGAAGTTAGTAGAAGGATGAAAATAATAAAGATCAGAGCAGAAATAAATGAAATAGAGACTATTAACAGTATGAAATATAAAGGTATCATCTCAAAAGATGTAGAAAAATTATTTGGTGAAATTCAACCTCCACTTATGATTACAAAACTCCCAACAAACTGGATATATACTGAATGTACCTCAAAACAACAAAGGCCTTATTAAGCCCACATCAGAAATCATACTCAATGGTGAAAACCTAAATGCTTTTCCTTTAACATCAAGAACAAGACAAGGATGTTCACTATTGCCACTTTTATACAACACAGTATTGAAGTCCCAGCCAGAGGAATTAGGCATGAAATAAAGGGCATACAAATTGGAAAAGAAGAAGAAAAATGGTCACTATTTGCACATGACATGATATTATATATAGAAAACCCTAAAGACTCCACCAAAAAACTTTTAACCCTAATAAAAGAAGTCAGTAGAGGTGCAGAATACAAAATCAATATACAAAAATATGTTGCATTTTTATACACTAACAACAAACTATCAGAAAGAAATCAAGAAAACAATCCCATTGACAATCACAACATAACAGAATACCTAGGAATAAATTAAATGAAGGAGGTGAAAAATCTGTAAACGGAAAACCAGAAGACACTGATTTAAAAAATTGAAGAAGAGACAAATACAAAGATATTCCATTCTCACAGACTGGAAAAATTAATATTGTTAAATGTCCATAACACTCAAAGCCATCTACAAATTCAGTGAAATCTCTATCAAAATTCAAATGGAATTTTCACAGAAATAGGACAATCCTAAAATTTGTATGGAACCTCAAAAGACCCCGAATAGCCAAAGCAAACTTGAGAGGAAAAAAAAAAAAAAAAAAAGCTGGAGGGATCATTCTCCCTAATTTCAAACTACATTACAAAGCTACTGTAATCAAAACAGTATAATATTGGCATAAAAACAGACACACAGATCAAGGGAACAGAAGAAAAAGCCCAGAAATAAACCAATGAATGCATACATGGTCATTTCACTTACAATAAATGAGGCAAGAATACAGAATGAGGAAAGGACAGTCTCTTCAATAAATGGTGCTGGGAAAACTGGACAGCCACATGAAAAAGAATAAAACCAGACCACTATCTTACACCATACACAAAAATTAACTCAAAGTGGATTAAAGACTTGAATGTAAAGCCATAAAACATAAAACTAGAAGAAAATATAGAGAGTAATTTGACTTCAGTCTTGACAATATGTTTTTTAGATCTGATTCCAAAGGTAATAGCAACAAAAGCAAATAAACAAATGGATCCACATTAAACAGAAAAGCTTATGCACGGTGAAATAAATCATCAACAAAATAAAAAGGTAATCTATTGAAAGCGAAGACATTTACAAAAGTATATCCAATAAAGGGATAATATCCAAAATATACAAAGAATTCATACAAATCAACACAAAAATAACAACCCAATTAAAAAATGGGCAGAATATGTGAACAGACATTTTTCCAAAGACATACAGATGGCTAACAGGCACATACAAAGAAGCTCAATATCAGTAATCATTAGGGAAATGCAAATCAGAACCACTATGAGATACTACCTCATACCCATCAGAATGCCTATTAACAAAAATTCAAGGGGCACCTGGGTGGCTCAGACGGTTAAGCGTCTGCCTTCGGCTCAGGTCGTGATCCCAGTGTCCTGGGATCGAGTCCCACATCAGGCTCCCTGCCCCTTGGGGAGCCTGCTTCTCCCTCTGCCTCCCTCTCTCTCTCTGTGTCTCTCATGAATAAATAAATAGAATCTTAAAAAAAAATTCAAGAGGCACTTCTGGGGAAAATAGCAAAGAAGATCCTAAGCTCACTCATCCCACAGATAACACCCATATCAGTATAAATAACCTAGAAAATGACCTGAAGACTGGGCAGAACAGACATTCTTCAGATAAATGTAGAGTAGGGGCCATACTGAAGAGGGTAGGCAGGGCAGAGAAGTGGTCCAGAACTAAAGGAACCTGGGGGAGGGGGCTGTCCAAGGGAGGAGAGAGGGTGTGGGCACAGAAAGGGAACGAAACAGACCCTCACACCAGGACACCCCAGGCAAAGGGAAACCTCACGGGGAAGATGAATCCCTGAAACATTTGGCTTTGAAAAACCAGAGGGACATAATTCTGCAAGTTCTTACAATTAACAGGGCTTCACACCAGGAACTTTAAAAATCAGCAGGCTGGGTTCTGGGAGAGCATTGAAGGCTATTAGAAACTAGATCCCTACCCTTAAAGAGACTGCACAACAAACAGCCCTGTGAAAATACAGTACAGAAGCAGCAGTTTGAAAAAGGCCCGGGGTATATGAGAAGATTTATTTACTAATTTCAGAGCCTGTGCTGGCCGGGCAAGGATCACTGGGAGACTTCTCCAGATACAAGCTGGCAGGCACCATTTCCCTCCCCTGACCCCAGCCTAGATATGTGAACAATTGCAGGAACAAGCACAGGGCCAACACCCACTACCTAACAAGCAAACAGCAAGCCCCACCCCTGTATTCTCCTCAGACACACCAGGGCCCATCCAAAGCAGTGCCACAAGTCTGGCAAGGTGTAAGTAGCCCCGACAGGGACCAGCACAACTTCAAAGTGACTTTTACCTTGGGCAGAGGGGAAGATAATGATACACAACACTCCGACTACAGCCCCAGCAGTGAGCTGTGGGCAAAAAGCTGCTCTCACTGCAGGCCCCAACCACCAGTGAAAGCTTCTCAGGGGACAACACAGCGCAACTACCCAGCAGTTTGGTGCTACTGGATCTTTGGCAAACACATGGTCTGACTCAACTCAAGCCCAAAGGAGCCCAAGACTGGCCCACCAACAACACAGGGACCAAATCCTGCTCATAATAGGCAGACAGAGCCATCAGAGATGGCTGATGTCTTTTCTCAAGGGACATTACACTGCAGAGCACTGAAGAATCTCTTCTAGATTAAGCCACTACTTTCAAGAGAAGGAGATGTAGCTGACTTTCCTAACACACAGAAATAGACACAAAGAATTAATACAAAATGAGAAGACAGAGGAAAATGCCCAAAGGAAAGAAGAGGACAATCACAGCAAAGAGAGCTAAATGAAACAGATATAAATAAAATGCATGATAAAGGATTTAACATAATGGTCATAAAGATATGCACTAGACATGAGAAGAGTGGAGGACCTCTGTGAAACCCTTAACAATGGGATAGAAAATGGGGCATCTGGGTGGCTGTCAGTTAAGCGTCTGACACTTGATTTCAGCTCAGATCATGATCACAGGTTTATGGGATCGAGCCCCACATCGGGCTCAAAAACACAGAAAAGAACCAATCAGAAATGAAGAACTCAATAACTGAAAGTAAAAATACACTACAGGGAATAAATAGACTAGAAAAAGCAGAAAAACGAATCAGCTACCTGGAGAACAGAGTAATGGAAAGTATTCAAACTGAACAGGAGAGACAAAAAAAAAATAATAAAAAATGAAAACACATTTTGGAATTCAGTAACATCATCAAGCGTAATAACATTTGCATTATAGGGATCTGAGGAGAAGAGAGAAAAGAGGACAGAAAATCTATTTGAAAAAAAATAATAGCTAAAACTTTCTGAATCTGGAGAAATGGAAAGCCAGATCAAGAAGGCATAAAGGTTCCCCCCGGGAAAGTCAACAAAAGAGGTCCACACCAAGACATGTAGTAATGAAAATGGCAAAAAGCAGTGGTGATACAGAGAATTTTAAAAGCAGCAAAAGAAAACAGCTGAACATAAGGGAAACTCCATAAGACTATCAGCTGATTTTCTTCAGCAGAAACTTGACAAGCCTTACAAGAATGGCATGATATATTCAAGATACTGAAAGAAAAAAAACCTGGAGCCAAGAAGACTCTATCCAGCAAGGCTATCATTCGGAACAGAAGGAGCTTTGAGTTTCGCAGACAAGCAAAAGTTATGGGAATTAATGACTGCTAAACCAGCCCTACAAGAAATGTTACAAGGGACTCTGAGTGGAAAAGAAAGACCATAAGCAGGAGTAAGAAAAATAGGAAGAATAAAAGCAATAAAATTAAGTATCCCTATAAAAATCAGTCAAGAGATGCACAAAGTAGAAGGATAAAAATCAGTCAAGAGATGCACAAAGTAAAAGGATGTAAAGTATGATAACATATGCCTAAAACATTAGGGGGTAAAGGAGTAAACATTGAATTCAACCTTACACCATCATCAACTTACAGACTGCCATATGTATAAGATACATAAGATACAAACAGAATAGTAACCACAAATCAAAAATCAGTGATATACAAAAAATAAAAAGAAAGGATTCCAAATATATTACTAAAGAAAGCCAACTAACCGTGACAGAAGAGAGCAAAGAAAGGAACAGAGAAGAACTACAAAAACAACCATAAAATGAATAACAAAATGGCAATAAACACATCCCTATCAATAATTATCTTGAATGTAAAAGGACTAAATGCTCCAGTCAAAAGTCATAGGGTGACAAAATGGATTTAAAAAATCTTTTTGCTCCCAACAAGAAACTCATTTCCTACCCAGTGACACATTCAGATTGAAAGTGAAGGGATGGAGAAGCATTCGTCATGCAAATAGATGTGAAAAAAGCTGGGCTAGCAACACTTCTGACAAAATTGACTTTAAAACAAACACTAACAAGAGACAAGAACACTATATAATCATAAGGGAAACATTCCAACAAGAAAATATAATAATTGTAAGTAAATATTCATGGACCCAACATGTAAGGACCTAAATACATAAAGCAGCTAGTAATAAACATAAAGGAATTAATCAATCAATCAATTAATTAATAATAGAAGGGACTTACCATCCCACTTACAACAATGGACAGATAATTCAAACAAAATCAAAAGGGAAATAGTGGCTTTGAATGACACAATGCAGGAGATGGATTTAACAGATATACTCAGAACAATCCTAAAAAAACTAGAACACATTCTTTACAAGTACACATGGTACATTCTCCAGAACAGATCACATATTAGGCCACAAAACAAATCTCAACAAATTGAGAAAAAAATGGAAGTCATACCATGCATCTTTTCTGACCACAACATTGTGAAACTAGAAATCAGCCACAAGAAAAAATCTGGAAAGAGCACAAATACATGGAGAATAAACAATGCTATGACACAATGAATGGGTCAACCAAGAAATCGAAAAATAAATGGAGACAAATGAAAGTGAAAACACAACAATATAACCTCTTTGGGAGGCAGCAAAAGCTATTCTAAGAGGTAAGTCTGTAGTAGTACAAGCCTTCCTCAGGAAGCAAGAAAAATCTCAAACAACTTAACCTTACACCTAAAGGAGCTAGAAAAAGAACAACAAACAAAACCCAAAACCAGAAGAAGGAAGGAAATAATAAACATTAGAGCAGAAATAAAACAGAAACTCAAAACAGAATAAAACACATCAATGAAAGCGGAAACTGGTTCTCTGAAAAGATCAACAAAACTGATATTTAGCTAGATTCATCAAAAAGAGAGGACTCAAATGAAGAAAATCAGAAATGAAAGAACAGAAATAACCAACACCAGAGAAATACAAAGAATTATGAGAACATTATGAAAAATTATATGCCAACAAATTGGACAACCTAGAAGAAATTGATAAATACAAAGAAACATATAATCTCCCAAAACTGAATCAGGAAGAAATAGAAAATTTGAACAGATTACCAGCAAAGAAATTGAATCAGTAATCAAAGAACTCCTCCAACAAACAGAAGTCCAGGCTTACATGGCTTCACAGGTGAATTCTACCAACACTTAAAGATTAATACCTATTCTTCTCAACTTTTCCAAAAATTTAAGAGGAAGGAAAGCTTCCAAATTCATTCTATGAGGCCAGCATCACCCTGAACCCAAAACAAGATAAAGACACCACGAAAAAGAGAAATACAGGCTAATAACTTTGATGAATATAGATGGAAAAATTCTCAATATTACTAAACCGAATCCAACAATACATTAAAAAAAACATTCATCACAATCAAATGGGATTGGTTCCAAGGATATAAGGATGGTACAATATTTACAAATCAATCAACATGATATAACACATCAATAAGAGTAATGATAAAAACCATATGATCATTTCAACGGATGCAGAAAGAGCATTTGACAAAGTACAACTTACATTCACAATGAAAAACCTCAAAAAAGTAGGTTTAGAGGGAACATACTTCAACACATTAAAGGCCAGATATGAAAAACCCACAGTTAACATCATCCTGATGAAGCTGAAAGTTTTTCCCCTAAGGTTAGGAATGAGACAAGGATGTCCACTCACACCACATTTATTTAACATAGTACTGGAAGTCCTAGCCACAGCAATCCCACAACAAAAAGAAATAAAAGGCATCCAAATCGAGAAGAAGTAAATCTTTCACTCTTTGCAGATGATGTAATACTACATACAGAAAACCCTAAAGGCTCCACCAAAAAACTACTAGAACTAATAAATGAATTCAGTTAAGATTGTAGGATACAAAGTTGATATACAGAAACCCATCGCATTCTGTACACTAATAATGAAGTAGAAGAAAGAGAAATTAAGAAAACAATCCTATCTATACTTTCACCAAAAATAGTAAAATACCTAGGAATAGACTTAGTCAAGGAGGTGGAAGATCTGTAGTCTAAAAACTGTAAAACACTGATGAAAGAAACTGAAGACAATACAAACAAATGGAAAGATATTCCATGCTCACAGAAGAACAAATATCATTTAAATGTTCATACTACCCAAAGGAATCTACATATTTAATGCAATCCCTATCAAAATACCAACATTTTTCACAGAACTAGAACAAACAAACCTAAAATTTATATGGAGCCACAAAAGACACCAAATAGCGAAAGCAATCTTCAAAAAGAGTAAAACTGGAGGTATTACAATCACAGTTTCAAGATATACTACAAAGCTGTACTAATCAAAATAGTACAGTACTGGCATAATAATAGACACATAGGATCAATGGAACAGAATATAAAATCCAGAAATAAACCCATGATTATATTGTCAACCTTCGACAAAGCAGGTAAGAATACTGAATGGGGAAAAGACAGTCTTCTTTAACAAATGGTGTCGGGAAAACCGAACAACTACATGAAAAAGAATGAAACTGGACCATTTTCTTACACCATATACAAAAATAAACTCAAAATGGATTAAAGACATAAATGTGAGACCTGAAACCATAAAAATTCTAGAAGAGGGCTCAGGCAGTAATTTCTCTGACATCAGCTGTAGCAGCATCTTTGTAGATAGGTCTCCTCCAGCAAGGGAAACAAAAGGAAAAATAAACCATTGGGACTACATCAAACTAAAAACGGTTCCGTGGAGCAAAGTAAACAAAAGCACTAAAAGGCAACCTACAAAATGGGAGAAGATATTTGCAAATGACTTATCTGATAAAGGGTTAGTATCCAAAATATATAAAGAACTTATACAATTTAACTTAAAAAAAAAAACAATTAACCCAATTAAAAAATGGTCAGAAGACATGAACAGACATTTCTCCAAAGAAGACATCTAAATCGGCCAACAAACACATGAAAAGATGCTCAACATCACTCATCATCAGGGAAATGCAAATCAAAACTACAATGAGAGATCACCTCACATCTGTCAAAATCACTAAAATCAAAAACACAAGAAACAAGTGGTCATAAGGATATGAAGAAAAAGGAACCCTAATGCACTGTTGGTGGGAATGCAAACTGGTTCAGCCACTGTGGAAAATAGCATGAAAGTTCCACAAAAAATTAAAAGAGAATTACCATATAATCCGGGAATTCCACTACTGGATATTTGCCCAAAGAATACAAAAACACTAATCTGAAAAGATATATGCACCCCTGTTTACTGCAGCATTATTTACAATAGCCGAATTATGTAAGCAGCCAAAGTGCCCATATACATATGAATGGATCAAGAAGGTATAGTGTGTGTATTATGAAATATTAGCTATAAAAAAGAATAAAATCTTGCTATTTGCAACAACATGGATGGATCTAGAGAGTATAATGCTGTGTGAAATCAAAGACAAATACCATATGATTTTACTCATATGTGGAATTTAAGAAACAAAACAAATGAACAAAGAAAAAGAGGGACAAATAAAAAAAACAGACTCAACTACAGAGAATAAACGGCTACCAGAGGGGAGATAGTGGAGTGATGGGTGAAATAGGTGAAGGGGATGAAGAGTCCACTTATCTTGATGAGCACTGAGTAATATACAGTATTTTTGAATCACTGTATTGTACATTTGAACCTAGTAACTCTGTTAGCCATACTGGAATTAAAGTTTTAGTAACGGTAAAATAAAAAAAAATTAAATCAAGAAATAACAAGTGTTGGTGAGGATAAGCAACAGGGAACCCTCATGCACTGCTGGTGGGAATGCTAACTGGTGTAGCCTCTAGGGGAAACAGTATGGAGTTTCCTCCAAATATTAAAAATAGAACCACCATATGATCTAGCAATTCCACTTCTAGGTATTTATCTAAATAATACACTAATTCAAAAAATCTATATGTACTCCTATGTTAACTGCAGCATTATTTACAAAAGCCAGGATATGGAGAAAACCTAAGTACACACTGATAGATGAATGGATAAATATTTATACACATACATATACATACACACACACACACGAATACTACTCAGCCATAAAAAAGAATGAAATCTTGCCATTTGAGACCACACGGATGAACTTGAGGGTATTATGCTAACTGAAATAAGTCATAGGAAAGGGAGGCAAGATGAAAGAAGAGTAGGGGACCTCGGTTCATCTGCCCTTGAATTGAGCTGGGTATCATCAAATCATTCTGAACACCTGTGAATTCAACCTGAGATCGAAGAAAAGAATTGCTGGAATTCTACAAATAGAAAAGCAACCACTTTTTGCAAGGTAGATGAGGAGAAGTGAATCTGAGGGGGATATATCCGAAGATAAAAGGCAGGGGGAGGGAACCTCTGTAAGCCAGCTACCAGAAAGTAATATAGCCCTGAAGCACAAAATCGAACCTTTAGAAGTCAGCTCCAGTGAGAGATGTCCCTACCTGAAAGGTGCTCAGGTGGCAAAGCAGGGCAGAATCCTAGATGGAACAGTGGGGTCTCAGGATTCCCAGATCACAGAAAGAATGGGGGTTCCTGAGCCAGCAGAGTTCTCAAGCACTGAATTGGGGGAACTGGTTATGGTCAAGAAGACCGGAGGAGGCTCTCAGCTCAGTTTGCCATAAACCACTAATGGTGGCACAATGGTGGCACCACTCTCGTGTGGGGCCCTTCAAAGGGCAGAAACGCAGTGACCCTCCACCTTCCCCCAAGAGGGGCGGCACCAGTGTAGGCACCATTGGGGACCACTCTCCATGCGAGGACCCTGCAAAGAGCAGAAAGGCAATGCCCCTCTGTCTTTCCGTTGAGGATCTATGCCAGTGTGCACTGCAGGAGTCTGCACAGTTTGGCACACACAAAAGAGAAGACTGCTTAATACCCGAGGGTTTACTGAAGAGAGGGGGCTGTGACCCTTCAGTTCCAGGGCTGGAGATCAGGATGTGACCATTTTTATTTTTATCCTCTACAAGGGCACAGAAAGCCTTCAGGGAACAAAAGCCACATAGAGCAACCCCAAGCAGCTTACACTGGGCAGCCTCCACCCCCAGCAAGGGGTGTTAAAACTCAACCCAGGCAAAGACACCTGAGAATAAGAGCAGCAGGACCCTCCCCCAGGAGACCAGCTGGAACAAGTGGCAAAAACCAAGTTTAAGGAGCACACAGGACTGCATAACTCCAGTGCTAGAGGAAAAGAGTGTACAGAACTCAAGGGTTTTTCTCATGATTCGTTTATCTTTCAGTATAAAATTTTCCTTTTATTTCTTTTTTTTCCTTTTCAACGAGTTTCTCATTTTAACTCTTTGTTTTTAAGTCTTTTTTTTAACTTTCATTTTCTACATTTACATTTTATAGATATATTTTTTTTTTGGCTTCCATTCACTGTATTAAATTCTATTTTTGTGTGTATATATATAACTTTAGGTTTCTTTTCAATTTGGGGATTTAGTGTCTTCAAACAGACCAAAATACACCCAGGACCAAGTAGATCACACTGTTTTGACATAGCTGGGAAGTTACCAATCCTCATAGAAGACAAATTTGCTTGTAAACCAAAGACTGTAGTAAGGGTTGAAGGACACTATATCATACTTAAAATTAAAAGGTCTACCCAAAAGAAGATCTAACATTTATAAATGTTTATGCTCCTAACTTGGGAGCAGCCAATTATATCAACCAATTAATAACCACATTAAAGAAACACATTGGTAATAACACAATACTAGTAGGGGAATTCAATACCACACTCACAGCAGTGGACAGATCACCTAAGCAGAAGATCAACCAGGAAAAAAGGACATTGAATGACACAGAGGACCAGATGGACTTCACAGATATATACAGAGCATTTCATCCTAAAGCAAAAGAATACACATTCTTCTTGAGTGCACATGGAACATTCTCCAGAATAGATCACATACTGGGTCACAAATCAGGTCTCAACTGGTACCAAAAGAATGGGGATTATGCCCTGCATATTTTGAAACTACAGTGCTTTGAAACTTGAACTCAATCACAAGAGGAAATTTGGAAGGAATTCAAACACTTGGAGGTTAAAGAGCATCCTACTAAAGAATGAATGGGTCAACCAGTAAATTAAAGAAGAATTAAAAAAAAATTCACAGAAACAAATGAAAATGAAAACACAACTGTTCAAAACCTTTGGGATACAGTAAAGGTGGTCCTAAGAGGTAAGTGCATAGCAATACAAGACTTTCTCAAAAAATTAGAGAAGTCTCAAATACACAAGCTCACCTTAAACCTAAAGAAGCTAAAGAAAGAATAGCAAATAAAGCCTAAACCAAGCAGGAGACAAATAATAAAGATTAGAGCAGAAATTAGTGAAATAGAAACAAAAAGAAAAGAACAGATGAACAAAACTAGAAGCTAGTTCTTTGAAAGAATAAGATCAATAAACCCCTACCCAGAATTATCAAAAAGAAAAAAGACCCAAATTAAATAAATCATGAAGGAAAGAGATCACAACCAATACCAAGGAAATGCAAACAATTTTAAGAACATATTAGGAGTAACTCTACACCAACAAATTAGGCAATCTGGAAGAAATGGATGCATTCCTGGAAACATATAAACTACTAAAATTGAAATTTATAAACTACAAAAACTAAAAACAGAAAGAAAAGGAAAACCTGAACAGACCCATAACCGGCAAGGAAACTGAAGCAGTAATTAAAAATTGCCCAACAAACAAGAGTCCTGGGCCAGATGGCTTCCCAGGGGAATTCTACAAACATTTCAAGAAGAAATAAAACCTATTCTTCTGAAGCTGTTTCAAAAAAACAAATAGAAGGAAAACTTCCAAACTCATTCTATGGGGCCAGCATTACCTTGATCCCAAAACCAGACAAAGACCCCATCAAAAAGGAGAATTACAGACCAATATCCCTGATGAACATGGCCAAAACTCTCACAAAGATACTAACCAATAGGATCCAACAGTACATTAAAAGGATTATTCACCACCACCAAGTGAAATTTATTCCTGGGCTGCAAGAGTGGTTCAACATTCCCAAATCAACATATCACATTAAGAAAGGACAAGACCATATGTGATCCTCTCAACTGATGCAGAAAAAACATCTGACAAAATACAGCATCCTTTCTTGATTAAAACTCTCCACAGTGTAGGGAGAGAGGGAACACACCTCAGTATCTTAAAAGCCATCTATGAAAAGCTCACAGCCAATATCATTCTCAATGGGGAAAACCTGAGAGCTTTTCCCCTAAGGTCAGGAACATGTCAGGGAGGCCCACTCTCACCACTGTTGTTCAACATAGTACTAGAAGTCCTAGCAACAGGGCACCTGGGTGGCTCAGTTGGTTAAGCGACTGCCTTCGGCTCAGGTCATGATCCTGGAGTCCCTGGATTGAGTCCCACATTGGGCTCCCTGCTCAGCAGGGAGTCTGCTTCTCCCTCTGACCCTCCTCCCTCTCATGCTCTCTGTCTTTCATTCTCTCTCTCTCAAATAAATAAAATCTTAAAAAAAAAAAAAATAGAAGTCCTAGCAACAGCAATCAGACAACAAAAAGAAATAAAAGGTATTCAAATTGGCAAAGAAGTCATACTCATGTCATAAATGACATGATACTTTATGTGGAAAACCCCAAAAGACTCCACCCCCAAATTGCTAGAATTCATACAGGAATTCAGCAACATGGCAGGATATAAAATCAACGCACAGAAATCAGTTGCATTTCTCTATGCTAACTATGAGACAGAAGAAAGAGAAATTAAGGAATCGATCCCATGTATAACTACACCAAAAACCGTAAGATACCTAGAAATAAAAACCTAATCAAAAAGGTAAAGGTTCTGTACTCTGAAAAACTACAGAAAACTTATGAAAGTATTTGAGGAAGACACAAAAAAATGGAAAAATATTCCATTCGTGGGGATTGGAAGAATAAATATTGTTAAAATGTCTATACTACCCAGAGCAATCTACACATTCATTGCAATCCCTATCAAAATACCATCAACATTTTTTCAGAGCTGGAACAAATAATCCTAAAATTTGTATGGAACCAGAAAAGACCCAGAATAGCCAGAGGAATATTGAAAAAGAAAACCAAAGCTGGTGGCATCACAATGCCAGACTTCAAGCTATATTACAAAGCTGTAATCATCAAGACAGTATGGTACTGGGGTGCCTGGGTGGCTCAGTTAGTTAAGCGTCTGCCTTCGGCTCAGATCATGATCCCAGGGTCCTGGGATCGAGCCCTGCATCGGGCTCCCTGTTCCACGAGAAGCCTGCTTCTCCCTCTCCCACTCCCCCTGCTTGTGTTCCCTCTCTCGTTATGTCTCTCTCTGTCAAATAAATAAATAAAATCTTAAAAAAAAAAAAAAGGACAGTATGGTACTGGCACAAAAACAGACACACAGATCAATGGAACAGAACAGAGACTCCAGAAATGGACCCTCAATTCTATTTTTTTTTTTTAAGATTTTATTTATTTCAATTCTATTTTTTAAAAATATTTTATTTATTTGTTTGAGAGAGAGAGAGCATGAGCAGGGAGGAGGGACAGAGGGAAGAGGGAGAAGCAGGCTCCTGATGTGGGGTTCAATCCCAGAATCCCAAAATCATGACCTGAGCCTAAAGCAGATGCTTAAGTGACTGAGGCACCCAGGCCCCCCTGAACCCTCAATTCTATGGTCAATTAATCTTTGACAAAGCAGGAAAGATTATGCAATGGAAAAAGGACAGTCCTTTCAAGAAATAGTGCTGGGATAGTTGGACAGCCACATGTAGAAGAATGAAACTGGATCACTTTCTTATACCATACACAAAGATAAACTCAAAATGGATGAAAGACATAAATGTGAGACAGAAATACATCAAAATCCTAGAGAACACAGGCAGCAACCTCTCTGACCTCAGCCGTAGTAACTTCCTGCTAAACACGTCTCCAAAGGCAAGGGAAACAAAAGCACAAATGAACTATTGGGACTTCATCAAGAAGCTTCTGCACAGCAAAGGAAACAGTCAACAAAACTAAGATGCAACCCACGGAATGGGAGAAGATATTTGAAAATGACATATTAGAGAAAGGGCTAGTATCCAAGATCTATAAAGAACTTCTCAAATTCAACCCCCCAAAAACAAATAATCCAGTCAAAAATGGGCAGAAGACATGAACAGACACTTCTCTGAAGAAGACATACAAATAGCTAACAGAGACATGAAAAATTGCTCAACATCACTCGGGATCAAGGAAATACAAATCAAAACCACAATGAGATAACACCTCACACCAGTCCAAAGGCTAAAATTAACAAGACAGGTAACAACAAATGTTGGCAAGGATGTGGAGAAAGGGGAACCCTCTTATGCTGTTGGTGGGAATGCAAGCTGGTACAACCACTCTGGAAAATGGAGGTTCCTCAAGACATTAAAAATAGAGTGACCCTATGACCCAGCAACTGCACTACTAGGTATTTACCCCAAATACACAAATGTAGTGATCCGAAGGGGCACCTGCACCCCAATGTTCACAGCAGTAATGTCCACATTAGCCAAACTGTGAAAAGAGACCAGATGTCCATCAACAGATGAATGGATAAAGAAGATGTGGTATATATATACAAAGGAATATTGCTCAGCCACCAGAAAGGATGAATACTTACCATTTACATTGTTGTGGATGGAACCGGAGGGCATTATGTTAAGTGAAATAAGTCAATCAGAGAAAGACAATTATCATATGGTTTCACTCATATGTGGAATATAAGAAACAGCCCAGAGGATCATAGGGGAAGGGAGGGAAAACTGAATGGGAAGTCATCAGAGAGGGAGACAAATCATGAGAGACTCTTAACTGCAGGAAACAAACTGAGGATTGCTGGAGGGGAGGTGGTTGGGGGGATGGGGCAATTGGGTGATGGGCGTTAAGGAGGGCACATGATGTGATGAGCACTGGATGTTATATGCAACTGATAAATTATTGAACACTACATCTGAAACTAATTATGTACTATACGTTGGCTAATTGAATTTAAATAAAAATAAATAAATGAATGAAATAATCAGAGAAAGGTAAAATACCTTATGAGTTCACTTAAATGTAGAATCTATAAAAGAAACGAAACAAAACAAAACCAATCTCATAGATACAAAGATCAGAATATTGGTTGCCAAGGGGTGGAGGTTTGGGAGGTGTATAACAGGTTAAGGGGATCAAGAGGCTCAAATTTCCAATTATGAAATAAGTCATGGGGATGTAATATACAGCATGGTGACAACAGTCAGTAATGTACTGCAAATTTGAAAGACTAAGAAAGTAAATCTTAAACGTTCCCATCATTAGAAAATACCAATGTTTTAATTTTGGTGACAGACGGTAACTAGACTTATTGTGGTGATATTTCCCACTGTATTTAAAGTGTCCCATCATTATGTCATACACCTGAAACTAAGATAATATCGTATGTCAAATATACTTAATAAGAAAGAAAATGTGAAGCCCAAAATACAATAGTACACACAGGTTGTATACACCCTCACAGTTATGTAAGAAAAAAAGCAAGTGTGAGGTTTCCAGGTTTTTTACATAATTATTTATCACTTAAAAAAACAAAATCACTCATGAGAAAAAATTATCCTACATTTGGTTAATTCTCAAAGAAAAAGATCACTATTTCACAGACTAGAATTCTAAAACTTCTATTTTATATGTTTCACATATTTTGGTGAAAATTAAACAATTCCAATCATTTTTCCAACTTAGCTTATACATGACATATATAGACACATATATACACACATGCGTGTGTATTTAAATTGAAATTCTGCGCAGAGATATTTAGGAAGTATTAAATGTTACCATTGATAAACTTACGAATCAACATGCAGAACCCTCTGGCCACTTCTTGAACATGCAGCTGCAATGATGGATTCAGGCAAACCTATAAAAACACACAACTATATCACTCAGAATGTAGAAAAATATATAGAGAGAGAAATCTTACACAAATAGTTCATGCATGCCATCACTGCATATAAAAGTTTATCAAAGGAGGCTCATCCTTGTATTCAAACTTCTAACATTTGTATCATTGGATATTTGTTAAATGTACACTACTTATCCTGAAATTTTATTATGTGGAGATTTTTTTTAAATCAAGCACGTAAAATCTTTTTATATGCAAATTTCCATAAATGAGCAACTTTCAAAATATTATTCATATAGCACTTTGTTATTTAGTAGCTATGTTCACATACTAACTCATCTCATTTTCCAAACTGCACTGACAGTGAAGCATCATCAGCACAGAAATGAAATACTGAGGGGCAAATATGTTAATTTGTTGCCCAATGCTTTAACATTTTTTCCTATTGTTGAAATTTGAATCCAAATCTAACTCCAAAGCCATCCAGTGCCTATGAGGGGGAATGGCATACATTTTTCAGTTTAAGCAATAGGTTAGGTAGTTCAAAAAGAGGCCATTTATTGAGACCTGAAACCATAAAACGCCTGGAAGAGAACAGAGGCAGTAATTCAATGGACTATCACACAGCCATAAAAAAAGGATGAGATCACGCCATATGCAACAACATCGATGAGCCTAGAGGGCATTATGTTAGGCGAAATCAGTGAGACAGAGAAATAGAAATACCGTATGAATACACTTATATGTAGAATCTAAAAAACAAATGAATAAACAAACAAAAAGCAGAATCAGATCTACAAATACAGAGAACAAATTGATGATTGCCAGAGGGGAGTAGAGGGGGGCACGAGCAAAAGGTGTGAAAGGGAATGGAAGATACAGGCTTCCAGTTATGAAGTCACAGGAATAAAAGGTACAGCATAAGGAATATAATCAATGATATTTTAATAGCACTGTATGATGACAGATGGTAGCTATACTTTTGGTGACCATGGCATAATGTAGAGAGAAGTTGAATCACTATGTTGTACAACTGAAAAATAATGTAACTGTTGTCTAAATGAATGAATGAATGAATGAATGAATGAACGAACGAAGAAGAAAATCCTATTTTAAAAAAGAGGCCATTTACAAGACACATTATCTCACTTTCTGGTTAATACAGCAGTTTGAAAAGAACATTAGTGTTCTGGAATCAAATCGAGCCACACCATAAAGTGGGTTATCATAAAGGAAATATACAAGTACTAACAAAAAAAAAAATCACAAATTACCAAAGAATGATTTCATAACATAAAAATTTCAGATGTTCACCAGTTAATACACTATATTATACATTCAAGATTGTTCCATAACTTTTTATTGTAAAATCTACCATTTCAGTAGAAACTATTAAGAATCACTTATATGTAGAAACTATTAAGAATCACTTATATCAGTCAGACAAAGCATGTTTTGAAAGTTTAGTGCAATTCTGTAGTACTACCACCGACTCTTTCACTATAATGAAGCACCTTGATCCTCTTGGATTTTTATGTAGTAGAAAAGAAACAGCACATTTTTTTTTTTTGTCAAGGATTTAAACTACACACTAAGCATCAAGGATTTCAAGAAAAGAGAAGAGTTATCTTCCTTATGTAAAAAGCAATAGGCATATGGAAGCAATTGACACAATCTAGCTAAAAACCACATTAAACACAAGCTCCAGCTGCATTCACAGAAGAACTAGAGTTTTCCAGTGGGGACTACTGTGGGTGTATAGTGTTTGGTTCAAAAACAAAGTTCTGACTCGATGTACTGAAGACAGCCATTAAATATCAATTATTGGAAATAATCCATCATAAACTTTCAACTTTAACTTCAGATAATTCAAAGAGAAAACATAGTAAGAATTTGTGGTGTAGAAGGAACTAGGAGAAAGAAAGTTTTATTTTTTTTTGAAAGTTTTAAATAGTTAAGCATACTTAGTTCTTCAAACAGTCAAAACTGTATTGTTCTAATGTCTTTTATCTTAAGACTATCTGAACTTTTTACACCTAAAGAAATAACTTTTCTCATTAATGAAACGCAGTCACTATGGTACTTTAAAAGCTGCCAAACATCACAAACATTAAAAAGGACAACAGGAAAGAAATATTTGGGAAGGAGAATTAGTATGTTAAAGCATGTAATAATGACAGCACTAATAATATACCACCAAACATTAGTATAGGGCTTTATGGTTCACAGTATCTTTTCATATACATCACCTCATTTATTCCTCATTATAATCCTGGGAGGCAGGCATTATTATCCATGTGAGAAAATGGGATGAGAAAGATTAAATAACTTGCCAAAGATCAAGTAATTCATTAATTTGATATCTCAAATTCAATTACCATGGTAAATTCACTCTCTTCAACTTGGACATGAGTTTGAGAATGAGGATTCAAGGGGAGGACAGCAGCATAAGGAAATGAGTATGGTCTCAATCAGACAGACCTAGGCTTGAATCTTTTTTTTTTTTTTTTAAAGATTTTATTTATTTATTTGAGAGAGAGAGAATGAGAGAGAGCAAGCACATGAGAGGGGGGAGGGTCAGAGGGAGAAGCAGACTCCCTGCCAAGCAGGGAGCCCAATGCGGGACTCGATCCAGGGACTCCAGGATCATGACCTGAGCCGAAGGCAGTCGCTTAACCAACTGAGCCACCCAGGCGCCCCCCTAGGCTTGAATCTTAATTTTGCTGCTTAACTAGCTATGTGACCTCACACAAGTCACTTGCCATCTCTGAGCTTTTGTTTCTTCATCCATCAATGGGAATACCGCCATTTACCTCATAGGACCATTAAGTTGTTGGAGGGTACTTGCTCTATAAAAACTACCTACTTTTATTATTGTTCAGCAAGATACTTTAGAAGCAATACATTTTCATCTAAATACTACTCCAAACATACATCTACTTTTACTAGATGCCAACTCCAATGGCAAGCAACAACAAAATTACTCTCCTATTTGGCTCTATTAGCTCTGACTCTGGATAGGCAAATATGCATGTGGTTATTTCCATGGCTGCAATCAACAGTCAGAGGTCATGTCTCTGGCTGACAAAGCAAAGCCAAGGACAGATTTCAATACTGAACATGGTTGGAGTCCAAATACACAACACCAAAATAACTATCATTTGTGTTTTCCCTTAATACTTCTATCCAGACACTCCCCATTAGTTTGTGAAATTGATAGGCTGTTTCTACATTAAATGGCAAGGGCCTATTATCTTCATGCTTAGAATGATTAACAGACTAATAATACAGTTAGTAATGTCTCCCCACATCTCATATTTCTTCCCACCCATTTAATAAACACTGAGTTAGTTCCTTGAACAGAGGAAGCATGTATTAGATTTTCCATAAATATTTGTTGAAGGAAAGAAAAAAAGAAAGAAAATGGGGAAAGGGAAGATAGAGAAGAATGAAGCAGACTTTGACAGGTGGTGAGAAAAAATAAGATAAGGTTAAGACAATTACTAGCCTAAAAGAGCTGAGTCTAACAAATAAAAATTTAAAGGGATTGGGACACCTGGGTGGCTCAATCAGTTAAGCATCTGCCTTCAGCTCAGGTCATGATCCCAGGGTCCTAGGATCCAGTCCGCATCAGGCTCCTTGCTCAGTGGGAGCCTGCTTCTCCCTCTGCCTGCTCTGCCTGTTGCTCCCCCTGCTTGTGCGCATTCTCTCTCTCTCTCTGACAAATAAATAAAATCTTTAAAAAAAGAATTTAAAGGGATTAAAATAATAATTAAAACTATTATAAGAACACAATGGAAAGATGCATTCCCTCTGTGGAGCAGTCACTGAAAGCTCCAAACAGCAGAGGACACTAGCTGCGTCTTTCAAGATCTGTAATTAACACAACTGAAGAGTAGAGAAGGAAAAGGTGAAAGAAAAAAAAAAAAGGAAAGTGGAAGGGAGTATTCCCGGCAAAGGGTGAAGGGAGAACCAAAAGGTGATGTTCAAAAAAGAGTATCTGGAACCAAACTGGAGTCTGAACTTGGAACCTGTAAGCAACAGGGAATCTTGAAAGGATTTTAGCCAGAACAGCATGGTGAAATCAGTATTTAAAAAAAAAAAAAAACAATTCTAGTAACAGCATGATGAACTTGTATAAAATTGGAGCTTTAAGTTTCAGGGGTTTTTTCTTAATTATTGTATAGGAAAAGTTAACATATTTAAACTTGGTCTTATCGATAATTTAGCAAAGTAGGTAAAATAACTGCTTGTTTTGTTTAAATTCATATTTATATGCTCAATTTTAATAGCATTTAAACCCTTGACTGATTTAAAAATGAAACCTTTTTTTAACATTTGGCACCATAAAATGTGAACTACTTCTGAATCATTACTCAAATTCACACAATGTCCTGTGAGGCCTTTATACAAAACATATATAAGCTTACAATGAATTACATAGTCTCTCCCACAAGGAAAAGCCAGACATGAGATAGAAACAGATAACCTAAATCAGGGTCAAATCACAAAGCATTACACTGGAAACACACTGTAAAATATGTGAGTACAAATATACAAGCACAATGTTTTCAACTACAATATGGGACTAATAATATATCTCACAGGAATGTAGGGAGGAATAGGTACAAAGTAATATAAAACATCTTACACAGGGCCTCCTAGCATGTCACTGACATTCAATAAATACTGGTTCTGTTCCCTTCTCTTCTAACCCCTTCAATAAGATTAGTTATTTGAAGAGGAAAAAAAGAAAATCACTTGTTTACTGAAGTTATCTTCAAAGATGTAAAAACTTAAAAAGTTTTTGAAAAGAAGTCCATTAGCCTTTTCTATATGTACATTACAGGCTTTTTCTATATGTTCACTAAAGAAGTTCACCCAACACTTAGTATTATTTAAACATTCCATATTATTAAGTATGGTTATTAAATTCATTTGTGAGGCCATATCAAATAACTCTGGAAAAGACTGTAGGAAAAATATCTAATTCTGATTCAAGACAAACACCTTTTACCGGCAAGTCATTTTTATCAAACCACACAAGTTTTAAGTATTAAATTAGCATTTCATAAGTTTGTAATGGGGGAAATTAAGGTTTGTTACTTCATGTCTTTTTCAGTTGAGATTCCGTATAAAGTTGACAGCTAGAAAAAATACATTAAAGGCTTATGGAACATTATATGATCATATACACAAACATGTATAGTCCCAGATTTCTGCAATTTTCTAAAACCTGTCTAGATAAGATAAAGAAGTTTCATTCTCAAATGAAGGAGTTAGGCTAAAATCAGAACCAAACGTATGAAATTAGTATTTTCAAGAATCTTATCTAAAATATTTTATAGGAATGAAACCATTATTCATTCACTTTTCAAAATCCCCTTTTAATCCAAGTCCTTAATGTTGAACTTCATCTTTTACAACTATAAGATTTAAGTTAGTTCTCTATGATCTGTTCTTAAAACTGTATTAAGTGTCTGGAATTGATTTTTCCTGATGCTATACTTACATAAGATAAACATAAAATAAAATAAAATACTTACACCACTCCCAACATATTGAACAATAAATAAGAGATTCTCCTGACAGAACTTTGATGACCTGGCAAGGCCCAAGTGCTTTCAGCCCAAATCATATGAAACTATAAATCACTCTTTATTTTATAGAACATTTCAAAATGGATCCCTGCTTTCTACCTTGAAAGTCATTTCATGTGTTATTTATAACCAGTGAAGACCAGAATGGAAAGAAAATTACACAGAACTAGAAAATTCACTGTAACTATTTTTTATAAATAACTTTTTTTAGGAAAAAATACAGAACTACTGTACTGGCAAGGAAAAATTTGTGGGCATGACAAGCTTTTAGAGAGCCACATTCCTTACTACATAACCCTATGTACAGACCTTCTGCACCGTCATAAAAAAGCACAAACAACATTAGGTACAGAACTGACTAAACTGAGCAATGCAAAAGTAAAACCACATGCTTAACTCACAGAGCAGCCACTCAAATAAATGACATTAATAATTAAACGGAAATTGAATTTCAACCCAGGTTCAAGTAGTTTTGTTCATTCCTATTAAATTCTAATTAAAAGTTTATATCTTTTATTTTTTAGCAGTTACCTGAAAAAGAGAAAAAAGTGCCAGTGAAGCAGCCCAAGGAACTACCAAGAAGTACAGATAAAAATAGTTCTTGGGCGCCTGGGTGGCTCAGTTGGTTAAGCAACTGCCTTCGGCTCAGGTCATGATCCTGGAGTCCCGGGATCGAGTCCCGCATCGGGCTCCCTGCTTGGCAGGGAGTCTGCTTTGCTCTCTGACCCTATCCCCTCTCATGTGTTCTCTCTCATTCTCTCTCTCTCAAAATAAATAAAATCTTAAAAAAAAAAAAAAGAAAAAAAAATAGTTCTTAAATTGACAACTATTTTAATTCACTATGACTCATACGAAATACTGAACATATTAGTAAGTACTAATGGAGTATCTATGGATTTCTTCTTCATGGGAGAGTATAGTTATTAATATCTATGTAATTTTTAGAACTTTACAAAAGTATATTATCCATTAAATGTTAACTTACAAAATTTATGTTAATTTTTTTAAAATTCAATATAGTATGAGCTCTGAGTGTTAAACAACAAGAACACTGTTCCAATATTCAGAGTACTGAACTGAACATCCAGAAAACTGGATTCTTGTTTTCAGATTTATACTAAATAGTTGGAAATCATTTAACCTCTTTGGAATTCAGCTTCCTTATAAATATCCTTATAGATAAAATGAAGGGCTTGAAATAAATGGCCCATAAGGTTTGTGACAAGATCTCAAAGGTGAATCTTAAAGGTGATCAACAACTTGGCCTCTGTTCTTGGGCAAATGACTTGAACTTTAAAAAATAAAAACAGAACTCTGGGAAGATGACATTAGCAGCAAAGTTGTTAAATCTCCCCCAAGATTCCCATAAAGACAGACCGTGTAACCAAAATACCAAAACCAAACACCTAGGGGCAACATCTATAACAAAGATAGGTGACAAAATATGATGAACTCCAAAATACAAGTGGATCATTACAAATCATCAATAGCTATAAGATCCACACGTTATCAGAAAGAATCCATAAGAAAATAAGGGAAGACAAATTTGTGACAGCCCTGAAAGCCAAAGAAACCCAAAATTGCTATTAAGCATTCACTGGAAACTTAGCAGGCCATTTGAGAACAGTAGCAGCAACTGGGAGGAATTTTTCAGGCTCCAACCTATGGATGAGTGCAAAGGAACCTCTGGGAGTGCTAGAGTGGTGGGGGGTGTGGGAGGTGGAGTTGGGCCCTATAAACTTAGGAAACTAATGAAACAAACTCTCCATATAGATAAATCCCTGAACTGAGGAGTAACTTGGGAATCTAATCCAAAGTCAGTAGAACAGGAAAAATAGGGGCAAAGGAAAGAGAAGCTCCATACAAAACTAGGAGAGGGTAACACAGCCAGATCTCAGGCTACATTTTTTTTATTACTTTGTGAAAACAAAAAAAGAGAGATCTAGAACAGTGACATTAGAAAAGCTATCCTGACCCACACTCCTCATTTAAAAGCACACAGAAAAATTTCACTTAAAAATGAGCAACATAAAAGGATCTTAGTTGAATCCTATGCAATGCACAGGTAAAAAAAAATACAGGAAAAAGGAGTGAAATAATAACCCAAGAGACAATGAAATAAAGCATGCCAGAAAGACATGCTCACAAATTAGATAAAAACTATAACCCAGGGGCGCCTGGGTGGTTCAGTGATTAGGCATCTGCCTTCAGCTCAGGTCATGATCCCAGGGTCCTAGGATTGAGTCTAGCATCAGGCTCCCTGCTCGGCAGGAAGTCTGCTTCTCCCTCTGCCTGCCACTCCACCCCCTCCACGCTTGTGCTATCTCTCTGACAAACAAATAAAATCTTAAAAAAAAAAAAAAAAACAACTATAACCTAACTATGGTAATAGAAGCTAAAAAAAGAAAGAAATATAAGAAAATAATAGAAGCTCTGAAAGAACATAAATCAAAATTAAAAAAACTCCAAAGTGTGATTAGAGAATAGTAACATTTGAAAAGAGCAAAATAACTCAAGAAGAAATTAAAGAAAAAATCATTTCAGAAATAAAAATTAAGCTAGAAAGACCACTAGAGCAAAGAAACACAATGGATACATGCCTTAGGAAAAACTGAAGATGCAAACAAGGGCATAAATGTACTGAAATTATGTTTAAAAAAGAGAGGCCTTATCTTTTACATATATATTGAAATATTTACACATAGAATATGATATCCTGAATTTACTTAAAAATAATTTAGGGGGCGCCTGGGTGGCTCAGTCGTTAAGCGTCTGCCTTCGGCTCAGGTCATGATCCCAGGGTCCTGGGATCGAGTCCCACATCGGGCTCCTGGCGCAGCGAGGAGCCTGCTTCTCCCTCTCCCACTCCCCCTGCTTGTGTTCCTGCTCTCACTATCTCTGTCTCTGTCAAATAAATAAATAAAATCTTTAAAAAAAAATAAAAAAATAAAAAATAAAATAATTTAGGGCTGGATAGTGAAATGAGAAGATGAGGGGTATAGAGAACACAAGATGGTCCATAAATGGATAACTGTTGAAACTGGGAGATTGGTACATGGGGGTTATTTTAGTCTACTTTTTTATGTTTGAAATTTTCCATAATAAAAAGTTTTAAAAATAAAGCTTAATACCAAATTTTGGACAGCTAATGAAAGCTGGGGACTCTACCAAATAAATAATCTCTTGGAAAGCAGAGATTTAGTATTCTGTTTTTACCTACATAGAGAAAAATGTATCAACTCAAATTCTCTTAATGAAAGTTTTACTAAGTAATGTAAATATTTGCTGAAGACTTATCCCATGCCAGGAAATGAAATAAGCAGATTCCATTACAATTAATTTTAACTTACTTTTCATTACACTAATATTTCTGTTTTATCAATTTAAGTGACTAAAATGATCTTTTCACAGCAAAGACTATCCCAGGTGAGCTCCCTTCAGACATAATAATATTTAACTTGTGATGAAAAAACAGTTTCTTTGTTCAGCACATATCTTATTTCTCTGCCACAGAAGTGAAATTTATTATATTACCTATAAAGCTATGAGACTAAACAGATGAAAGAGACTGTATACTCATTCCAAGAATGTTATAATCATGAAACAACCTCCTTCCCTTATTTAAAATCTTATCATGAAATCCACTTTTTAAAAAAATATTATATATTTTAATATTAATACTTTTAATAACATTTAATACTTTTTATTAATATTTTAATAGTTTTTAAAAAGTATTATACCAACAAATTGGACAACATGGAAGAAAGGAATAAATTTCTAGAAACATATAAACTACCAAAACTGAAACAGGAATAGAAAATTTGAAAAAACCAATAACCAGCAAAGAAATTGAGTTAATTGTCAAACAAAAGTCCAGGACCAGATGGCTTCAAAGGCAAATTCTACTAAACATTTAAAGAAGAGTTAATACCCATTCTTCTTAAACTATTCCAAAAAATAGAAAAGGAAAGAAAACTCCCAAATTCATTCTACGAGGCCAACATTACCCTGATAACAAAACCAGATAAAGACAACAACAAATACAGGCCAATATCTCTGATAAACATAGATGCAAAAATCTTCAACATAATATTACTAAACCAAATTCAACAATATATTAAAAAAATCATTAATCAAAGATCAAGTGAGATTTATTCCTGGGGTGCCAGTGTGGTTCAATATCTGCAATCAATGTGATACATCACATCAATAAGAGAAAGAATAAAAACCATATGATTATTTCAATAGATGCAGAAAAAGCACTTGACAAAGTACAACATCCATTCATGATAAAAACCCTCAACAAAGTAGGTCTAGAAGCAACATACCTCAACATAATAAAGGTCATATATGAAAAACTCACAGCTAACATCAGCCTTAATGGGGAAAAACTAAGAGCTTTTCCAGTAAGGTCAGGAAGAAGACAAAGATGTCCACTCTCACCACTTGTATTCAACACAGAACTGGAAGTCCTAGCCACAGCACTCAGACAACAAAAAGAAATAAAAAGGCATCTAAATAGGTAAGAAAAAAGTAAACTCTCAGTATCTACAGATATATATAGTTTCATATATATATATATATATATATATACACACACACACACATATATATGATATATATAACCCTAAGGACTCCACCAAAAATCTGCTAGAACTGATAAATTCAGTAAAGTCACAAGATATAAAATCAATGTACAAAAATCTGCTACATTTCTACACACGAATAATGAAGAGAAAGAGAAATTAAGAAAACAATTCCACTTACAATTGCTCCCAAATCAAAGATACCTAGAAATAAATTTAACCAAAGAAGTGAAGACCTATTGAAAACTATAAAACACTTATGAAAGAAATTCAAGACAACACAAAGAAATGAAGACATTCCATGCACATGGACTGGAAGAAAAATACTATTAAAATGTCTATACTACCCAAAGCAATCTACACATTTAATGCAATCCCTTCAAAATACCACCAGCATTTTTCGAGCTAGAACAAACCTAAAATTTGTATGGATACACAAAAGACTCCAAATAGCCAAAGCAACCTTGAAAAAGAAAAGCAACTCTGGAGGCATCACAATTCTGGACTTCAAGTTCTATAACAAAGCTATAGTAGTCAAAACAGCATGGTACTGGCACAAATATCACACAAAGACACACAGATCAATGGAACAGAATAGAGAACCCAGAAATGAACCCTAACTATATGGTCAACTAATCTTTGACAAAGCAGGAAAGAATGTCCAGTGGGAAAAAGACAACAAATGGTGTTGGTTAAACTGGACAACAACATGCAAAAGAATGAAACTGGACCACTTTTTTCACCATACACACAAGTAAATTCAAAATGGATGAAAGACCTAAATGTGAGACCTGAAACCATGAAAATCCTAGAGGAGAATGCAGGCAGTAACCTCTTTGACATTGGCTGTAGCAAGTTTTTTCTAGATAGGTCTCCCGAGGCAAGGGAAACAAAAGCAAAAATAAACTATTGAGAGTACATCAAAATAAAAAGCTTCTGCACAGCAAAGGAAACAATCAACAAAACTAAAAGGCAACATATGGAATGGGAGAAGATATTTGCAAATGACATTACAGATAAAGGGTTAGTATCCAAACTATATAAAGAACTTAGAAAACGCAACACTCAAAAAACCCAAATAATCTAATTAGAAAATGGGCAGAAAACATACACAGACATTTCTTCAAAGAAGATATACAGATGGCCAACAGACACAAGAAAAGATGCTCAGCACCACTTATTATCAGGAAAATGCAAATCAAAAGTACAAAAGTACAATGTGGTATCACCTCACACCAGTCAGAATGGCTAAAATCAACAAGACAAGAAACAACAGGTGTTGGCAAGGATATAGAGAAAGGGAAACCCTCCTGCATTGTTGGTGGGAATGCAAACTGGTGCAGCCACTCTGGAAAACAGTACGGAGGTTCCTCAAAAAGTTAAATATACAATTACCCTATGATCCAGCAATTGCTCTACTGGGTATTTACCAAAAAAATACAAATACACCAATTCAAAGGGATACATACATCCCTATGTTTATTGCAGCATTAGAAGCAGCCAGGCGTCCCTCAACTGATGAATGGATAAAGAGGTCGTACACACATTATACACACAAACACACACACACACACACGTATGCACACACAATGGAATATTACTCAACCATAAATAAGAATGAAATATTGCCATTTGCAAAGACACGGATGAAGCAAGAGAGTATAATGCAAGGTAGAAAAGTCAGGGAAAGAGAAATACCACATGATTTCACTCATTTGTGAAATTTAAGAAACAAAACAAATGAGCAAAGAGAAAATAAAAGACAGAGACAAACCAGGAGACAAACTCTTAACTATAGAGAACAAAGGGATAGGTTACCAGAGGGGAGCTCATGTGTGCACTCTCACTCTCTCTCTCTCCCTCCCCCCCTTCTTCTTCCCCTCACCACGCCCCCCAAATAAATTTTAAAAAAACTTTAAAATGTTTTTAATTGAAAAAAATAACAGTAATAAAAATGCCTAAAATGCAGCAAGACAGCTCTTTTTTCATTTTCTCTTACTCTGTAAATATGGTATAATGCTAAAGAAAATATTTTAATCATATATAGCCTGACCCCTAACAATTTTTTTTCATTTTTCCCTTACTTTCCAGTCTTTGTCCACATGTATACAAGGCAGAAAATGAAACACAAAGGGGTTAAGTAATTTGTCCAAAGTCATTTACCCAGTAAATGGTGAGTTAATACTGGAATCTAGCCACTGTGGCTCAAGTCTGTGCTCTTAAGTACTATACTTTTTCATGACATCTAAATCTCCTTGTCCATCCCCACCAAGCAACCTTACAATTAACTCCATTTTCTGAATTACTTGATTCTCAGAAATGAGTACTTTAACTGGTAGATACTAATAATGCTAGAAAGGTATGTTCCCTTTTGTGAATTAACTGGCATTAATTAACTGGCAGCTACTAAGTGTAGAAGGAATCAAAGAACTAAGAATCAGAGAAAAAAACATCATTTTTTGCAACTCCTAATGAGAATACTAATTTCTACAAGAATTACCTACTAATGTTAAAACAGTTATGTGAACAGCTGGTATCAAACTGAGTATTTGTACAGTGCCAAATTAGCAATACACAGATTATCTTCAATACACAGGGGAAACATGTCCATACAACAGAAGCATCAGATTGTCATCATTCTAATCTAGGGTTAATCTTAGCAACACTCACGGTGGATCAACCGAATATGATGTGTGTTCTGGCATAATCCAACATGGCATCCAATCACTAAAGATAAATTCTAGCCAAAAATTTTAACTTTGAATCCATCAAGCCTTTAGATATAAACTCTCAGTTTACAGGAAAAACATAGGCTAGAGTAATAAAGTAACTGATACTACAAGGAAGAAAGCAGCCAAATCCAAAAGGCAGAACATTCTGTAGGACCAGTCTCAACATTTCAGTCATCATTTAAAAAAAAAGAACTATACTAGGATAAAACAGACTTACAGTACATTAACAACCAGCAGTGCATAATACTGAATTGGACATAAATTTGTACATATCAGCTATAAAGAGTATTTTGGGGTGGGTGTTTGTAGAAAATTAAATATGGTCTGTGTACTGGAGATAAAAATGACCTGGAATGGATAGAAAGGTATTACTGACTGAAAAAGTTGTAGAATGGTATGTACAGATGACCTTATTTTGTCATGAATGTATTTATGACATTACAAATTTCCTGGGGTGGGGGAGAGGCTTGAAAAGCTATAAACCAAAGGGCATATAAATACAATTACCTTGGTAAATAGGCATAACCTACTGAAGCTGAAGATTTGAAAACCTAGTATACAACACAATAGCAGTGTGTGTGTGTGTACATGTGAGTGTGCAGGGAGGGGGGATTACATCTGTATGCATCTGTACAGACGATCTCACAAGCATAAAACTGGTCAACAAAAGCAAAACACAAAAAGAATACATACAATAGAATTCCAGAAGTTAGACAACGGTCAAAAACAGTTAAAACAATGTATTTTTTAGAGATGCATACACATGTAATAAAGACACTTTAAAAAATATAAGGGAACAATACAATTTACCATAATCATTACATCTATGGGAAAGGAAGGGAAGACAGATGATAGTGATGCACACAAGGAGCTTCTAAAGTTCTGGTAATGCTGTTTTTCTCTAACTGGGTCCTACATACACACCATTCACTTTATTATTGTTCACTAAAATAAATGTACACACACATAATACACATATTTCACTTGTACGTATGTTATTTTATAATATAAATGAAATCTGTGGACCAGATCCCAGGCCACATTGTAAGACTGCCTACTCCACCAGTTAACTGGCTTCCTGTGTGCTTTCAGAGCACTTTAATATATATTTATATTAATTTCAAATTTAACTATGATAAGCAGCTTTAAAATAGATGTCACTCTGGTAGCTTTTAAATATACTGATTTTCTCAAAATAAATTCTCAGATCCGGAGTTACAGAGTCTAAGAGAATAAACATATTTAAAATTCTTAGTACAAACTGTCAAATTACTTTGCTCAAGTGTTATCTCAATTTATAATATATTAATTGACTACAACTTCATCAAAAAATTAGTTCTTACTCTTTTAATGTTTTTAATTAGGTTATTTTGCATTCAACTTATTAAGAAAAAATATTTTCCCAGCAGTCTGTTGACCATTTCTATCTTCTCTTTACATTCTCTGCCCATTTGTCTAAAGAGATCTTGATATTTTTCACATAAATTTGGAGGTACTCATTTTCTGTAATTAGTCCTGTTATGAGTTGCAAATATTTCTTCTGGTTTTCTATTTTTCAGAGTAGATGCTATAATTTTTATATACTCAAATTCCACCTTTTGTTTTTTGAGATTTCAAAGAAGTTATTTCTCTATAGATCAGATGACCCAATCTATACCAATTTTATAGTTCCCACTTTGAAAGAGACTACACTGAGACACTCAGATTATTGTCAGAAAGTCCAAAAATTGATCATATAGTAAAAAAAAAATTAATTTTGACTCAATGAAGAACAGATTATTAGTTCAATGGTGTTAGAATAACTGGATGGTGATTTAAATGGAAAAAAAACCCTCATACATTACATCAAAATAAATTTCAAGTGATTTAAAATTTAAATGTAAAAAATAAAATATTAAAAAATAAACTAGAGTTAATATTTACTTAATCTTGGAAGGGAAAGCTATCTATGTATATCCAAAGGCTGTTAACAAAAGTAACACAAGTATATGTAAAACTGGTGAAATCTGAATAAGGTCATTGGGTAAGGTCAATTTCCTGGTTATGCTACAGTTATCTAGGATGTTACTTGCCATTGGGGAAACTGGGTGAAGTGTATACACTTCCCATACTATTTCTTACAACTGCATGTGAGTCTACAATTATCTCCAAATAAAAACTTTTTAGGAAGGACACTGGAAAGAATATTTGGTTGACATGGAATGATGTTCATGACATACTGTGAGGTGAAAAATAGGTTTCAAAACAGCATCTATGATAAACTTGTATAAACACAGAAAAGTAGACATATATCTATATACACACAGTGAGAAAACATCTGGAAGTACATACATAAAAGTGTTACTAGGTTAATAACACAGTCCTTGAAGGAAAAAGTTATTACCAGATTCATTCTGTCAATTAAGATGCATCCATTGTAAGTGCTGACAAATACTGAAAATTGTAGGAACCAAAAGAATAGTCAATCAAAAAAAGACAAGCTTCATAAACAGGACAATGAGTCCAATACTTGATCTTGAAAATTTAATTTGCAAGTGAAGAAAACAAAAAAACAAAAACAAACAAAAACCTAAAATGGCAAACTCCAGCACATGCACAAGCAGCCTATATGTTATTTTTAACAATGATTTTATTTCAGTGGGAAACTATGTATCTTGAAGTATCTTGAAATCAATGAATAATTAATTCCTGGGAAAAACAGATTATCTCCTGAAATATGACTGTATTCTCTGATCCCATTTTTCACCATTACTTTAGTGGCTGTGATTTTTACTTTCACTTTTAAGTGATAAACACAACCAGGTCATGTAGTTCACCTTCATCAGAAGGTTTGCAAGCTAACACAGATGTAATGATGTTGTAAATGATGAGTTAACATTACAAAACTTGTTGGCATCTGGATTTTAATGTCAACAGTGGTGACTCCCAAAAATGAAGCAATTGCCAACCAACAGCTAGGACACATTAATATAATATTGACAGTATAAGACATTTTTTCACTTGGAAGAATCCCACGAGCTCATTCTAGAATGTAACTCAGTTTTAGCTAGAACAACTCTAGTCTTAATAGTTTGACCTAGGTCAAACTTAACTAAGCCTTAGGTTATATATTTGTAAAATGGAGTTAACTAATCTACCACAGACAGGGTTATTGTGAGAATCAGATTAAATAATGCATTTTAAGACCTTACAACAGTACTCACATATAGTAAATATTTCTCATGTATTTAACAGTGTGTTGTAGGTACTAAAACTAATTCTGTTATCTATTTGGCTTATATAGCTCATCTCAAAGTAACACAGTTCATAGAAAAATAAGGATTAGAACTCACAACTCAGTAAGTCATGGGAATGAAAGGCAGAGCATAACAAATACAGTCAACGATATTGTAATAGCAATGTAATGGGACAGATAGTAGCTACACCTGTGACCATAATATAATGTATAAACTTGTCAAATCACGAAGTTGTGCATCTGAAACTAATGTAACTGTGTCAACTATACTCAAATAAAATTTTTTATTTGAAAAAGAAGTCACAACTCAGCATCTTCCTAATATGCCTTTTATCTGTATGTAAAACCTATTTCTCTACACGTTAGCTTGTGTAAATTTTTCCACAATAATTATTTTTTTAAATTTATTTATTTGAGAGAGAGACAGATAGTGACAGAGATAGCAAGAGAGCACAAGCCGGGAGGAGAGGGAGAAGCAGGCTCCACACTGAGCAGGGAGCCCGGAGTGGGGCTCAATCCCAGGACCCTGGTATCATGACCTGAGCCGAAGGCAGACGCTTTACCGACTAAGCCACCCAGGCACCCCCATAATTATTTTAAACTCATATACAGAAAAGTAGTTTAACAAATGTGCAAATTTGGATCACAGATATATGATCCAAACATTTCAAAGCAATATACAATGATTAAAACTCCATTAATTAATCGCCATTGTAACTCAATGTGAACACAAGGCTGGACAAAAAAGATATGTTAGACTAGTACTCAGGGGAAAAAAAGTAGATGTTGGTACTATTCTAAATGTGATATAAACCAAATCAGTCAAGTAGTATGACTTAAACTCTTGGTAAAATCCAATATGAGATGAAATACTTACACTAAGCACCACACTGGCCTGGCTGCCCCTTGGTCTGTCTCTGTCTGTCTCTCTTTTATCCCTGCGTCTCTTATTTGCAGACTTTTTTTTAAATAGTCTTAATATGATAACATGATGGCTCTCATAGTCATGCTTTGGAAAATCACTACCTGTGATAAATCATCATCTCTTTTTACACTGCCCTTTAATAAGATTATTAGAAAAGCAAAAAGACAATGAATCAATCTTTCAAAGTATCCCTATTTTGTTGGCTACAACTGAATATCCTCAAAATGTTTCCAATCTCTCTAGCATTTCATATATATATAAATACAAACTGACGGAGACTTTTAGTCTATTTTACTTTTAAAACCATTTATATACATATCAGGCAGAACCTAACATTTCAGTTAAAAGACTGCACTGAAACTGAATAGCAGGTGACTTAGCATGAGTAACAGGTCAATTATATGGAATTATAATTATTTCTGTGCATTGGGATTTTATGTTAAACATGAGAATGTGATGATGAGCAGCTGTATTTGATTTTAATTGCTGTAGCTTGAGTTATCCAAAACATCATGAGATCACTAGAGAAAATGAGAAAATGCCATGAGGCATGGGAGATGAAAATGATGCTGCAGAGGGAACTCTGGTAACAGATGTAGCTCCGAGGAATTGGCTCAAACTTATGATTTACAGGGAAGGGTAAGTCTCCCAGAGTCTTCTCCAGAGTTGGCTAACTCCCTTTACTTTCCTAGCTCCTGAGAACAAAAAAGACATACTTTTCCACCAATAAATGCCTGAAGAATTGCAAAGCATTTTTCAGAAACAGGAAAATATGTGGGCTTTCTTTAGCTCCTTCAGCATTCTTATACTGACGAAGAGTTTCATACTATGCCCCAAATAAGATAAATCTGTTCAAAATCTTAAGACAAAACAACAAATAATTCAAGCTGATGAAAGAGAAAAAAAGAATAGAAAACTCGTAAACCCGCAAGATAAGAAATCTGTTAGAAATAGTGGTAATAGACTTACAAAGGTCTTTCCTACCAACCAGCCAATGGGAAGAGGAGGAAGATGACTCAGACACCTGAATCTTTCTGTTGCTTTCCATGGAAAACCCTTCCTGGGAAGCATTCAAGCAGCAACAGTGATGATAAAAGCACCTGGGAATAGCATTATGGGGCATAAAAATCAACTACATTTTCTGAGCACTTACTAAGTATCTTACAGGAATTATTTCACTGAATTCTCAACATAGTTCTGTGAGATTTATTCTCATATAGAAATGAGAAAATTGAAACTTAGACATTAAGGGACATGTGTAAGGTGGTACAAGAGACACAGCTGATTCAAAACCCAATCTGTCTCATTTCAGAACCACATTGTCAATCACTACATTATCACTACACTGCTCAAATGAGATACATACATGTCAAAGTAAATAAAATATATGAATGGTATAGCATTTGTAAAACTAAAGAGTTTTGAAATACCATATTCATTATTATTCATTGTTATTCAGTTAATATTCTCTAGACTTTAAGACTTTTTGCCCCTGACAACACCCCAAAAATATCTACATATATATGGATATATTTTACACAGTGATTATACACACATGAAATATTTGTTTCATAAAACTATATTCATCCTTACTACATGTAATATATTCTGATATATTCTACTCTGCCTCTTTTTTTAATGCTGGAATTGATTTCATGACCCATAAATAGGTGGCATCTTGTCACAGAAAAAAATCATAACTCAACTCTGGACAATAGGTGTATGTATGTTTGGAAATACAGACAGAGGAAGTATGGGCATCCTGTCATGTTAGAAACATACACAGACATCCTGGGAGAAGAGTAAGTAAGATATATATGTAGGAAATCACATATAAGGTATTTGGTAAATATGTTTTCACAAAACCTCCCGCAGTACTACTATTCCCCAACGTTTAGAGAAGCGAAGTTATACCACCAACATCGTAAGCATTATAGTCAATGAGCTTCCAGCCAAAGCTGACATTATGATTCTCAACCAACATCAAAGAATGGAAGCATGCCACCTCCGTGACCTTCCTGATAAAGGCAGCTTACTGTTTGCAAGAAAATTTTTCTGAGCCATTTTGATACCCAAATTTCTAAAGTATATTAAACACTGACCTGACTCCTTAAAAGGACTATACAGAATTTAGCCTTTTCAAGGACCCAGGGTCATACTTACACAGACACAATGGTCAGCTGGTAGACAGGTCACCTAATTCAAATCTCCCACTTTACAGATGAACAACGTGGCGTCCCAAGAGGTGATGCAATTTGCCCAAAGTCACCCAGTAGAAAGGTCAAGTGATTCCCATTACACTATTCTGCCACATCTATTACTGTACTATGTCAAGCACTATCTAGGAAAGTAGTCACAATTTAGGAGCAATACTCTTTGTAACTTCTCCCATGTTTGTTATTTTGGTTACCTCATTTCTTTCTCCATAATCTTTAGCAATAAAACTCTTTAATCAAAAAGGATCTATGTGTTTATCTTCTGCAGGAAAAATTTTAAGCTAGCCCACTCCATAGCCCATCTTAGGGAAAGAACTCCCAAAATATAATTGTGTGGTGTACTTCAGAAAGGAAAGGAATGCAGACTGAATCCCTATGTGGTCTTCAGAAAGCAAGAAGGATGCAACGAAAAGCCTACGTTGGCTTAAGAACAGTTCTGTGGATGTGACTATCAGGAACCCCAGTCTCTGAAAACAGGCAATACAGTAAACTTCACAAACGCAGGGACTAGGTTCTCAGTAAATGTGGGTTGAATACTCTGAAAAATTTGTCACTATACAAACTGGTCCCAGGCCATTTTACTGTTTGACGTAGGCTTGCACTTTAGGGTATTTGCCTCTTCCCTTTCCCATTAGGATATCAACTATCACTTATATCTAATGACATCCCCAAACACAGCTTTTACAGAAGTTAAGGATGTTTCTTTTTTTTTTTTTAATGTTTTATTTATTTATTCATGAAAGTCAGAGAGAGAGAGAGAGAAAGGCAGAGGCAGAGGGAGAAGCAGGCTCCCCACGGAGCAGGGAGCCCGATGCGGGACTCGATCCCAGGACCCTGGGCTCATGACCTGAGCTGAAGGCAGATGCCTAACCATCTGAGCCACCCGGGCGCCCCAAGGATGTTTCTAATATGCTCTGAGCATGCTGGAATTATTTCTAAAATAAGAATATGCTCTAAGTGAGGACCTGAAGGATTCCACTATGTAAGAAGTATGCCGATGTTATCACAGCTCTCCTAACTTCCATTTTGCCTGCTCTTCTGTTGAACTGTTGTCTCTGATGCAGATTGCAGATTACACAGATGTCACTTCCAATGAGGTGTTATGTTATTGAGACTATTTTTATCCTGAAACCAATGATACTTCTCTACAACCCATCATTCCAATGTCTTTTTAAATGGCAAAATGTCTTGAAAATGACAACTGTGTACCCAAACTGGAAGCCACTTCCTAGAACATCACTTACATCCAGTTTTGTCCTCTCCTTTAAGACTCCAGATGGCCCCCCTTCCTTATTCCATTTTCTTCTATATTTTTCACAGCTCAAATACTTGATTTTATCCCTCTGCCTTTAGGTGTTTGACAGATATTTCCTGTATTTTGTAATCAGAAAGAAACGGACATAACTAAGAAAAAACATACAAAACTTTATCTTCCCATAATCTCTTCAAAACATGACCCTAAGGAAAATCTTGTGATATGAAAAGTAAAAAAAAAAAACAAAACAAAAAAAAAAACTAATTAATCAAGGACAAAGGGATTTAAATATTATCTACAGATGTTTTTACTTGAAGCAATTGTCTCTTGACATAGAGCTAAATCTACTAAAAGAAAAATTACATTTCATAGCCTATTTCTTCATGTTTCTGATACATGCATGATTAATTCTGCTTTTGTCAGTAAAACTGAATATAAGAAATGCTGCTTTTCCTAAGATTTACTCAAGCCAGTATTTAGTAATGCAAACATATATATACATATATTTTTAAGTAGGCTCCATGCCCAATGTGGAGCCCAACTGTGGGGCTTGAACTCAACGACCCTGAGATCAAGACCTGAGCTGAGATCAAGAGACGTTTAACCGACTGAGCCATCCAGGTGTCCCCAATGCAAACATTTTTAAGACTACTTTCAGCAAACTATTTCAGAAGAAAAATATTCCAAACACATTAACAATAATTCCAATTAAGTAACGACTAGAATTATTAGAATCATTTGGGAAATGACTTATCCAATTTTTCCGTTTTAACATACCTAAACACAAAGCTTCATAACATAAATTTATGCAACGTGCTTGATAAACTCAGAGTATGTTCACCATTAAGTGATATGAAAAACATAACTTACAATTAACTTCAAATAAGTTCTTCCCATACTTTGAGAAATAATACTACCCTCACTGGAATAAGTCTAAAATGAATCTTTTTCTTTTTGTTTTTTGTTTTTTTTAAAGATTTTATTTATTTATTTGAGAGAGAGAGAATGAGAGACAGAGAGCATGAGAGGGAGGAGGGTCAGAGGGAGAAGCAGACTCCCTGCCGAGCAGGGAGCCCGATGCGGGACTCGATCCCGGGACTCCGGGATCATGACCTGAGCCGAAGGCAGTCGCTTAACCAACTGAGCCACCCAGGCGCCCGAATCTTTTTCTAAATACACCAGATGCCACCTAATGCAATTTTCTGTATCACTCACAGTATCTTCCTACCTCTACCATAACGGACTCTAAAAGGATGAATACAGTCCATACTATGAACTGAACCAGAAAGCAACTAAGAATTAACGGCATTTAGTAATAGGAATTAGCACTCTTATCAATTAAAATTTGAATCCAGGTAAGAAGAATCTTATAATAATTCAAAAAATTAAAAAAAAAAAACACCCCAAGTTCCTAGGTAACAAAAAAGAAAGGCAATAATATAGAATCCAAGTATGGTATAACAACTATTCAAAAATGGATGTTGTTCTCCGTTTTAGGATAGACTGGAGAGAACATCCAACATCTGTTCAAGCAGCTACAGCCAAGTTATCTGCAGCCATGCAGTTTTCAGAATGGGAATAAACATGTCTTTGTTGTCCTGAGACCAATTACCCACATGCAACTAGAATAAGAGAATTTTTGGTTAGACAATACCTGAAAGACTAGCTTACCCTTTCTGTTTAAAAACAAGACTGAGGCTCAGAGAGATTAAGTGCCCTAGCAATTCAAACAGCTATTTGAAGGCCAAGCAAGGCCTAGAAACAACCTTTCTCAATTATTTCTACTAATATGGGTTAACTCTGAAGGTCTGAAGCACTGATTCTCCTTCTGAGATGGAATGGGCCTTTGGAAATTTACCAGCTGTGTGATCTTGAGTACACAGCAATCTTTCTAAGGCCCCTTTTCCTCGTCTGCAAAGTGTAGAGAATACCTACTCTAAGGAGGTTGTTGTGAGGATTACAAACAGCTTCTAAAGTGCTTAGCACATCAATTAGCAAATAATAAGCATTCAAAACCAGGTAGCTATTATTTTTACTCCGGCCCTGGAAACATGGCTGCCCCCACTGTTTGAGAAGACAACAAACTCCATTCGTTAACACAATGGACAGGTTCTCATTCACCAGAGCTTCTCCGACCTACCACATTCTGCAAACAGGAGAAAAGCCCTCTCAACAACCTACTTCACGCCATCTAAAATCTGCCCTTTACACTATTAAGAAAAACAAAATACCAACTGCTGCCAAATGTCTTCTGCCACGTGTTGTACGTTGAATTTGTCAACTAGAAATTGCAGGGGATTTTTCTGACTCCACCCAAAACACGGAGAATAAATGATGGGTAAACGAGGGGAAGATAAGGTCCCACACCTGAAATGGAATTCACAGAAGCTTCTCAGCTCATTTAGTTGTGAGTTGATAGGTGGGTGACAGAAAGCAAAACTCTATCTTTCAGCATCATAAAGCAGGAATGGCTAACTCAACAAAATACAATTCCCTAGGTTTGTCAACACAATAGAAAAGAATCCGTGTCCTTGTCCTAGTAAATTAATACGCACACGGGCAACAACTGAGCACCTTTCTCGAAAACCTGAGGACTAAACTGTATCCGAGCTGCACTACACCCTAGGACTACATAAATATATGAAAAATTCCTAAGAAAGGGCGAGACAATGATGGGGAATATCACCTCGAAATCAACAAGGAATCATGTCATGCCAAAGGAGTTTCCTTCGATAAAATCCCGACCCTCCGTTCTCATGACACTACAAACCCACCTCCCTCTAAGGAAATTACAGAATCACCCGCAGCAACCAACCTCAGCAATCGGCATCGACCAGATCGACCCCTACTCAAATGGCGCTAAGTACCGTGGGTCCAAGCCCCTCCCTGGAGCTGCCAAGTCCCGCGCTGACTCCACACTACCTCACTTCCTTCCCGTTCTCCCTCCCATCCTCAACCCCCGGCATTTCTCGCCAACCCTCACCACTGATAGAGAAGGTAGGAACGAGATAGATTTCCTACACTTTGTTCGGGGAGTACCAGAGCCACACATACCCGTCCCTATTACGATCACATCAAACTCCGAAGGGAGATTATCCGCCATCTTGAAAGGAAACGTGTCATGTGACTATTGCTTGTGGAAATGAGATCTAGTCAGGCGTTGCCCTGGTAGAAGGCGGAAGGAAAAACAGTGCATTCTGGATATTGTAGTTCTTGGTGGCCGGTGCAGGTAGGCGGCTACAGCATTTTATTTTAAATGTTTACGCGAATGTTAAAAGCTCAGTTTATTTTCCAGGCTGAGTGCAGTAGCGCGTTTAGCCTGGAGGTTTGGGGTAGTAATGAGTTGCAGATTTTTGCTCTGCTAGCTAGGATGAATGGGAAAACCTGGGTGCCCCTTGACAATGATGAAGCAAGAATTGTTGGGATAGATGAAGGGCGGAATGAAACCGAAAGGGGATTGGTCTGTGAACAAAGGAAATTTTCATTCCAGCCTGGTAACTTGTTTCCCCCAGTGTGTGTGCACTTTCTTTTTCGCCCCCCGAGGCATAATTGTTCGCACCAATTCTTTCAAACTATATCCCGTATCTTTTTCGTCTCCATATCTCCCCAATGAAAACCCATGAAAAACCTCTCACCTTAGTTTCGCCACAATGAAACCTAAATTGCGTCTGTATTTGTTCTAGTTAGTCCACGCAGCCACCCGGCAGTATATTTTTACAAAATTGGCTTTGCTTTACAGGAGGGAAAAAAGATATGAAAGCATAGTAGTTGCTTGATAAGCGTTTATTGGTTCTGAATCTGGTTTTTTATACGTATACAAGGAGTCCATACAAGATTCTTCTGATAAACTGCTGCAGAAATGATCAAGGTAAAATGGCCTTTATATTAAAGTGATTGTATTTGATGAGGGGCTTTAGGGTTCATTGTAGTTATTTTCGTTATTTTACAAGAGCTTCAAAATAATTGAGGAGAGAAATAATTCCAAAAGAGAAAGTGCCAGTAGTTGACCTTCCCTTACACCACCTGTCCGCCGAACTGTTTGTGGTTTCCCAGTCACACTGTTTTTCCTTTAGCATGGAATGATATTCCTATACTCCAGCTAACATATCCTTAATATTCAGTTCAGGTTCTACCACCTCCTTCTTTTATCTCCTCCCTATATTGGGTTAAATTTCCCTATGTAGTGCTAACACCCTGTCATAGCCTCCCATATTGCACTGAAATTATTTGCATTATGTTGGTTCCTATACAGTTAACACAGCCCCACACATACAAAAATATACACCCAGATATATAACAACCTAAATTTTAAGTCCCTCTATGACAGGGACCGGGCCTTACTTATCTTTTTACCCCCTGCATCTAATATGAGCCTGTAGCTTAATAGGAATGCCAGTCAGTGTTTGCTGAACTGAGTTTAGTTCTGACTCCCCTAATAGATGGTAAGTACTATGAATACAGGGACTAAGTCTTCATCTTTATATCTGCCCACAACTATCATGTGTCTTATATATTGAAGATGCTCAATACATGTTTGTTACTTTGCTGAGGTTCCATGAAAATTCTTTAAAATTGTATTTTACTGGGTTTGGGTTTTGTTTTGTTTTGCTGCATTTTGCCATAATCTTTAGCAATATTTTACATGTTTCATTAATTTCTTTTATGGACTATCTGAATGTATTGAACAATTCTCTTGTGATATGGTCCTCTGATGAATATTTTGTTTAAGATACTCCTCTGAGAAATGTAATGTATTGTTCAGTAAATCACTCTGCCATTTGCCTTGATATGAAAAGAAAGTTTTGAGTACTATCAGAAGTGAAATAGATCCTATCTATGAGACTCTTAATACCACCAGTGGAAATGAAAATTAATAGGTTTCCCAAAGTAAACACAGGGAACTTCAAAATCTCCTCTAACAGAAGCTATGGATGGGTGGTTAAAAACATGATAAATTAAGGTATCTCCATCTTACTTTGGCGATATGTGTATATGTGTGTGTATATATATATATATATATCTTTTTCAATATGAGTATATCTAACTTTCTATGGACTCAGAAATTTTCTAACAAATAGACACAATGTGAAGACACAACTTATTATTTCATTCAATTTTCCTTAAATATTTATTGAATACCTACCATGTGCAAGGCACTGATTTAGATGCTGGAATTACAGCAATGAGTAAAACAGACAAAAACCCCTGACTTCATGAAGTTTACATCTAGTGGGGTATAAAACAAAATAAACAAGTAATATTACTTTGTCGTGCTAATTTTCCAATATGTTTTGCCCCAAATAGGAAATCCCTTTTATTCTGAAGCTAGAAAGCAGGACCCTCGGAAAGATAAAATTGCCACCCTGTGTTTTAGCTGTCCTCTATCACACCCTCTCTGAGCATGAAAAATATGATTACGTTAGAAAAAATTAAAGCCTCTGCATGGAGAAAATGCTCAAAATACCTTTTCTGTCAAATGTATTTTTATAGATCTTCTGCAAAGTAAAGATGAATATAGGGGTTGATAATGTCATTAAAATAGCATGAAGCAAAGCAGCTTAATTGCTGTCTATTCTATTATTCTAAGGACATCTGTTTTTGAGAACTGAAATATTTTATTTGGATAAGTCACAGTACAATGAGATGAGGGATACAAATTGACTTACCCTGTTAAATCACTGAGATCCTAATTTTGTACTTAATGGTTTCCTGAGTTGAAAAACCATGATTCCCTGAACGTTTACCTTGTATTCAGAAGCTTACTTAACTGTGGGATCTGATGTGTCATCTTTTTTTACAAACCAGTTATTTAATGGTCTCTATCCCTGGGCTTTCCTTTGAGCTCCAGATCCAGATATCCAAGCCCTTACTCAACATCTCTCCTGAACATGTCCAGGACCAAACTCCTGAACATTTCAGCCCCACTCCCAAACCTCTTCATCCAGTGTTCCCTACCTTAGAAACGGTACCACCTTCTAATCAGTTACTCAAGTCAAAAACCTTAAGAATTATCCTTGATATATCATTCTCTTTCACTCTTAACCCAATTTCATCAGCAAATCTTGCCAGATCTATCTCAAAGTTATATTGGAAACATATCCACCTCACAATCTGGACTGCCCTCATTATCTCTTATCTGGACTACTACAATAGGTCCCAGCTGGACCCCTCATTTATGCTTGCTTCCCTTCAGTCCACTGTCTACACTGCAGGTAAACTTTTAAAAATTCAAATATAGGGGGGAAAAAATTCAAATATAGGGGTGCCTGGCTGGCTCAGTTGGTGGAGCATGTGACTCTTGGTCTCAGGGTTGTGAGTTCAAGTCCTGCATTGAATGTAGAGATTACTTAAGAATAAAATCTTTTTTAAAAATTTCAAATCTAATTATGTCCTCCCCTCCCTAAAACTTGCATGATTTCCCATTGCTCTGAAAATACACTCCAAAATTTTAAACATGGTCTAAAAGTCCCGGCTGAACTTTCTAGGCTCATACACCTCTCACCCTTGTCTTTCTAAGCTCCAGCCATATTGTCTCTCCATTTTGTCTGATACCCCATGCTCCTTCCTGCTTCAGGGCCTTCATTCATGTTCTTCCATGTGCCTGAGGTGCACTTTTGTCCTTCTCCCTTTCTTCTACTTTAATCCTACTCATTTTGTAGTTCATTCAAAACATCACTTTCTCTGGCGAGTCTTCATCTAGTCCTCAGTCTGCCTTAAGTCTCCTATACTCCTCCTTTGTTGAACTTTTCATGATTGGAAATATCAAATTGCTTATGCAATTTCTTATTTCATATCTGTTATCCTCCTAGGATGTAAGTTACACAAAGGCAAGGACTGTGCCTATATTGTTCACCATTATATTTCTAATACATCATTCAGTGCCTAGCACATAATAGGCACTCAAAAATATCTGCTGAAATCCCACTTCTGTGTATATATCCAAAGCAAATAAAATACTATCTCAAAGAGATATCTGCACTCCCATGTTCATTGCAACATTATTCACAGTAGCCAAGATATGGGAACAACTTAAGTGTTCATCAACAGATGAATGATATATATATCCATATATATATATATATATATATATATATATATATATTCCTTATATAAAGGAATACTATTCAGCCCTTAAAAAGAAAGAAATTCTGCCACATGTAATGACATGGATGAATCTAGAGAACATTATGCTGAAGTGAAATAAGCCAGACACAGAAAGACAAATACCACATGATCTCATTTATATGTGGAATCTGAAAAATATGTATTTTTAAGTCAAACTCATAGTAACAGAGAGTAGAATGATGGTTACCAGAGAGAGACTGGGGGTAAAGGAAAAGGGAACATATTGATCAAAGGATACAAAATTTCTGTTGTAACATGAATAAGTTCTGGAGACTTATGTACAGCATGGTGACTATAGTCAAAAATGTATACTTGAAATTTATTAAGATTATAGATTTCAAGTGTTCTTACCACAAAAAAAGGTAACTATGGGAGGTGATGGATATGTTAATCAGTTTGATTGTGCTAATCATTTCATATCATATATATCAAAACATTACATTGTACACCTTAAATATATACAATTTTTATTTGTCAAAAATAAATGATTTTTTAAATCTGTTGAATGAATGGGTAAATAATAAGGTACAGGAAGTCTTCAGGAAACCACACATGAGTACTATTTTAAATGAGAATAAAATGAGTTGATTGCCCAGTAAACTTATTTGATCAGCTGGTTTTGTGTTTATAATTGAACAATACACATGTGGTTAATAAACAATCCAACTACCGGGGCGCCTGGGTGGCTCAGTTGGTTAAGCGACTGCCTTCCGCTCAGGTCATGGTCCCGGGGTCCTGGGATCGAGCCCCGCGTCGGGCTCCCCCTGCTCTGTGGGGAGCCTGCTTCTCCCTCTGCCTCTGCCTCTGCCTGCCACTCCCCCTGCTTGTGCTCTCGCTCTCTCTGTGTCAAATAAATAAATAATCTTTAAAAATAAATAAATAAATAAAAATTAAAAAAATTTAAAAATAAACAATCCAACTAGCAAAAGATCATACAAAGACTTGTAAGACTAAGAAGTCTCCATACCCTCCTAGCCCCGCCCCCAGGTTGTCCTCCCCAGAGATATTATCCATTTCTTGTGAATCCTGCTAGAGATTGTGTATGTGTGTATGTGTGTGTGTGTGTTTAAGGGAAGCAGTAATCCCTTTATTTCTTTTTTGACACAAATGGTAGCATGCTATAAACATTATTCCTCACCTTACATCTGTATTTTTTTACTTATTATATTTAGGAGATCCTGTGTTCTCAGAACGTATAGACACCTCATTTTTAATACTTTCCTATAACTCCATTATATGAATAGACCATGATTTATTTAATATTCCTCTATTGATGGATCTTTAGTTCTTTTCTAGTCTTTTGCTACTACAAATGGTACTGCAATGAACATCCTTTACTTATGCACTATAGGATAATGGTTATGAGTTCAGATTCTTGGCCAGACTTCCTAGATTGGAGTCCCACTTGCATCACTTACCAATTGAATGGCCTCAGATAAGTTACTTAACCTCTCTGAATCTGTTTCCTCATAGGTAAAGTGACAATAATATTACTTACCCTCCATGGTGGTAATGAGGGGTAAATAAAGTACTTAACACTATATTTGACTGGTAGTAAGCACTCGAATATTAGTAGTAGTAAGTAGGAGTAGCAGCAGCAGCAGTCATTGGGAGCATATGGGAGATAAACAACTTTCACCCGTCAGATTGACAAAATGAAATTATTTGATAACATACAGTACTGGTAAAGTTCTGGGGGAGCAGTCTCACTCATACACTGCTAATGGAAGTGGAAATGGATACAATTTCTTTCTTTAAAAAAAAAAAGACTTTATTTTTAAGTAATCTCTACACCCAACACAGGGCTCAAATCACAACCCCCAAGATCAAGAGTCACATGCTCTACTGACTGAGCCAGCCAGGTGCCTCCTGATATAATTTCTTTGAATGGCACTTTGGCAGTATCTGTCAACATTTTAAATGCATATATTTGGTTATTTAGCATTTTTTCATTTGAAATTTATCCTGTAGACTAGTGAATTTTTTTATTCTTCGTTGAAATGATTGATACCATATTGATCATTTCAATATTTTTTTCTGACTTTTGGGTTTTAAAGTCATGTGACCAAAAAATAATTTTTCATGTTAATAGTTATTTTGTCATGCAGTATTATAGAATATATAATTTATTCTTAAATAAAATATAAATTATCTCCCTCCATAATGGCTTAGGAATTGAACATACAAACATATTTAAGAAAGGCTTATCTAGGGCGCCTGGGTGGCTCAGTCGGTTAAGTGGCTGCCTTCGGCTCAGGTCATGATCCCAGGGTCCTGGGATCGAGCCCCACGTCTGGCTCCCTGCTCAGCAGAGAGCCTGCTTCTCCCTCTCCCTCTGCCTGCCACTCTGCCTACTTGTGCTCTCTCTTTCTCTGTCAAATAAATAAATAAAAATCTTTTTTTTTTAAAAAAAAGAAAGGCTTATCTAAATTCAAGGATTGTAAAAGTTAGTAGTATAAGGGTAGGGGTCTTTGTTCACTGACTCCTAAGCATCTAGAAGAATGCCTATAATTGAGGAAGAGCTTAATAAATATTTCTTGAATGCTGAAGGAGTGGAGATCTGACACAATCCCCTATGAAACCCTTTTCAGTGCCATGGCCAGCCTTTTTCCTAAAGTGGGTTCTGGGGAAAAGTAATTCTGTAGGATGTTAATAGGGGTTTCATGATCAAATACATTTAGCGAGCAGTTAAAGTCAAATGATTTCTTTACTGGAGGACTCTTCAGATCTTTTATAATAAATATGTGAACTATCAGGATTTCATAATAAACTTTTAAAAATGTTTTTTATTTGAGTATAGTTGACACAGTAACTTTTTTAAGTGGCATATTTATTTATTTATTTGAGAGAGAGAGAGAGAGAGCTCGCACACAAGCAGGGAGGGGCAGAGGGAGAAAGAATCTGAAGCAGACTCCGCACTGAGCAGGGAGCCAGACTCGGGGCTCTATCTCATGACCATGAGATCATGACCTGAGCTGAAATCAAGATTTAGAAGTTTAACCGACTGAGCCACCCAGGTGCCCCAACACAATAACTTTTAAAGCACAGAACATAGTTTGGGAAACACTAGGCTGGACTATTGGCCTGACTCAGAATGAAATTTCTTGTGTTTTCATAGATGATGTTTTTGCTCCATCATCATTAGGACACAGCAAAAGATTTTCTAGGAGTGGTAATGGGGTCAGATGGAGCAGAACTATTACATAGTCTTTCCAGATGTCAGTGTTACTAGTATAGATTATGATCCAGGAGACACATAATTTTATACACATATGCGTGCATGCGCACACGTGTGCGCACACACACACACATGCACACACACAAATTGAATTCGCTACCATGGAATCTCATTCTTACCATACTGTAAACAACCAAACGTACCAGACACTGATCTTCTTGTTTAAAGTAAGAGTGCCAGATAAGCCATCAATACCTTGAGTTCTTTAGGTTTAAAAGAGCTTCTTAGAAAATAGTTATGTCTATATGAATGTATATCTCTTAACACCGTGAAAAACCAGCAATACCAGTTAAAAAGTAAATTACTAACTTCTTAATACAAGTTCCAGACTTACAAAAGAAAAATTTTTTTTAAATGCAGAACTAATGTTTGAGCTTACTTTGTATTTTTAATAGTTTCACAATTTCTAAATGTTCTTTTTTTTAAAATTTTATGATGTTATATTAGTCACCATACATCATTAGTTTTTGATGTGGTGATCCACGATCCATTGTTTTCATATAACACCCAGTGCTCCACGCAGTACGTGCCCTCCTTAATACCCATCACTGGGCTAACCAATCCCCCCCCTCCTCTAAAACCCTGTTTGTTTCTCAGAGTCCATAGTCTCTCATGGTTCATCTCTCCCTCTGATTTCCCCCCCTTCATTTTTCCCTTCCTTCTCCTAATGTCCTCCATGCTATTCCTTATGTTCCACAAATAAGTGATAAGATAATTGACTTTCTCTGCTTGACTTATTTCACTTAGCATAATCTCCTCCAGATGGCTGAGTAATAGTCCATTGTATATATGGACCACATCTTCTTTATCCATTCATCTGTTGAAGGGCATTTTGGCTCTTTCCACAGTTTGGCTATTGCAGACATTGCTGCTAGGAACATTGGGGTGCATGTGGCCCTCCTTTTCACTACATCTGTGTCTTTGGGGTAAATACCCAGGACTGCAATTGCTGGGTCATAGGGTAGCTCTATTTTTAATTTTTGAGGCACCTCCACACTGTTTTCCAAAGTGGCCGTACCAACTTGCATTCCCACCAACAGTGTAAGAGGGTTCCCCTTTCTCCATAACCTCTCCAACATTTGTTGTTTCTTTCCCTTTCCATTTTTGCTATTCTAACTGGTGTAAGGTGGTACCTCAATGTGGTTTTGATTTGAATTTGCCTGATGGCTAATGATGATGAACATTTTTTCATGTGTCTGTTAGCCATTTGTATGTCTTCTTCAGAAAAGTGTCTTTTCATATCTTCTGCACACTTTTTGACTTCATTATTTGTTTTTTGGGTGTTGAGTTTGAAGAGTTCTTTGTAGATCTTGGATACCAGCCCTTTATCTGTAGTGTCATTTGCAAATATCTTCTCCCATTCTGTGGGTTGCCTCTTTGTTTTGTTGTCTGTTTCTTTTGCTCTGCAGAAGCCTTTTATCTTGATGAAGTCCCAAAAGTTCATTTTTGCTTTTGTTTCACTAGCTTTTGGAGATGTATCTTGAAAGAAGTTGCCATGGCCAATGTCAAAGAGGTTACTGCCTGTGTTCTCCTCTAGGATTTTGATGGATTCCTGTCTCACATTGAGGTCTTTCATCCATTTTGAGTTTATCTTGTGTATGGTGTTAGAGAATGCTTGAATTTCATTCTTCTGCATGTGGCTGTCCAATTTTCCCAGCACCATTTATTGAAGAGACTTTTTTCCATTGCATGTTTTTTCCTGCTTTGTCAAAGATTATTTGACTGTAGAGTTGAGGGTCCATATCTGGGTTCTCTATTCTGTTCCATTGGTCTATATGTCTGTTTCTCTGCCAGTACCATGCTGTCTTGGTGATCATTGCTTTGTAATATAGCTTGAAATCGGGCAACGTGATGCCCCCAGCTTTGTTTTTCTTTTTCAACATTTCCTTGGTGATTCGGGGTCTTTTCTGATTCCATACAAATTTTAGAATTGTTTGTTCCAGCACTTTGAAAAATGTCATTGGAATTTTGATCGGGATGGCATTGAAGGTATAGATTGCTCTGGGTAGCATAGACATTTTAACAATGTTTATTCTTCCGATCCATGAGCATGGAATACTTTTCCATCTTTTTGTGTCTTCTTCAATTTCTTTCATGAGTGTTCTATAGTTCCTAGAGTATAGATCCTTTACCTGTTTGGTTAGGTTTATTCCGAGGTATCTTACGGTTTTTGGTGCTATTGTAAATGGAATCATTTCTCTAATTTCTCTTTCTACAGTTGAGTTGTTAGTGTATAAGAAAGCAACTGATTTCTGTGCATTGATTTTGTATCCTGCCACATTACTGAATTGCTGGATGAGTTCTAGTAATTTGGGGGTGGAGCTTACTTTGAATTAAAATTTTTCTGTTTTGGGGCGCCTGGGTGGCTCAGTCGTTAAGCGTCTGCCTTCGGCTCAGGTCATTATCCCAGGGTCCTGGGATCGAGCTCCACATCGGGCTCCCTGCGCTGCGGGTAGCCTGCTTCTCCCTCTCCCACTCCCCCTACTTGTGTTCCTTCTCTCGCTATCTGTCTCTGTCAAATAAATAAATCTTTAAAAAAAAATTTTTTTTTCTGTCTCTAAAGCTGTGGTGGTAGTGGTAATAAAAAGTCATGAGCACAAGTATTCTGGACAGTAAAACATAGCTGGAAATGGAGAAAATCGAGTTTACTGGAGAATAACCTGAAACTCCCCAAAGTAGCACTTTTGTGAACATGCATACTCTTTAAGGAGTTTTACAGTATACCCACTTGAAGTCAACTTGGACTTTTCCATTTCAGATATATACAAATATTATCCCATCATACCATTTTCTGTTATATAAAATTCAGGTTGAATTTATGTTCATTTTTACCTTTAAAATATAATCAATGTCATGATAACAATTATTTCCATTATATTAGAAATATGTTTTAAGTACTAGTTTTAGTAACGAAATAATGATTTGTACTAACTATTGTGTCTGTCAGCTTAGTCAATACAGAAATATTCAGAATACATTTGTATTTTTTCATGGTCCTTGCAAAACAAAACAAAAATCTATGAATAATTTTATGGGAATTTCATGAATGTTTATAGATAGTCTTGCTGTTCTTTTAGCTGTTTAATTGTAATGTCATAGTAATAGAAAGCAGCATACTGAATTTTGCATGGATGGATAAGCACATTCAATAAGGAAGATTAAACAGAGTAAATCAAATACTGTATTAAACATTTTCTGCATAACAGACCACAAAATGGGCATTTATCTTACCAATGGATCCTTGGCATTAGAAGCAAATAGAAGTGCATACCAATATAATTTAACTGAATATTCAATGGCCTGATTGCAAAGTTTCCCTATATTTTATTATACCAACATCCAGTTAATTAGAATTGTCTAACCATATTCAAGTACACATATTGAAAAGATTAAGTGTAAACACTATTCATTTGCATTTCATCATCCAATAAATTAATCTGTTTTGTTATCCCCAAAGTTTGAGCATAGTAAATTTTCTGTATGGTTGCACAAAGTAAAAAATTCAGACAACCACATGGAAATCTGCAATATGGGATGATTTCACATTTTAATTATATTTGATTTTTCATTTTTGATAAGAAAAAAGTTCTTAATGTAAAGATATATTTAGGGGCACCTGGGTGGTTCAGTTGGTTAAGTATTTGACTCTTGATCTCAGCTCAGGTCATGATTTCAGGGTCGTGAGTTCAAGCCCCATATTGGGCTCCACACTGGGTATGGAGAGTACTTAAAAAAATAAAATAAAGATATATTTAATCTCAGAGGGTGCACTATTCCCCCCAAATTTGCTGACAAAACCTCACATCAAAAAATTTTTTTAAGATTTTATTTATTTATTCAAGAGAGACAGAGAGAGAGAGAGGCAGGGGCAGAGGGAGAAGCAGGCTTTCCATGGAGCAGGGAACCTGATGTGGGACTTGATCCCAGGACCCTGGGATCATGACCTGAGCCAAAGGCAGATGCTTAACTGACTGAGCCACCCAGGCACCCTCACATCAAAATTTTTAACATGGCTATTCATAGTAAAATTTTCAAATATCCTATAATTTATACTTATAGCCTCTCCTATTATTTGTATTTTATTAGTACAGTTCTTACTATAATGCATTCATGTTGTATTTCAATGCAAAAGCATTTTCAATTAATTAGTCTTTATCAGGAAATGGTTGAATAACCTAAGGTTCAGAGCTTTTATTTATTCAAATCCTCAAGGATAATGTTTTATTAAGTCAATGTATGACTCAAAACATTAGGAATTGAAAGTCATTTCATGTTTGGACTAACTTTATGACAAGATTGACTATAATGAGGTCATTTGAACTATATTTTGTATTCTTAATTCTGTATTCTATAAAGGTACAAAATGGAGGTATGGCGAGGAATGCCTACTAAAAAGCAGGAATTGTCTCTGTATTTTTGTAGCACTAATGTCTACCACTGCAACTGTACTTTCTCATGGAGGCTCCCCCTCCTACACACCTGCCAAAAGGCAGCAGTCATGTTTTAAATTCCGCATGACTTCAAGCCTCCAGCCATAGTTGATTGGAGGACAAAGAATAAAGCTGACCCAAGAGAAACCATGGCTTGCAAATATTTATGCCTAAAATATTTAGGCCGGTGTTAAAAAGGTAACCTGAGCCAATCAGATTCCCTTTTCAGGAAATTCTAAATAAATGACATAGAAGATGCAGTATAACAAAATCTGAAACAAAATACTGATTTGTCTTGATGTAAAGTGGGTTGAAGCAGCCATTATGTGAGTCACCCGTCTTTTGTATGGACATAGTCAAGATAAGTACCAGAGGAAGTCAACTGGTAGAGAGAAATGAGAGTAGAGGAGATCTAGAGAGAGGAGTACAGGCACCATGAGAGCAAGAGCAAGTTCCTGCTCTTGTGAGAGAAGAGTTGTGATCTCTGTCCCATGAAGATCAGTTGTGTTTTGTTTTTATCCTTCAATTCCTGTAAACTCCAGTGTATCCTTACAATAATACCCCATTTTCTTTAGGTAGCCTGGATTAATGTTGAGACCAAAAAGTTTGATTTGATTTTTTTTTGTTATTATGTTATGTTAATCACCATGCATTACATCATTAGTTTTTGATGTAGTGTTCCATGATTCATTGTTTGTGTATAACACCCAGTGCTCCATGCAGAACGTGCCCTCTTTAATACCCATCACCAGGCTTACCCATCCCCCCACCCCCGTCCCCTTTAGAACCCTCAGTTTGTTTTTCAGTCCATAGTCTCTCATGGTTTGTCTCCCCCTCCGATTTCCCCCCCTTCATTTTTCCCCTCCTGCTATCTTATTCTTCTTCTTTTTTTTTAACATATAATGTATCATATGACCTCACTGATATGAGGAATTCTTAAATCTCAGGAAACAAACTGAGGGTTGCTGGAGTGGTGGGGAGTGGAAGGGATGGAGTGGCTGGGTGATAGACATTGGGGAGGGTATGTGCTATGGTGAGCACTGTGAATTGTGTAAGACTGTTGAATCACAGACCTGTACCTCTGAAACAAATAATACATTATATGTTAAAAAAAAAGTTTGATTTTAAATATTTAAATATTTTAAAATGTCCATGTAGCCAAGAGCATATTAGCACACAGGCCCTACAAAATAAGAAGCAATTACAGACAATTTTTTGTAAACTATTTCTCTACCTGAAAATTACAGCTGAAAGAGGTTTTTATTAGCACTATTCAAATACTAGAAATACTAATTCAAATCCAAATAGTGATTGAGAAATCATAGGATGAAAACAGATTTTAAGAAATGATCTGTCTATCCTTTGCCTTCAGCCCAGTTCATAGCCAAAATGTTCCAGGCAACTGGAAAAAGCTATTCTATTTTGAATACCTCTGGGGAAGCATATTTCAATTCTTTTTTGCCCATTTATTCATGGTTAGGAATCTCTATGACTGCAATATTGGTTTCTGTATTTTTTAATATTAAATTTAGAGTTCTAAGTGATGTATTAACATATTAATATGACATTATGAAATGGTTGAAAATGTATTAACATATTAATATGACATCATGAAATGGTTGAAAATATATTAACATATTAATATGATGTCATGAAATGGTTGAAAATAAAACAATTCAGCCCAGCATTCAAAACCTCCATATAGTGGTCCCAATATAAGCATAGTATCATATGGAGTCTGAGAAATTTTATATAACTATCAAAACACATGAAATTAACTGCATTAATGGTGAAACCTCAGTTTCAGTCCTAATTACCCTGCAGTAATATACAAATTACAAGTTTTCATCAAGATAGGAAAATCAAAACTGTGGCAGCCAGCCAGCCTCTAAAAGGGTATCAGTAGGCCTCACATCCTGGCAGTCATGCCCTTGTGCAGTCCCTCTGTAAAATCAGCTGACCTGTGTACAATTAGGATTTTGTGGAAATGATGGAGTGTGACTTTAGAAGACAGGTCATTTAAGACGTTGCAATTTCCACCTTAATCTATCTAGAATTACTCACTCTGGGAAAAGCCAGTTGTCAGTTCATGAGGAATTCCAACAACTCTTTGGAGAGGTGTATGTGGTAATAGCTTTTGCACACATGCGGCAAGGAACCAAGACCTCTTGCCAGCAGCCATGTGAGTGACTGAGCCATCTTGGAAATGGATCTTCCATCTCCAGTTAAGCCTTCAGATGACTATAGCCTCAGCTGCCATCCTAACTGAAACCTTATGAGAGACCCCAAAACAGAACCACTCAGCCAAGCTGCTTATGAATTCCTGAATCTTAGAAACTGTGAGATAATAAAAGTCGGTATTTCCATCATGCTGTCTCATGGAGAGAACTGATACTGCTACATCCAAGAAACCTAAGCCCCACCCCATCCCAAATGTTTTAGTCAAATCAAGCCCTAATCTAATCTTCCTAGCATTATCTACCACTACCTCTACACTACCTATATTCTGGTTCAGCAAAACTGGTCAATTCACTCTTCCCTGAGCATTTTATATCTCCATGTCCTTCTTAAAATTGTTACCTCTCACTGAAAAGCATTTGTTTTTCCTATCTTTGCTGTAAAATCGCACATTTCCTTCAGAATCCCTCTAAGCTGCCATCTGCTTCATGCAAACTTTACAGATCTCTGAAACTGGAAGATATATCTTCTTCATTTTAAGCCCTGTGTTATTGGAGACTATTTTAATTGCAAGTGACAGAATTGCAACTCAGACTAGCTCAAGCAAAAAGGGCATTTGTTGGAGGGGAAGATAACAGTGGAATAGGAGGACACTAGGCTCATGTCGTCCCATAAATACAACTAGACAACTATCAAATCATCCTAAATACCCCAGAAATTGACCTGAAGACTAACAGGAAAAACTTCATAACTAAAGGTAGAGAAAGGCCACATCAAAGAAGGTAGGAAGTGCACAGATGTGGTTTGAGAGAGAAACTGATCGTGGCCACTGTAGTGGAGAGGGAGCCAGAGTTGAGAAGGGCTGGAGAAAGACTAGCACACAGGGGAGTGCATGGAGAAAATGAATTCCCATACCAATTTTCTTGGAAAGCAAGAGGGGCTGAATTTTATGAGTTCTTGCAACCAGTGAGGCTTAAAACCTGAAGTTCTAAAAGTCAGCAGGTTTGGCTCAGATACAGCCTGGAGGACATTGGGGCTACTCTTGGAGAGAAGGCAGGGCAAACAGCCCATGGATGTACAGTATGGAAACAGCAATCAAAAGGGTACCTGGGTCACACAGTAGAGAGGTTAGTTGCTCATCTCAGATCATGTCCCAGAGAGGCAGCATTCATGGAGAGACCCCTCTGGGAACAAAGGAACTGGCAAGTGCCATTTGCCTCCCCTGCCTCTTGGCATAAGCAGAGGACCACCTGTGGGAACCATCACAGAGCAGACCCTTACCACCTAACTTGCTTACACCAAGCCCTACCTCCCACACTCTAGTGGGACTCCCCTTCTCAGTCACACTTGCCTCAGTCCCAGCATGGCAGGCCTCCTTCCCCAGAAAACAAACCCAAACATCTGCCCACATGTCATCTCCTGACTCAGGAGATTTGCAGGGCCTTGGTTCCAGCAGCAGTGACAACTGCTCTCATTTCATAAGCAGACCATAGCACACCTAGTTAAAATTTACCATATTTAGGCCAGAGATCCAACACTGCCCATAATAATCAAAGAGAGCCTCTGCAGATGACTAGCCTGAAGGATAAAGCAGCCAGCAGTGTGCATGCAGCACACAATGGAGATAGTCCTGGTGCAGCAGGACCTGGAGAAGAGGGGACACTACACAGCAGGGCACTATAGGACCTCTTCTTCATAAGGCCATTACCCTCAGGAACAGGAGACATAGCTAACTTTCCTAACACAGAGAAGCAGGCACAGAGACTTAGACAAAATGAGAAGACCAAGGAATTTGTCCCAAATGAAAGAACAGGACAAGTGCACAACCAGAGACCTAAGTGAAACAGATATAAGTAACATGCCAGAGAGACAATTTAAAATAATGATCATAGATACTAACTGAATATGAGAAAAAAGTGGAAGGCATCAGTGAGTGATAAAGAATAACATAGCAGAGATAAAGGGCTCAATAAATGAAATAAGAAATATACTTGATGGAATGAACAGCAGTCTGGAAGAAGAAGAGGAATGTATTAATGACCTAGAAGACAGAGTAATGGAAAGTAATGAAGCTGAACAAAAGAGAGGAAAAAAGAATTATGTAAAATGAGAATGGACTTAGGGAACTGAGTGACTCCATCAAACATAATAATATTCATGTTATAGGAGTCTCAAAAGAAAAAGAGAGAGAAAAGGGGACATTAAATTTATTTGAAGCAATAATAGGTAAAAACTTCCCTAATCTGGGGCGCCTGGGTGGCTCAGTTGGTTAAGCGACTGCCTTCAGCTCGGGTTGTGATCCTGGAGTCCCGGGATCGAGTCCCGCATCGGGCTCCCTGCTCGGCGGGGGGCCTGCTTCTCCCTCTGACCCTCCCCCTCTCATGCTCTCTCCTTCTCACTCTCAAATAAATAAATAAAATCTTTAAAAAAAAGAAAAAAAAACAAAATTCCTTCCCTAATCTGGTGAATGAAACAGATATTCCAGATCCAGGAAGCACAGAGAACCTACAACAAATTCAACAAAAGCAGATCCACACCAAGACATATTGTAATTAAATTGACAAAATATACTCATAAAGAAAAAAAAGTTAAAGATTTTATTTATTTATTTGAGAGAGAGAGTGAGCAAGAGAGAGAGAGCAAGCATGAGCTTGGGGAGGGGCAGAGGCAGAGGGAGAGGGAGAAGCAGGCTCCCAGCTGAGCAGGGAGCCTGACATGGGACTCAATCCCAGGATCCTGGGATCATGACCTGAGCCAAAGGCAGACGTTTAACCAACTGAGCCACCCAGGCGCACCAAAGAAAAAATTTTAAAAGGAGTAAGACAAAGGAAGATAATAACATACAAGGGAAACCTCATAAGGCTATCAGTGGATTTTTCAGCAGAAACTTTCCAAGCCAGGAGGGAGTGGAATGATATATTCAAAGTACTAAATGGGAAAAATCTGCACTCAATACACTATCCAGCAAGGCTATCATTCAGAATATAATAGGAAATAAAGAGTTTCCCAGACAAACAAAAAATGAGTTCATGACAGTAAACCAGCCCTGCAGAAATATTAGGGGGACACTTTGAATGGAAAGGAAAGACCAAAAGTGACAGTACAAAGGTAGAAAACATAAAAGCCATAAAAATGAATATTTCTATAAAAAGTCAGTCAAGGAACTCACAAAGCAAAAGGTTGTAAAATATGACACCATATACCTAAAATGTGGAGAAGTGAGGAGTAAGAATGGGTTCAAACTTAAATGACCATCAAATGAATATAGACTGCTATATGCAGAAGATGTCATATACAAACCTAATGGTCACCACAAATCAAAAATAACTGATAAATATGCAAATAATAAAGAGAAAGAAATCCAAATATATCACTAAAGAAGACCAGCAAACCATGAAAGAGAGAAAGAGAAGAAAGGATCAAAGAAAATCTTCAGAAACACGCACAAAAGAAGTGATAAAATGGCAATAAATACACATCAATCAATAATTACTTTGAATGTAAATGGACTGAACACTCAAATCAAAAGACATAGGGTGACAGAATGGATGAAAAAATAAAACCCATCTATATGCTGCCTACAAAAGACTCATTTTAGACCTAAAGACACCTGCATTTTGAAACAGAGGAGATGGAGAAACATATATCACTCAATGAATGTCAAAACAAATCTGGAGTGGGAACACTTATATTGGACAAAATAGACTTCAAAAGAGAGATTACAACAAGAAGCAAACAAGGACATTTTATAATAATAAAGGAGAGAATCCAACAAGAAGATATAATAATTGTAAATATTTATGCACCCAACATGTAAGCACTCAAATATATAAAAAGTTAATAACAAATGTATTGGATATAATGACTAATAATGCAGTAATAGTAGGGGACTTCAACACCCCACTTACATCAATGGACAAATCACCTAAACAGAAAATCAACAAGAATAATAGCTTTGAATGACACAGTAGACCAGATAGATTTAACAAATATATTCAGAACCTTCCATCCTAAAACAAAATACATATTCATTTCAAGTACACACAGAACATTCTCTACAATAGATCACATATTAGCCCATAAAACAAGCCTCAATGGGAGTGCCTAGATAGCTCAATTGGTGGAGCATGCAACTCCTGATCTCAGGGTTCTAAGTTCAAGCCCCACATGGGGTGTAGTAATTACTTAAAAATAAAATTTTAAAAGCCTAAACAAATTCAAGAAGACCAAAGTCATACCATGCACCTTTTCTTACCACAATCCTATGAAACAATAAATCAACCACAATAAAAATCTGGAAAGACCACAAATACATGATGGTTAAATAACACACTGCTGAACAATGAATGGATCAATGAGGAAATAGAAGAATAAAAAAATCCATGGAAACAAATGAAAATGAAAACATAATGGTCTAAAACCTTTAGGATGCAACAAAAGTGTTCTAAGAGGGATGTTTTTAGTAATACAGACATGCCTCAAGAAGCAAGAAAAATCTCAAATAAACAACCTAACCTTATGTGTAAAGAAGCTAGAAAAAGAACAACAAAACCTAAAACCAGCAGAATAAAGGAAATCATAAAGATTAGAGCAAAATAAATGATATAAACACTAAAATATATTAGAACAGATCAATGAACCAGGAACTGGTTCTTTGAAAAAGGCAATAAAATTGAGAAACATCTAGCCAGACTTATCAAGAAAAAAAAAGGGAAAGGACTCAAATACATAAAATCACAAATGAGAGAGGAGAAATAGCAACCAAGACCACAGAAATAGAAACAATTATAAGAGAATTTTATGAAAAACCCTATGCCAACAAGTTGGACAACCTAAAAGAAGTGGGTGAATTCCTAGAAACATATAAACTACCAAAACTAAAACAGGAAAAAATAGAAAATATGAACAGACTTATACTCAGCAAAGAAATTGAATCAGTGCCCCCCCCCCCAAAAAAAACTCCTAACAAACAGAAGTCCAGGACTAGATGGCCTCACAGGTGAATTCTACCAAATATTTAAAGAAGAGTTAATACTTATCCTTCTCAAACTATTCCAAAAAATAGAAAAGGAAGGAAAACTTCCTACTTCATTCTATGAGGCCAGCATTACCCTGATTCCAAAACCAGATAAAGATACCACAAAAAAAAAGAGAACTACAGGCCAATATCTCTGATAAACACAGATGCAAACATCCTCAACAAAATACTAGCAAACCAAATCCAACAGTACATTAAAAATCATTCACCACAATCCAGTGGGATTGACTCTTGGGTAGCAAGGGTGATTCAATATCTGCAAATCAATCAACATGATGCATCACACCAATAAGGGAAAGGATAAGAACCATATGATCCTGTTAATGGATGCAGAAAAAGCATTTGACAAAGTACAACATCCATTCATGGTAAAAATCCTCAACAAATTATGTTTAGAGGGAACATACTTCAATATAATAAAGGCCATATATGAAAAACCCACAGCCCAACATCAACCTTAATGGAGAAAAACTCACTGAGATCTTGCGCTAAGGTCAGGGATGAGACAAGGATGTCCCCTCTTACCACCTTTATTCAACACAGTACAGGCAGTACTAGCCACAGCAATCAGACAACAAAATTAAATAAAAGGCATCCAAATTCGTAAGGAAGAAGTAAAACTTCCATTATTTGCAGATAACATGATACTATATATAGAAAACCCAAAAGACTCCACCAAAAAAACTGCTAGAACTGACAAATGAATTCAATAATGTTGCCAGATACAAAATCAATGTACAGAAATATGTTGCATTTCTATTCACCAATAATGAAGCAGCAAAAGAAATTAAGAAAATAATCCCAATTACAATTGCACCCCAAATAATAAGATATCTAGGAATAAACCTAACCAAAGAGGTGAAAGACCTGTACTCTGAAAACTACACAACACTGATGAAAGAACTTGAAGATGACATAAAGAAATGGAAAGACATTCCATGCTCCTGGATTGGAAGAACAAATATTGTTTAAATGTCTATATACCCAAAGCAGTCTACACATTTAATGCAACCCTATCAAAATCCCAACAGCATATTTCACAGAACTAGAACAAACAATTCTAAAGTTTCTATGGAACCACAAAAAACCCTGAATGGCCAGAGCAACCTTAAAAAGAAAAGCAAAACTGGAGACATCACAATTCTGGATTTCAAGTTATATTAGAAAGCTGTAGTGAACAAGACAGTATAGTACTGGCCCAAAAATAGACACATAGATCAATGGAGCAGAATAGAAAACCCAGAAATAAACCCATAATTATATGGTTGACTTATCTTTGACAAAGCAGGAAAGAATATCTAATGGGAAAAAGTCTCTTTAGAAGATGGTTTTGGGGTGCCTGGGTGGCTCAGTCGGTTAAGTGTCCAATTCTTGATTTCAACTCAGGTCATTATCTCAGCATTTTGAGGTCAAGCCCCACATCAGGTTCCACACTGGGCACGGAGCCTGCTTAAGATTCTCCCTATCCCTCTCCCCCTGTCCCTCCCCCACCTCTAAAATAAAAGAAAGAAAATGGTGTTGAGAAAACTGGACAGCAACATGCAAAAGAATGAAACTGGAGCACTTTATTACACCATACACAAAAGTAAATCCAAAATGGATTGAAGACCTAAATGTGAAATCTGAAACCATAAAAATCCTAGAAGAGAACACAGGCAGTAACTTCTCTGACATCAGCTGTAACAAGTTTTTTCTAGCCATAACAAGTTTGTCTCCTCAGTCAAGGGAAACAAAAGCAAAAATAAACCATTGGGATTACATGAGAACAAAAAGCTTCTTCACAGCAAAGGAAACAACAAAATTAAAAGGCAGCCTACAGAATGGGAGAAGATATTAGCAAATGAATATTTGATAAAGGGTTAGTATCCAAAATATATGAAGAACTTATAACACTCAACATCCCAAAAACAAATAATCAAATTAAAAAATGAACAGAAGTCATGAACAGACGTTTTTCCAAAGAAATCATCCATATGGCTAACAGACACATGAAAAGATGTTCATCACTTACCATCAGGGAAATGCAAATGAGAACTACAGTGAGATATCATCTCACACCTGACATAATGGCTAAAATCAACAACACAAGAAACAACAGATGTTGGTGAAAATGTGGAAAAAAGGAATCCTCCTGCACTGCTGGTGGGAATGCACACTGGTGCAGCCAATGTAGAAAACAGCATGGAGTTTCCTCAAAAAGTTAAAAACAGAACTACCCTATGATCTGGCAATCGCTCGACTGGGTAGTTACCCAAAAATACAGAAAAATAATTCAAAGGGATGCATGTGCTCCAATGTTTATAGCAGCACTATTATTGTTATACCAGCCAAGACATAGAAGCAGCCCAAATGCCCATCAATTGATGAATGGCTAAAGAAGTTGTGGTATATATATGCAATGGAATATTATTCAGCCATAAAAAGGAATGAAATCTTGCCATTTACTATGTCATGGATGGAGCTAGAGAGTATAATTCTAAGTGAAATCATTCAGAGAAAGAAAAATACCATATGATTTCACTCATATGTGGAATTTAAGAAAGGAAACAATTGAGCAAAAGGCAAACAGAGAGAGAAAGAAATAGACTCTTGGGGCGCCTGGGTGGCTCAGTCAGCTTAAGTGTCCGACTCTTGATTTCAGCTCAGTTCATGATCTCAGGGTCCTGAGATCAAGCCCCACATAGGGCTCAGTGCTCAGCATGGAGTCTGCTTGGGATTCTCTCCCTCTCCCCCTGCTCACACTCTCTCTCTCCCCCTCCCTCTTTCTCTCTTTCTCTAAAATAAATAAATAAAATCTTTAAAAAAAGAAATAGACTCAACTATAGAAACCAAAGGGATGTTTACCAGAGGAGAGGTGGTTGGGGTATGGTTTAAACAGGTGATGGGGTTAAGGAGTGCACTTTTTGTGATGAGCACTGGGTGATGTATGGAAGTGTTGAATCACTATATTTTAAACATGAAACTAATGCCATACATTGCTAGCTAACTGGAATTAAAATAAAAACTTAAAAGGCATTTACTGATTCACATAACAAGGTATGGAGTTGGCTTAACTATGGATCCTGAGACTCAAACAGTGTCATTAATTCTATCTGTCTCTGTCTCTCCATTTCTTGGTCCTGCTTCCCTGATTACCTGTGAAGATTTCCTTAATTCTATAGGCAGTCTCCTTGTTGGGGAAAACAGCTGTTAGAAAGATACATCTTAAATCCCTACATCAAAAACTAATGATGTAACATATGGTGATTAACATAACATAATAAAATAAAATAAATGTAAAATAAAAAAAAAATCCTTATAGTTTATTATTCCAAAGTAGAGAGTCTCTCCATCTCTCCCCAGGTCCATATATAAGAACAGTCCCTGATCCTGTCATCGGGCTCCCAACAGAAATCGAGGGCACACTCAACCTAGGTAGTTTGTTGTCAGAATTTGGGGAAACCTACAAAGAATCTTGCAGCAGTTACAACAGAGGAGAGCTGTTATCTCTGGACCAGGAGAGGTAAGAGGCAAGAAGAGTTAGCTGTGCTCAGAGAGGGTAGCTGTATGGAGAAGGCCACCTGGCAAGTGTTGTGAATTAAGTAGATGATTGTAGCCAATTCACAGCAACTTTGAGAGAAATAGAGACTAGACCTTTGTGGTTATAGTATGGATCATGGGGAATTGCTTAAAAATGAGATTTGCAAAGTAGGTTATGATGAGATCATGAGGGACTTTGAATGAAAGACTAATTGTGGACTTTGTATGTAACTGGAAACACTGAGCCTTTTGTATGGGGAAAGGCATAATTATATCTTCAGAAGAAAATTCTGCCCCTGGTATGAAGGCTATAATAGAACAGGAGGTAGAAAGACCAGTTAGGAGGCTATTGTAATATTTTAAGAAAGGAAAATGTGTGATGAAACTAGAGCAGTGGCAGTGAGAAGGGCATAAAAATGAATTTGGGAGACTTACCAGTAGAAATGACAAACCAGTCAATATATTGTGGAGTGGATGTGATGATAAGTGAAGAGAAGTCAAACTTAGCCCTAGATAATTAGAGAATGGCAATGAAACCAAAGAAGATTTTATCAATTCTACCATATTGCTCCATTTTAGGAGGCACCATTCACATTGTGATCTATGTAAATGACATCCTCTGCAGTAGTGTTGCACATAGACTGCAGTCTGCCCAGATATAAACAGCGATCCTGGCTTCTGTTTCCTTCCTGTATTAAGAAAGTACCATTTTCTATTATTGACCAATGGAAATTTTAATGGCACTGATTGCTGAGATGACAAGTAACTTACATAGTAAAGGGGGAAAATGTGAGAGAATTAAATTTAGGAACAGCAAGTAAACAAAGTTGAATAACAAGTGAAGTTGAATCCAGTGAAGTGATTAGGGCTGTGTGTTTAAATATTATTTATGGGGATGCCTGGGTGGCTCAGTCAGTTAAGGGTCTGCCTTTGGCTCAGGTCATGATCCCAAAGTCCTGGGATCGAGTCCTGCATCCGGCTCCTTCCTCAGCGGGGGGCCTGCTCTTCCTCTGCCTGCCACTCCCCCTGCTTGTGCTCACTCTCTCTTTCTCTCTGATAAGTGAATGAATAAAATCTTTAAAGAAAAAATTTTATTTATTTATGAGAGAGAGAGAATGAGAGAGAGCACATGAGAGGGGGGAGGGTCAGAGGGAGAAGCAGACTCCCTGCCGAGCAGGGAGCCCGATGTGGGACTCGATCCAGGGACTCCAGGATCATGACCTGAGCTGAAGGCAGTCGCTTAACAAACTGAGCAACCCAGGCACCCTGAATAAATAAAATCTTAAAAAAATAAATATTATTTATGTATTAGTTTACTATGTTGTTTCATTTGCATTGTTACAAGAAGCAGTTGTTTGGGAAAAATAGGCTTTCAAACTAGTGTTTCCAGGGTTTAGGATAAAGCAGAGTTTAACAACTTTATTGAGAAATAATTCATATACAAGTCATCCATTTAAAGTGTACAATTCGGTGGGTTTTTAGCTTATTCACAGAGTTGGGCAGCCATCAACACAGTCAATTTCATCACCCCCTAAAGAAAACAAATACCCTTTAGCTTTACCCCCTTACCCTTTTTGGCACCACCCCCAACCTACTTCCCAGCCTCTATAAACCACTAATCTACTTTTTTAAAAAATGTTTTTATTTATTTATTTATTTGACACAGAGAGAGAGAGAGAGGGATTACAAGTAGGCAGAGTAGCAGGCAGAGGAAGAGGGAGAAGCAGGCTTCCTGTTGAGCAGAGAACCTGATGGGGGCTCAATCCCAGGACCTTGGGATCATGACCTGACTGAGCCACCCAGGTGCCCCACTACTAATCTACTTTTTATCTCTATAGAGTTCCCTGTGTGGGAATTTCATATGAATGGAATCATACAGTATGTGATATTTTGTGACTGATTTCTTTCACTCAATATAATGTTTTCAAGGTTCACCCATGTCATATCATGTATCAGTACTTTATTCCTTTGTGGCTGAATAATTTTCCAGTGTATGGATATGCAACAGTTTTTTTATCCACTTATCAGTTGAAGGACATTTGGATTGTTTCTGTCCATTGGCTATTATGAATAATGCTACCATAAATATTCATATACAAGTTTCTGAATGGACATATGTTTTCATTTCTTTTAGGTATATATCTAGGAATGGAATTGATGGGTCATGTGGTAACTCCATGATTAATGGCTTGAGGAACTACCAGACTGTTTTCCAAAGTGACTGAACCATTTTACATCCCCACCAGCATTGTATCAGGATTCTGACTTCTCCACATTTTGCTAATACTTGTTTTTATCTGACTTTTATGCTAGCCATCCTAGTAGATGTGAAATAGCATCTTATTATGATTTTTGTTTACATTTCTCTGTGTGTGGGTCTAATAGCAGAACTTCAAACTAATATCCTCACATTTTACATAAAGCAAAGGTTATTTAAAAATCTTGAGACCAGTTTATTTATGTTTACATCATTTCTTTGAGTATATATATTAGAATGAATCAAAAATTGTTAAAGTTTAAAGATATATAGAGTAGACCTACTAGGTTCAAGAAACTAGCAGAGTGTATAAAGAGACACATAAATGACTTATAATACCAGCAATTAGATGATAAATGCCATTATAAAGGAATAAACAAAATGTCATGGACATGCAAAGGAAAGAACTCTTCCTTCTGCTCAGAGGGCTGGTAGAAATATTCAATGAGATTAAAGCATAAAAGTCAGGATATGGTTGAAGAATAGGGAAGAGGTCTGTGTGGCTATAGCTAAATAAAACTGTCTATACTTATTTCATCATGTAAAGATTTTTAAAGTAATAAAACATATTCTGTATATCTTTATAATTGTTATGTGATAAAGCCAAGTTTTTCCCTTTTTAAATTGTTTTAATTTTTAAATTTTATATGTACTTTTAAAAATTTCAGTGATACTTTAATTGATAAACATGTTATGTTTATTGCTGCACATAGTTGAGCTTTCTTTTGGTTTTAGCTGGGGTGAAGAAATGGGGGAGGGGCATGGGATGTGACCTGATTACAAAATACCTTCCACAGTCGTTTATTTTTTATTTTTTTATTGAAGTATAGTTCATACAATATTGTATCAGTTTCAGGTGAACAACATAGTGATTCAACATTTATATACATTATGTAATGATCACCATAGTAAGTTTAGTTACCGTCTGTCACCAAACATAGTTATTACGATAGTATTGAATATATTCCCTATGTTGTGTATTAAATCCCTGTGATATTTATTTTATAATTGGAAGTTTGTACAGTTTAATCCCCTTTACCTATTTTGTCCATCCCCCCACCCATATCCTCTCTGACAACCACCAGTTTGTTCTTTGTATTTATGAATCTGTTTCTGTTTTGTTTTGTATATTCATTTTGTTTTTTACATTCCACAAATAAGTTAAATCAAACAGTATTTGTCTTTCTCTGACTTATTTCACTTAGCATAATACCCACTGGGTCTATCCATATTGTGACAAATGGCAAGATTTCATTCTTTTTTACGGCTGAGTAACATTCCATTGTGTGTATACACACACATACACACACACATATATGTATATATATACACCATATTTTTTATACACACACACACACACACACACATATATATATATACACAATATTTTTTTATCCATTCATCTATCAGTGAACACAGGTTGTTTCCATATCTTGGCTACCGTACATAATGCTGCAGTGAAAACAGGGGCGCTTATACCTTTTTCAATGAGTGTTTTCATTTTCTTCAAATATCCAGAAGTGGAATTTCTAGATTGTATGGCATTTCTATTTTTAATCTTTTGAGGAATCTTCGTACTGTTTTCCATTGTGGCAGCCTCAATTTACATTGTCATCAGTAATGCACGAGGGTTCTCTTCGCGCCACGTCCTTACCAACACTTGTTATTTCTTGTACTTTTGATACTAGTCATTCTGACAGGTGTGAGCTGATGGTTTTTCGCCTTGATTTCATCAATATATGAATTTTTATGTGATTCATCAAAAATCTCAGCTGATTAAAGACATTGACAAAGGTAGATTGAAACAAGTTCTTTTACATCAAAGGAGGTAAAACTAGTTTTTATTGTTTTTATATGTTTATTTTAAAAATTTTTAAAAATTTTTTTTACATTCATTAGGTTATGTTAGTCACCATACAATACATCATTAGTTTTTGATGTGGTGATCCAGGATCCCTTGTTTTCATATAACGCCCAGTGCTCCATGAAGTATGTGACCTCCTTAATACCCATCACCAGGCTAACCCATCTCCCCTCCCCCTCCCCTCTAAAACACTGTTTGTTTCTCAGGGTCCATAGTCTCCCCCTCCGATTTCCCCCACTTCATTTTTCCCTTCCTTCTCCTAATGTCCTCCATGCTATTCCTTATGTTCCACAAATAAGTGAAACCATATGATAATTGACTTTCTCTGCTTGACTTATTTCACTTAGCATAATCTCCTCCAGTGCCATCCATGTTAATGTAAAAGTTGGGTATTCATCCTTTCTGAAGGCTGAGTAATAGTCCATTGTGTATATGGACCACATCTTCTTTATCCATTCATCTGTTGAAGGGCATCTAGGCTCTTTCCACATTTTGGCTATTGCGGACATTACTGTTATGAACATTGGGGTGCGTATGGCCCTTATTTTCACTACATCTGTGCTTTAGGATAAATACCCAGGAGTGCAATTTCTGGGTCATAGGGTAGCTCTCTTTTTAATTTTTTGAGGAACCCCCACACTGTTTTACAAAGTGGCTGTACCAACTTGCATTCCCACCAACAGTGTAAGAGGGTTCCCCTTTCTCCACAACCTCTCCATCATTTGTTGTTTCTTGCCTTGTCAATTTTTGCCATTCTAACTGGTGTAAGGTGGTATCACAATGTGGTTTTGATTTGAATTTCCCTGATGGCTAATGAAGATGAACATTTTTTCATGTGTCTGTTAGCCATTTGTATGTCTTTTTCAGAGAAGTGCCTTTTCATGTCTTCTGCCCATTTTTTGACTTGATTATTTGTTTTTTGGGTGTTGAGTTTGAGAAGTTCTTTATAGATCTTGGATACCAGCCCTTTATCTGTAGTGTCATTTGCAAATATCTTCTCCCATTCTGTGGCTTGCCTTTCTTTTGTTGACTGTTTCCTTTGCTGTGCAGAAGCTTTTTATCTTGATGAAGTCCCAAAAGTTCATTTTTGCTTTTGTTTCACTAGCTTTTGGAGATGTATCTTGAAAGAAGTTGCTGTGACCGATGTCAAAGAGGTTACTGCCTGTGTTCTCCTCCAGGATTTTGATGGATTCCTGTCTCACATTGAGGTCTTTCATCCATTTTGAGTTTATCTTTGTGTATAGTGTTAGAGAATGGTTGAGTTTCATTCTTCTGCAGGCGGCTGTCCAATTTTCCCAGCACAATTCATTGACGAGACTGTCTTTTTCCTATTGCATATTTTTTCCTCCATTGTCGGGGATTATTTGACCATAGAATTGAGGGCCCATATCTAGGCTCTCTGTTCTGTTCCATTGGTCTATATGTCTGTTTTTCTCCAGTACCATGCTGTCTTGGTCATCATAGCTTTGTAATATAACTTGAAATTGGGCAACATGATGCCCCCAGCTTTGTTTTTCTTTTTCAACATTTCCTTGGTGATTCGGGGTCTTTTCTGATTCCATACAAATTTTAGGATTGTTTGTTTCAGCAGTTTGAAAAATGTCATTGGAATTTTGATCGGGATGGCATTGAAGGTATAGATTGCTATGGGTAGCACAGACATTTTAACAATATTTATTCTTCCGATCCATGAGCATGGAATGTTTTTCCAACTTTTTGTGTCTTCTTCAATTTCTTTCCTGAGTGTTCTGTAGATACTAGAGTGTAGATCCTTTACCTGTTTGGTTACGTTTATTCCGACGTATCTTACGGTTTTGGTGCTATTGTAAATGGAATCGTTTCTCTAATTTCTCTTTCTACAGTTGAGTTGTTAGTGTATAAGAAAGCAACTGATTTCTGTGCATTGATTTTGTATCCTGCCACATTACTGAATTGCTGTATGAGTTCTAGTAATTTGGGGGTGGATTCTTTTGGGTTTTCCACATAAAGTATCATGTCATCTGCAAAAAGAGAGAGTTTGACTTATTCTTTGCCAATTTGTTTTCTTTTTTTTAAAGATTTTATTTATTTTTTTTTGTCAGAGAGAAAGAGCACAAGCAGGGAGAGTGGCAGGCAGAGCAGGTAGAGGGAGAAACAGGCTCTCTGCCAAGCAAGGAGCCCGATGCGGGACTCCATCCCAGGACCCTGGGATCATGATCCGAGCCGAAGGCAGACACTCAACCAACAGAGCCACCCAGGCATCCCTCTTCTTGCCAGTTTGAATACCTGTTATTTCTTTTTGTTGTCTGATTGCTGTTGCCAGAACTTCTAGTACTATGTTGAACATAGTGGCCAGAGTGGGCATCCTTGACATGTTCCTGATCTGAAGGGAAAGGCTCTCAGCTTTTCCCCATTGAGGATGATATTCACTGTGGGTTTTTCATAGATGGATTTTATGAACTTGAGGAATGTTCCTTCTATCCCTATACTCTGAAGAGTTTTCATCAGGAAAGGATGTTGTATTTTGTCAAATGCTTTTTCTGCATCAATTGAGAGGACCATATGGTTCTTCTCCCTCCTCTTATTAATATGTTCTATCACATTGATTGATTTGCGAATGTTGAACCACTCTTGCATCCCGGGGATGAATCCCACTTGGTCATGGTGGATGATCCTTTTAATGTATTGTTGGATCCTCTTAGCTAGGATTTTGTTGAGGATTTTGGAATCCATATTCATCAGGTGTATCAGTCTGAAATTCTCCTTTTTGATGGGGTCTTTGCCTGGTTTGGGGATTAAGGTAATGCTGGCTTCATAGAATGAGTTTGAAGTTTTCCGTCTGTTTCTATTTTTTGAAACAGCTTTAGGAGAATAGGTATTATTTCTTCTTTGAATGTTTGGTAGAATTCCCCAGGGAATCCATCAGGCCCTGGACTGTTGTTTTTTGGGAGGTTTTTGATCACTGCTTCAATCTCGTTACTGGTTATTGGCCTATTCAGGTTGTCAATTTCTTCCTGTTTCAGTCTTGGCAGCTTATAGGTTTACAAGAAGTCATGCATTTCATCCAGATTGCTCAGTTTATTGGCATATAGTTGTTGATAATAATTTCTAATAATTGTTTATATTTCCTTGGTGTTAGTAATGATTTCTCCCCTTTCATTCAGAATTTTATTAATTTGGGTCCTTTCTCTCTTTTTTGGATAAATCTGGCCAGTGGTTTATCGATCTTATTAATTCTTTCAAAGAACCAACTTCTAGTTTCGTTTATCTGATCTGCTGTGTTTCTGGTTTCTAATTCATTGATCTCTGCTCTAATCTTAATTATTTCCCTTCTGATGCATGGCTTAGGCACCGTTTGTTGCTTTTTCTCTAGTTCTTTAACGTGTAGAGTTAGTTGGTGAATTCGGGATATTTCTATTTTTTGGAGTGAGGCTTGGATGGCCATGTATTTCTCCCTTAGGACCACCTTTGCAGTATCCCATAGGTTTTGGACCGAAGAGTTTTCATTCTCATTGTTTTCCATGAATTGTTTAAGTTCTTCTTTGATTTCCTGGTTGACCCAAACGTTCTTGAACTGATTGGTCTTTAGCTTCCAAGTGTTTGGATTTCTGCCAAATTTTTTCTTGTGATTGAGTTCCAGTTTTAGAGCATTGTGGTTTCAGAATATGCAGGGAATAATCTCAACCTTTTGGTATCGATTGAGACCTGATTTGTGACCCCATATGTGCTCTCTTCTGGAGAAACTTCCATGTCTGCTTGAGAAGAATGGGTATTTTGTTGTTTTAGGGTGGAATGTTCTGTATATATCTATGAGGTCCCTCTGGTCCAGTGTATCATTCAAAGCTCTTGTTTCTTTGTTGATTTCCTGCTTAGATGATCTGTCTATTGCTGAGAGTGGAGTATTGAGGTCTCCTACAATTAACATATTGTTATCAATATGACTATTTTGGTTAACAGTTGGCTTATGTAGATGGCTGCTCCCATGTTGGGGGCATAGATATTTACAATTCTTAAATCTTCTTGTTGGATAGACCCTTTAAGAATGATATAGTGTCCTTCTGTGTCTCTAGCTACAGACTTTAGTTTAAAATCTAATTTGTCTGATATAAGAATTGCTACCCCAGCTTTCTTTTGAGGTCCACTGGCATGGAAGATGGATCTCCATCCCTTCACTTTCAGTCTGGATGTATCTTTAGGTTCAAAATGAGTCTCTTGTAGACAGCATATGGATGGGTCCTGTCTTTTTATCCAGTGTGCAACCCTGTGCCATTTTATGGGAGCATTTAGGCCATTCATGTTGAGAGTGATTATTGAAAGGTATGAATTAATTGTCATCATGTTGCCTGTGAAGACGTTGTTTTTATAGATTGTCCCTGTAAATTTCTGTTGTATATCACTCTTGGGGTCTTTTTCCTTTTATAGAACCCCACTTAATATTTCTTGCAGGGCCAGCTTAGTGGTTGTATATTCTTTCAGTTTCTGCTGGTCTTGGAAGCTCTGCATCTCTCCATCCATTCGAAATGAAAGCCTTGCCGGATAAAGTATTCTTGGCTGCATGTCCTTCTCGTTTAGTACCCTGAATATGTCTTGCCAGGCCTTTCTGGCTTGCCAGGTCTCTGTGGATAGGTATGACATTATTCTGATGTTCCTCACTCTGTACATAGGGAATCTCTTCCCCCTAACTGCCCTTAAGTTGGTTTCCTTGGTTCTAAGATTTGCAAGTTTTACTATTACATGCCGGGTTGTTGGCCTGTTTTCCTTGATCTTGGGAGGGGTCCTCTCTGCCTCTAGGACATGAATGTTTGTTTCATTCCCCAGATTAGGGAAGTTCTCAGCTATGATTTGCTCAAATATATCTTCTAGTCCTCTCTCTCTCTCTCCAGTCCCTCCAGGATTCCAATAATTCTGACATTGGAATACTTCATGGTGTCACTTATTTCTCTGATTCTATTTTCATGGATTCTGAGTTGTTTTCCCCTGGCCTTCTCTTTTCCCTTTTTATATATTAAATTGTCTTCCAGGTCACTAATTCGTTCTTCTGCCTCACTTACCCTAGCTGTTAAATTTTCTAGATTAGATGGGATCTCATTGATAGCATTTTTACGTTCTGCCAATTCAGCTTTCATTTCTGCCCTTAGAGACTCTATGTTGCCATTAATTGATTTCTCTATTCTAGCTATTGTCTTCACAATTGCTAAGCTGAATTCCATCTCTGACATCTTGGTTATATCTGCATCCATTTGTAAATCTGCAGCATAAGTCATACTCTGAGTCTTTCCTATTTTGGGGGTTCCTCCTCCTAGTCATTCTGTTGATGGGTGGTTGAGGGAATGTATGGAGTCCAAATTATTGACTAGAACCCAAGCAAGATGCACCTGTTTTCTAGGGACCTTAGGGTTGCTGGCCTCTTGTTTTCCAAGCCTGTCTTCTGTGGGAGGGGCCTGCTGCGCTGTTACTCAGGCAACCCTGTATGGGCAGAGTTGCCCTGCCCCCTGTGGCGGGGGATGGGCTCTGTGGGAACCAGTTTTTGGGGCTTTTGTTCTCTGGCGTTTTTCCCTGTTGGCTTTCCACATCTCTTCCGAGAGTCAGAGCAGAAGAGACCATTTCCAACCCTCTGCCTCAGAGCAGAGAGATCGCAGTCTGTTCTTCAGTGAGCTCTCCAGGCCACACTATCTCCATTTCTATCCGTGCTGCTATAAACTGCAGCGTCCTCGTTTGTGCGCTCCTCCGCAGTGCTCCCATTCCTGCCTCCAGGTCGGGGTACGTCTCTGCCCTTTGTGCTTCTAAAACTGCCAGCTGCTCCCAGTTCGCACGTGCGACCCCGCCGCTCCGGGTTTCCATCCCCAGGGCTGCCCTAAATTCCTTTCCCTGCCGCTACCAGTCTGCGAGTCTGTGCCCTGTCCCCAGGGGGGAGGCTGTCGCTCACTGGCGGTGTAGGATCCCCGTGGCCCTCCCGCTGCTGTTTATCCTTCGATATCTGCCCGCAGAATCACAGCTCCCCACTTCGTACCTCAAAACCAACCACCTGGGGCATTCTGTTTGTACAGATCCAGATCTTCTTTCATCTCAGGCTGATTTCATTGGTGTTCACCATGGTCTGGTAGATATCCAGCTTAATTCTGGGGACCAGTTGGAATAGGGTCCCCTACTCCCCCACCATCTTTTCCCCCCTTTCCAAAACTAGTTTTTAAATAGCAGAATAAAGTCTTATTTTGAGTAACGTATAATGATTTTAACAATTAAATGCAATGAGGTTTAATAATAACAATTGCCTTTTTTTTTTTTTTTTGCTTTCAAGATTTTATTTAAATTCTAGTTAGTTAACCTACAGTGTAGTGTTAGTTTACGGGTACAATTTAGTGATTCATCAGTTCCACATAACACCCAGTGCTCATCATATCAAGTGCCCTCCTTAATGCCCATTGGCCATTTATCCCATGCTACAACCCACCATCCCTCTTGCAACCCTCACTTTGTTGCATATTGTTAAGAGTCTCTTATGATTTGCCTCCCTCTCTGTTTTTATTTTATTTTACTTTCCCTTCCCTTCCCTATGTTCATCTGTTTTGTTTCTTATATTTCACATATGAGTGAAATCATATGGTATTTGTCTTTCTCTGACTTATTTCACTTAGCATAATTCACTCTAGTTCCATCCATATCATTGCAAATAGCAAGATTTCATTCTTTTAGATGTCTGAATTATATACCATTATATATATATACCATCTGTTCTTTACCCATTCTTCTATTGATGGACATTTGGGCTCTTTCAATATTTTGCTTATTATAGATAGTGCTGCTATAAATATTGGGGTGCATGTGCCCCCTCAAATCACTATTTTTGTATCCTCTGGATAAATACCTTGTAGTTAAATTCCTGGCTCATAGGGGAGTTCTATTTTTAACTTTTTGAGGAACCTCCATACTGGTTTCCAGTGTGGCTACACTAGTTTGCATTCCCACTAATAGTGTAAGGGGGTTCCCTTTCTCCACATCCTCACCGACATCTGTTGTTTCCTGAATTTTTAATTTTAGCCATTCTGACTGATGTGAGGTGTTATCTCATGGTGGTTTTCATTTGTATTAGCCTGATGATGAGTGATGTTGAGCATTTTTTCATATGTTTGCTAGCCATTGGTATGTCTTCTTGGAGAAATATCTTCAGCCTATTTCTTAACTGGACTTTTTATTTTGGGGGTGTTGAGTTTGATAAGTTCTTTATAGATTTTGGATACTAGTCCTTTATCCAATATCTTATTTGCAAATATCTTCTCCCATCCCATTGGTTGCCTTTTAGTTTTATTCATTGTTTCCTTTTCTGTGCAGAAGATTTTTGTCTTGATGAAGTCTCAGTAGTTCATTTATGCCTTTGGTTCCCTTGCCTCTGGACAAGTGTCTAGCAAGGAGTTGCTGTGGCCAAGGTCAAAGAGGTTGTTACCTGTGTGCTCCTCAAGGATTTTGATGTTTTCCTGTCTCATATTTAGGTCTTTCATCTATTTTGAATTTATCTTTTTGTATGGTATAAGAAAGTGGTCCAGTTTCTTTCTTCTGCATGTGGCTGTCCAATTTTCCCAGCACCATTTGTTGAAGAGACTGTCTTTTTTCCATTGGATATTCTTTCCTGCTTTGTTGAAGATTGCTGACCATAGAATTGAAGGTCCATTTCTGGGTTCTCTATTCTGTTCCATTGATCTATGTGTCTATTTTTGTGCCAGTACCATTCTCTCTTTATGATCACACTTTTGTAGCATAGCTTGAAGATTGGAATTGTGATGCCTCCAGCTAATATTTAGAGAAGCATTGATGTCTATTCTTCTCAAACTATTACAAAAAGTAGAAATGGAAGGAAAGCTTTGAAAGTCATTCTATGAGGCCAGTATTACCCTGATTGCAAAACCAGACAAAGATCCCACTAAAAAAGAGAACTACAGGCCAATATCCTTGATGATCATTTGCAAAAATTCTCAACAAAATACTAGCAAACTGAATCCAACAGTACATTAAAAGAATCATTCACCATGATCAAGTGGGAGATATTCCTGGGTTGCAAGGGTGGTTCAATATTTGCAAATCTATCAACATGATACACTACATTAATAAAAGAAAGGACAAGAACCATGTGATCCTCTTAATAGATGCAGAATATTTGACAAAGTATAACACCCATTCATGTTAAAAACACTCAACAAGTAGGGTTAGAGGGAATCATACCTCAACATAATAAGACCATATACAAAAAACCCACAGCTAATATCAACCTTCATGGGGAAAAACTGAGAGTTTTACTTCTATTGTCAGGAACAAGACAGAGATGTCCACTCTCACCAGTTATTAACGTAGTACTGGAAGTGCAAGCCACAGCAATCAGATAACAAAAAGAAATAAAAGACATCCAAATCAGCAAGGAAGAAGTCAAACTTTCACTATTTGCAATTACAGGATAATCTATGTAGAAAACCTGAAGGACTCCACCAAAAAATTGCTAGAACCAATACATGAATTCAGTAAAGTCACAGGATAGAAAAGCAATGTACAGAAATCTGTTGCATTTCTATACATCAATAATGAAGCAGCAGAAAGAGAAATTAAAGAATCAATTCCATTTACAATTGCATCAAAACAATAAGATATCTAGGAATAAACCTAACCAGAGGTGTAAAAAACCTGCACTCTGAAAAGTAAACAAACAAACAAACAAACAAAAACAAAACAAAACCCAAACTGATAAAAGAAATTGAAGATGACACAAAGAAATGGAAAAGCATTCCATACTCATGGATTGGAAGAACAAATATTGTTAAAATGTCTATATTATCAAAAGCAATATACATATTTAATGCAATCCCTATCAAAATACCAACAGAATTTTTCACATAGTCAGAACAATCCATCCTCAAATTTATAAGGAACCACAAAAGACCCCCGATAGCAAAAGCAAACTTGAAAAAGAAGAGAAAAGCTGGAGACATCACAATTCTGGACTTCAAGTTATATTACAAAGCTGTAGTGATCAAGACAGTATGGTACTGGCACAAAAAAAAAAACAAAACAGACATATAGATCAGTGGAACAGAATAGAAACTCCAGAAATGAACTCACAACTATGTGGTCAATTAATCAATTAACAAAGTAGAAAAGAATATCTAATGGGAAAAAGATAGTCCTTCAACAAATAGTGTTAGAAAAACTGGATAGTAACATGTAAAACATGGACCACTTTCTTACCATACACAAAATTAAATTCAATAAGCACTGGGTGTTATACACAACTAATGAATCTTTGAACACTACATCAAAAATGAATGATGTACTGTATGGTGACTAACATAACATAAAAAAAAAAAAAACCCTAAAGATGTACTATATGTTGGCTAACTGAACATAATAAATTTTTTTTTAAAAGAAAGACCTAATGTGAGACAAGAAACCATTAAAATCCTAGAGGGGAACACATCTTTGACATTCGCCATAACAACTTCTTACTAGGTATGTCTCCTGAGGCAAGAGAAACAAGAGCAAAATAAATTTTGTAGCTTCATCAAAATAAAAAGCTGGTGCATAGCAAATGAAACAATAAAATAAAAAGCAATCTATGAAATGGGAGATGATATTTGCAAATGACATATCTGATAAAGGGTTAGTATCCAAAATATATGAAGAACTTATAAAACTCAACACCCAAAAAACAAAGAATTCAGTTAAAAAATGGGCAGAAGAAATGAATAGACATTTTTTCCAAAGAAGATATACAGATTCCAACAAACACATGAAAAGTTTCTCAGCATCACTTACCATCAGGGAAATGCATGTCAAAACTACAATGAGATATCAATTCATACGTGTTAGAATGGCTAAAATTAACAACACAGGAAACAAGAGATATTGGTGAGGATGCGGAGAAAGAGGAACTCTCTTGCACTGTGGTTGGGAATGCAAACTGGTGCAGCCACCCTAGAAAACTGCATGGAGACTCCCTAAAAAGTTATAAATAGAACTACACTACAATCCAGCATTTGCACTAATTGGTATTTTCCCATAGAATACAAAAATACTAATTTGAAGCAATACATGCACCCTGATATTTATAGCAGCATTATCAACAATAGCCAAATTATGGAAAGAACCCAAATGTCCATTGACTGATGAATGGATAAAGAATATGTGGCATACACACACACACACACACACACACATGCACACACACAGTGGAATATTATTCATCCATAAAAAAGAATGAAATCTTGCCATTTGTAACAATGTGGATGCATCTGGAGTATTATGATAAGAGAAATAAATCAGAGAAAGACAAATGCCAGGTGATTTCACTCATATGTGGAATTTAAGAAACAAAAGAAATGAGCATGGGCAGGGGTGGGGAAGAGAGGAAAACCAAGAAACAGACTCTTCACTATAGAAGACAAATTGATGTTTACCAGAGGGGCGGCTGGTGGGGTGGGGGGTAGGGTTAAATATGTGATGGATATTAAGGAGGGCACTTGTGATGAGCACCAGGTATTGTATGTAAGTATTGAATCAGTAAATTCTACACCTGAAACTAATACTATACTGTGTTAACTAGCTGGAATTTAAATAAAAACATTAAAAAAAGAAGAAACGTATCATCAAAAAGTCTGTGAGGAGTAGTAATTTGTGAGCTTACATCTACCCCACCCACCATAATGTTCTGAAGGTAGAATCCAGAAAACTTCAAGAAAATTTAGTAAAGTATATAGTATCAAAGTATAAAGTATCAAAATAAGATGCCTCTACAGAACAAGCTGAACAAATAAACTGATGGATTTAGGAGCTGGAAGAAACTGGGGGCAGGTGAAAAATGACTCTTCTGAGGAAAATTTGGGGTAATGAGTAGACATCCTGTTTTTCTTGAAGACTTCAGAAAACTAAGCCACTTGGGAAGGAATCAAATGATTAAAATGTCCTATTGGTAAATAATGAAGAATGTTTTTGTGGATTTTTAAAACCTTAGATGGGAATCTTATTTTTACTTTTCTGAAATCAGTTTTATACCTAAAATTTTGAAAAATTATATGTCAGAAAATGAATAAAATATATATTTCCTGATGGACTATTCGTTTCATTCTGTCAAACAGTAGATAGATATCTCAAAATAAAGTGACATATAGATCAATGGAACAGACTGTGTTTGTATGTGCATGCACATGTATGTGTGTGAAATGAATTAATAACTTTAAGAAGGGATTACAAACATATCTATGGAAATCAGGCAGGTAATATAAATAAAGTGAGCTATTTAAGACAAAGGATCAGTAGGAACTGTGGTGAACTGGAAAGCAAATATGCTACTCAATTCAGTTTCCCTGTGGGACTATGGATCTATTGCCATATTCCCTGTGTTTTCAAGAAAGTCTCAAAACCTATATTTTTACATAAATACTCCAATTTTTAAATATTGGCAAACATTCTCTTATTGTTTTCAATACTGTGCATGCCGAACAAAATAATATCCAGGTTATTAGCCATCAATTTAAATTCTAGCATTCATTCATGCAGGAAATACTGAGGTTCTAATATTAATCACCATATACTAATCACCAAGGATAAAAACAGTGAAGAAAATGGACAACATATCTTCTGACATGGGACTTATCATACTAGGAGCAGAGTAACCAACACAATTTATAGCAATGCTTCTCATGTTCCTTGTTCATAAAAGTTGACAAAAACAGAAGAGTTTCAGTGGAACGCATAAGGAAATATACATGCATTTCCATGTGTCATTTTTTTCTTCCTCTTCTTCAGTAAATAATTATTAATTCAAGTTGTGTATAATATTATTGTTAATATAACAATAATAATTATATTTTTTTAATTTTCCACTGTTTTCTAGGGAGTGTAGATACTGATAAATTAAGGGACATTTATTTGTTGAGCTTCTGCGTGTGTGTATGTATAATATCTTGATCTAATATTCTGAGATGTTTAATTTCCACTGCCTCTATTCCTTGTATACATTATTCTTTCCCACTAATCTGGCAACAGAGATAGCTTTCTGTATGTCTTGCCCTTGCTTGAAGGATGGACCTGTCTTAGAATAAATATGTTAATTAAGCTGCTGATTGGATTTTGAAACTTGCAGCACACATGATCATTTAAAAGCCAATGCATTTTGATTTATAAGAGCCAAGTATGATTAATAAAAATATTCCTGGAATTCTAAAATTTATTTATGGAATCAAAACTGAGAACATGGACTTTATGTCATCAACCACTAAGTGAGATTTTTTTGTTTTTGTTTTTTGGAGGGTGGGACCCATAATACCAGAGACCATTGTCTAGCTTCCCAAAATGTAGTATTCTAAAAGGTACAAGTCTCATAGGGATGTACCTTGGCAACAGACTAGCAATGGCAGTAAGATGTGTTCAGGAAGATAGACTTCAAGGCAGCCTGCATATATCATGTATACCTCAACATGGTGCATGGAAAGCAACTATGTGCTCCAGAGCCCACAAGAAGAGATCAAGACAGTGCTGATAGAACCAGCTGTGAAGACATACAATAAGAAGCAGGACATAATAAATTCACAATCTGCACTGACCAAAGTTAAAACTAGATGTGACTGAAATACATTAAATTGACAGGTTTAGGTTTTTCTGCCAGTTGTGAAAATGAGATTCATGAGCTGATTTGAATTACAGTAAAATAAAAGTTATGAGGCTTCATATCTGACTTTTGAAAAAGTGCGATTTATATCTGCTACATGAGTTTGGAAGAGCTGAAGCAAACTTCAACAGTACCACTTAAGAAAGGAGCAAGATTTGGGGGCGCCTGGGTGGCTCAGTTGTTAAGAAAGGAGCAAGATTTAAAGGTCCAGGGGGAAAGATCTTGGATCCAAAAACATCCAAGTCAGCAAAACTAGACAGTAAGGAGAAAGACTGAAAGTGGAAAGGAAGGAGGGGATGGAAGAATCACCGTCCCCTACCCAACACACACACACATATGCACAAATATTAATGCAACTAGGGAAACTTGGAAGGAGACATATGTCCACTGACAATTTTTACCACTAAACTCTATGCAATGTGCAATGTGATCCTTTCTGTGTTCCCACAAATGTTCAGTAAAACTCAATACAAAAAAGCAAACAAAAACAACAACAACATGTTCAATAAGATTAGAATTTCTTGTGAAAGCCAGTGAAAAGGTTAAGTTTTCTGTCAAGGTTTGTGGGAAGCCAAATTATGGTCACACTATGCAAATGGGGTATGTAGCCAACGGGTGAGCTTTAAAAAGTTAGTTATTTGTGAGAGAGTTCAATATAGGTATTATGTCTCAAATGTCTTTGTACTTCTCTGAACCTCAGCTATCTACTCTGCAAAATGAATATGAAGATATCTACCTTTTAAAATTACTCAAAGGATTAGAGATAATGTATTTTAAATGCCTAAAATGAAAAAAAAAAATAAAATACCTAAGATAGTGTCTGGCACCACTTTGTAAGAAATAAAGGCAATTACAGGGAGGAGTTAGATGGCAGAGAAGTAGGAGGACTCTGGGCATTCTTACCCCTTGAACACAGCTGTATTGAGCTCAGATCACTTGGAACACCCAGAAAATTGATCTGAGGACTGGAAGAAGGCTCTCCATGGTTGGAGGGAGACAGCTTGGCAGGTGTGAGGTGCATGGAAGTGAATTGGAGTAGAGAAAAACGGTGATTCCGCAGAGGGGAGGGAACCGTTTCCACAGAGAGAGAAAATGGAGAGAAAGAGAGAGGGGTTGAGAGAGTGCAATGTTGGGTTCACACAAGATGAAAACCTCTCTAGACCATGGACTGGGGAGCAAAGGGTACAGAGTCTCACAGGTTTTTTGCAAACAGCATGTAGCTCAAACTCAGGTTTTGGAAGTGTGGGACTTTCACCAGAGCTGTTGCCTGCTCTCCTGGGGAGAAGGAGGGTGCTTGCTGGGGAGCACACAAAGTGGTGTAGGGATCTCCTGGGTCACACTGGGAATGTTCCCCTTCCTGGAGTACATTTGGAGGAGGGTAGAGTGCCTCTCCAGAGACAAAAGACCTTGCAGGTACCAGCAAATAGCCTTTTATGGGAAGAGGACAGAAGTACATGCAGAGGGTGGATAACTGCATTGCTGCTTTTCACAGTCCCACACCATAGATTTCATCCACTGAGCAGATGTTGTACTATTGTTCTGGGACAAAAGACACCAAAAACAATGTAGCAAGGCTCTTCTCTGTAGAAGAGGAGCAGGTCCATTCCATCTGGGTTCCTTTAAGATTTGGAGTTTTGAATCCCAGCCATGTGCCAAAGATAAAATACAGGAGAGCTGTGGAGCTGGGTGTGCTGATGTCCTTCACTTTTCTATGAGGGCTTCCTAAACAGCAGGGGTGTGAGATCTCCTGTCCAGGGGTGAAAGAGCTAGGTGGCACCCTTTTCCCCCTCACTGACAACATTGTGGGACTTCAGTGAGCAACACAGCAGCCCCCAGTGGAGACTGGTGCCACTTACACCAAACTCTGCCCCCCTGTGCCAGGGAAATGCATATTTACTGGGATAGATCTGACTCTGAGCCAGGGCAGCAGGCCTCTCTCCCAGAAGAATAGAATAGGCAGCACCATGCATACACCAAGTCTAATGATCATAGAGTGCTTCAAAGAGTCACCTGCAGTTGTGGTGGAAATAGGACCAGGCTTTACTTCTTTGTTTTTTCTTTTATTTTCTTTGGAATCAGGCTTATAGTTTCTTTCTTTATTTCTATTTTGTTTTTTCATTTCCTTTTCTCTTTCTCTTTTGGATCAGGCTTCTTTCTTTTCTTTTTCTTCTTCTTCTTCTTTTTTTTTTTTTTTTTTTTTTGCTTTTCCTTTCTTCTTCTTTGGAATCAGGCTTATAGTGTTTTGATTGTCTGTTTGGTTTTTTCATTCCCTTTCCCTTTCTATTTTTTTCTTTTTTCCAGGCTTATTTTAACAAACAAATCAAAGCATATCTAGTTAAAGTTCTAAACACTCCTCACTGCAAGTGGGGAGGAGCTGTGCAGATGACTGACCAGTGGGAAAGAGCACCCAAAATGCACAACAGCAGCATGCACACAACATACACCAGAAACACTTCCTTGAGTGCCAAGCTCTGGACAGTGTATGCCTCCTTTTTAATATAGCATTACTCTCAGGTGCTCTCAGGAAACATAACAAGCTTTTAAAGCACACAAATGACAGAAACTTAGCCAAAATGATAACACAGAGGAATTCTCCCCAAAAGAAAGGTCAAGAAGAAATCACAGCCAGTGACTTACTCAGAACAGACATAAGCAATATATCTGAACAAGAATTTAGAACAACAGTCATAAGATTATTAGCTGGGCTTGAAAAAAGCATAAAAGGCACCAGAGAGGGGTGCCTGCATGGTTCAGTAGGTTCAGCATCTGCCTTCAGCTCAGGTCATGATCCCAGGGTTCTGGGATAGAGCCCTGCATCAGGCTCCCTGCTCAGCAGGGAGTCTGCTTCTCCCTCTGCTCATGCTCTCTCTTACTCATTTTCTCTCTCTCAAATAAATAAAATATTTTTTAAAAAACTATAAAAAAAGAAGACACCTGAGAAATCCTTGCTGTAGAGATAAAAGACCTAAAAACTAGTCAGGCTGAAATAAAAAATACTATAACTGAGGTGCAAAACCGACTGGATATAATCACAAGAAGGATTGAAGAAGCAGAGGAGAGAAGAGGTGATACAGGAAAAAATTATAGAGAATAATGAAGCTGAAAAGAAGAGGGAAAGGAAACTTAGATCATGAAGGTAGACTTAGGGAAATCAGCGAGTCCATAAGATGAAAAAATATCTGTATTATAGAAGTCTCAGAAGAAGAGCCAGAAAAGGGGGCAGAAGATTTATTTAAACAAATTATAGCTGAGAACTTCCCGAATCTGGGGAAGGAAACAGGCACTCAAGTTCAAGAGGCACAGAGACTCCTCTCGAAATCAACAAAAACACATCAACACCATGACATATATTAGTGAAACTTGCAAAATACAAAGAAAAAGAGAGAAGTTTGAAAGTGGCTAGGAACAAAAGGTCCTTAACCTACAAAGGTAGACACATAAGTTTAGAGGCAGATCTGTCCACTGAAACTTTGCAGTCCAGAAGACATGGCAGGAAATATTCAAAGGGCTAAATGGGAAAAATATGCAGCCAATAATAATTTATCCAGCTAGGCTCTCATTTGGAATAGGATATCTAGAGTTTCCAAGACAAGCAAAAACTAAAGGAGTTCGTGAACACTAAACCATCTCTGCAAGACACATTAAAGGGATAGTGTGACCAAAAGTAACAAAAAATAGAAAGAAACAGAGACAATCTATAGGAATAGTAACTTTACAAGTAGTACAATGGCACTAAATTCATCTCTATCAATTATTACTCTGAATGTAAATGGACAAATGCTCCAATCAAAATGCATAGGTTATCAGAATGGATAAAAAACAAGATCCATCAATATGCTGCTTAGAAGAAACTCATTTTAGACCCAAAGACACCTCCAGATTGAAAGTGAGAGGGTAGAGAACCATTTATCATGGTAAAGGACATTGAAAAAAAGTTGGAGTAGCCATACTTACATCAGACAAACTAAATTTTAAACCAAAGACTGTAATAAGATGAAGAAGGGCACTATATTATAATGAAGGGGTCCATCCAATAAGAAGATCTAACAATTGCAAATATTTATGCCCCTAAATTGGGAGCACCCAAATATATAAATCAATTAATAACAAACTTAAACTCATTGATAATAATACAATAAGGTAGAGGACTTTAACATCCCACTCCCAGCAATGGACAAATCACTGAAGCATGCTTAGAAGATCAACAAGGAACCAAGGGCTATGAATGACACACTGGAACAGATGGACTTCACCAATATATTCAGAGTATTTCATCCTAAAAAGAGCAATGCTATGAAACTTGAAGTAAATCACAACAAAAAAATTTGGAAAGACCACAAATACATGGAGGTTAAAGAACATCCTACTAAGGAATGAATGGGTTAACCAGGAAGTTAAAGAAGAGATTAAAAAAAAAAAATACATGGAAGCAAATGAAAATGAAAACACAATAGTCCAAAGCCTTTGGGATGCAGCAAAGGCAGTCCTAAGAGGGAAGTATATAGTAATGCAAGTCTTCCTCCAGAAGCAAGAAAAATCTCAAATACACAATGAAACCTACACCTAAAGGAGTTGGGAAAAGAACAGCAAATAAAGCCTTATCTAGCCAGAGGAGGGAAATAATAAAGATTAGAGCAGAAATCAATGATATAGAAATAAAAAAAATCAGTAGAACAGATAAATAAAATTAGGAGCTGGATCTTTGAAAGAATTAACAAACTTGATGAACCCCTAGCCAGATGTACCAAATAGAAAAGAGAAAGGATGCAAATACGTAAAACCATGAATGAAAGAGGAGAGATCACAACAACACTACAGATATACAATTATAAGAGAATATTATGAGCAATTATATACCAACAAATTAGGCATTATGGAAGAAATGGATAAATTCCTAGAAACATACAAACTACCAAAATTGAATCAGGAAGAAATAGAAAATCTGAACAGACCCATAACCAGCAATGAAATGGAATCAGTCATCAAAAATCTCCCAACAAATAACAATTCAGGGATGGATGTCTTCCCAGTGGAATTCTACCAAACATTTAAAGAATTAATTCTTATTCTTCTGAAGCTGTTTCAAAAAATAGAAATGAAAGGAAAACTTCCAAACTCCTCCTATGAAGCCAATATTACCTTGATTCCAAAACCAAAGACCCCACTAAAAAAGAGAAATACAGACCAATATCCCTGATGACTATGGATGCAAAAATTCTCAAGATGCTACTAGCTAATTGAATCCAACAGTGCATTAGAAGGATTATTCACCATGATCAAGTGGGATTTATTCCTGGGCTGCAGGGTGGTTTAATATTCACAAATCAATCAACATGATATACCACATTGATAAAAAAAAAAAAAGGATAAGAACCATATGATCCTGTCAATAGATGCAGAAAAGGCATTTGACAAAATTGAACATCCTTTATTGAAAAACCCTCAAGAAAGTAGGGATAGAAGAAGCATACCTCAACATCATAAAGGCCATATATGAAAGACCCACAGCTAATATCATTCTCAATGGGAAAAAACTGAGAGCTTTCCTCCTAAGGTCGGGAACCCAACAGGGCTGTCCACTCTCACCACTATTATTTCACATAGTACTGGAAGTCCTAGCCTCAGCAATCAGACAAAAAAATAAATAAATAAAAATAAAAGACATCCAAATAAGCAAGGAAGAAGTAAAACTTCCACTATTTACTCTATGTAGAAAATCCAAGGGGGCACCTGGGTGGCTCAGTTGATTAAGCATCTAATTGTCGGTTTGGGCTCAGGTCATCATCTCAGGGTCGTGAGATCAAGACCTACGTCAGGTTCCATGTTCAACATAGTCCACTTGAGAATTTCTCTCTCCCTCTGTCCCTTCCCCTCCACTCTAACTCTCTCTCTCTAAAAATAAATAAAATCTTTTAAAAAAGAAAACCCAAAAGACTCCACAAATAATTGCTAGAACTGATTCATGAATTCAGCAAAGTTGCAGGATATAAAATCAATGCACAGAAGTCTATTGCATGTCTATACACCAATAGTGAAGCAGCAGAAAGAGAAATGAAGGAATCAGTCCCATTTACAATTGCGCCAAAAAACATAAGATGCCTAGGAATAAACCTAACCAAAGAGGTAAAAGATATATACTTTAAAAACTATAGAACACTTATGAAAGAAATTGAGAAAGACAGAAAAAGATGGAAAAACATTCCATGTTTATGGATTGGAAGAACAAATATTGTAAAAATGTCTATACTACCCAAAACAAGCTACACATTCAATGCAATCCCTATCAAAATAACACCAGTTTTTCTCATAGAGTTAGAACAACTCTAATATTTGTATGGAAACAGAAAAGACCCAGAATAGCCAACACAATCTTGGAAAAGCAAAACTGGCAGCATCACAATTCTGGACTTCAAACTGTATTATAAAGCTATATGACAGTATGGTACTGGCACAAAAATAGACACATAGATCAATGGAACAGAATAGAGAACCCAGAAATGGACCTTCAATTCTATGGTCAGCAATCTTCAACAAAGCAGGAAAGAATATCCAATGGAAAAAAGACAGTCTCTTCAACAAATGGTGCTGGGAAAATTGGACAGCCACATGCAGAAGAAAGAAACTGGACCACTTTCTTATACCATACAAAAAGATAAATTCAAAATAGATGAAAGATCTAAATATGAGACAGGAAAACATCAAAATCCTTGAGGAGCACACAGGTAACAACCTCTTTGACCTTGGCCACAGCAACTTCTTGCTAGACACTTGTCCAAAGGCAAGGGAACCAAAGGCATAAATGAACTACTGAGACTTCATCAAGACAAAAATCTTCTGCACAGAAAAGGAAACAATGAATAAAACTAAAAGGCAACCAATGGGATGGGAGAAGATATTTGCAAATAAGATATTGGATAAAGGACTAGTATCCAAAATCTATAAAGAACTTATCAAACTCAACACCCCCAAAATAAAAAGTCCAGTTAAGAAATAGGCTGAAGATATTTCTCCAAGAAGACATACCAATGGCTAGCAAACATATGAAAAAATGCTCAACATCACTCATCATCAGGCTAATACAAATGAAAACCACAATGAGATACCACCTCACACCAGTCAGAATGGCTAAAATTAAAAATTCAGGAAACAACAGATGTCGGTGAGGATGTGGAGAAAGGGAAGCCCCTTATACTGTTAGTGGAATGCAAACTAGTGTAGCCACGCTGGAAACCAGTATGGAGGTTCCTCAAAAAGTTAAAAATAGAACTCCCCTACGACCCAGGAATTTAACTACAAGGTATTTATCCAGAGGATACAAAAATAGTGATTTGAGGGGGCACATGCACCCCAATATTTATAGCAGCACTATCTATAATAAGCAAAATATTGAAAGAGCCCAAATGTCCATCAATAGAAGAATGGGTAAAGAACAGATGGTATATATATATAATGGTATATAATTCAGACATCTAAAAGAATGAAATCTTGCTATTTGCAATGATATGGATGGAACTAGAGTGTATTATGCTAAGTGAAATAAGTCAGAGAAAGACAAATACCATATGATTTCACTCATATGTGAAATATAAGAAACAAAACAGATGAACATAGGGAAGGGAAGGGAAAGTAAAATAAGATAAAAACAGAGAGGGAGGCAAATCATAAGAGACGCTTAACAATATGCAACAAACTGCAGGTTGCTAGAGGGATGGTGGGTGGTGGCATGGGATAAATGGCCAATGGGCATTAAGGAGGGCACGTGATATGATGAGCACTGGGTGTTATATGGAACTGATGAATCACTAAATTGTACCCATAAACTAATAATACACTATGTTAACTAAATTGGATTTAAATAAAGAAAGAACTACAAAATAAAATAAAAATGTAAATATTTGGTAGAATTTGCCTTTGAAGCCATCTGGCCCTGGACTTTTGTTTGTTAGAAGATTTTTGATTAATGATTCAGTTTCTTTGCTGATTGTTAGTCTGTTCAAGTTTCTCTTTCTTCCTGTTCCAGTTTTGGTAGTTGATATGTTTCTAGGCATTTATCCATTTCTTCCATGTTGGCCAATTTGTTTGCATAGAGTTTTTCATAATATTGTCTTCTCCTTGTTTGTATTTCTGTGTTCTTGTTATTTCTCCTCTCATTTGTGATTTTATTTATTTGGGTCCTTTCTCTTTTCCTTTTCATAAGTCTGGCTAGGGGTTTATCAATTATATCAAGTTTTTCAAAGAAAAATCTCCTGGTTTCATGGATCTGTTCTACTGTTGTTTTTTGTTTTGTTTTGTTTTAGTTTCTATATCATTTATTTCTGCTCCAGTGTTTATTATTTCCATTCTTCTGCTGGTTTTAGGCTTCACTTGTTATTCTTTGTCTAGCTTCTTTAGGTGTAAGGTTATGTAGTTTATTTGAGATTTTTCTTGCTCCTTGAGGTAGGCCTGTATTGCTATATACTTCCCTCTTAGGACCACTTTTGCTGCATCCCAAAGGTTTTGGAGTATCATGTTTTCATTTTCAATTCTTCCATGTATTTTTAAATTTCTTCTTTAATTTCCTGGTTGACCTATTCATTCTTTAGTAGCATGTTCTTTAACCTCCATGTATTTGTGGTCTTTCCAAATTTTTTGTTATAATTGACCTCAAGTTTCCTAGTGTTTGGTCAGAAAATATGCATCAGGGTTGCCTGGGTTGCTCAGTTGGTTGAGCATCTGCCTTTGGCTCAGGTCATGATCTTAGGGTCCTGTGATTAAGAGGAGTCTGAGTCGGGCTCCTCTTCTCCTCTCCCTGCTTATGCCTTCTCTCTCTCTCTCATGAATAAATAAAATCTTAAAAAAAAAGAAAATATGCATCTTATGATCAATCTTTTTGTACTTATTGAGGTCTGATTTGTGACCCAGTATGTGATCTCTTCAGGAGCAGTCTCAAGTGCACTTGAAAAAATGTGTATTCTGCTGTTTTAGGATGAAGTATTCTGAATATATCTGTTAAGTCCATCTGGTCCAGTGTCATTCAAAGCCATTGCTTCTTTGTTGAGCTTCTGCTTAGATGGTTTGTCCATTTATGTAACTGGGTGTTAAAGTCCCCTACGATTATTGTATTATTATCAAGGAGTTCCTTTATGTTTGTTATTAATTGTTTTACATATTTGTATTTTCTAAGTTGGGGGCATCAATGTTTACAATTGTTGTTAGATTTTCTTGTTGGATACTCCCCTTTATTATGATATAGTGCCCTTCATGTCTTGTTACAGTCTTTGGTTTAAAATTTAGTTTGTTTGATATAAGTATTGCTGCTCTGGCTTTCTTTTGACATCCATTTGCATGATAAAAATTTCTATATCACCTCACTTTCAATCTGCAGGTGTCTTTGGGTCTAAAATGAATCTCCTGTATGCAGCATATAGATAGGTCTTGTTTTCTTATCCATCCTGACACCCTCTGTCTTTGATTGGAGCATTTAATTATTAGTAATTATTAATAGATATGTATTTAATAGAAATGTATTTTGTGCCATTTTATTAATTGTTTTGTCATTGTTTCTGGAGGTTTTCTATGTTCCTTTTTAGTCTTTTTTGCTTTTAGTCTTTCTTTCCCACCCAAGGAGTCCCCTTTAATATTTCCTGCAGGACTGGTTTAGTGGTAAAGAACTCCCTTAATGGGCGCCTGGGTGGCTCAGTTGGTTAAGCGACTGCCTTAGGCTCGGGTCATGATCCTGGAGTCCCTGGATCGAGTCCCGCATCAGGCTCCCTGCTCAGCAGGCAGTCTGCTTCTCCCTCTGACCCTCCTCCCTCCCATGTGCTCTCTCTCATTCTCTCTCTCAAATAAATAAATAAAATCTTACAAAAAAAAGAACTCCCTTAATTTTCATTTGTCTGGGAAACTCTTTATCTCTCCTATTCTGAATGATAGCCTGCTGGATAGAGTATTCTTGGCTGCATATTTTTCCTGCTCAGCATGTTGAATATATCATGCCACTTCTTTCTGGCTTGCCATGTTTCTGTAGAGAGATTTGCTGCTAGCCTTATGTGTCTTCCCTTGTAAGTTAGGGACTTCTTTTGTCTTGGTGATTTTAGGAGTTTTCTTTATCACTATAGTTTGCAAATTTAACTACAATATGTCTTGGTGTTGACCTGATTTTGTTGATTTTGATGGGATTTCTCTGCGCCCCCTGGATTTGGATGTATGTTTCATTCTCCAGATTAGGGAAGTTATCAGCCATAGTTTCCTCAAATAAACCTCCTTCCTCTTTTCTCTCTCTTCTTGTCCTGGGACTCCTATGATACAAATGTTGTCACATTTGATGGAATCACTGAGTTTCCTAAGTGTAGTCTCATGATCCAATATTTTCTTTTCTCTCTTTTGTTCAGCTTCATTATTTTCCATAATTGTTTATTGTATATCACTTATCTGTTCTTCTACTTCTTCCTTCCCTGTGGTCTTTACATCCAGTTGGTTTTGAATATTAGTTATTGCAGTTTTCATTTCAGCCTGATTTTCTTTTTTAGCTCTTTTATATCTGCAGTAAGAGTCTCCCTGATGTCTTCCATGCTTTTCTCAAGCCCACTAGTATCCTTATGATTGTTGCTTTAAATTCTGGATCAGGCATATTACTAATATCTGTTTTGATTATATCCCTGGTCATGACCTTTTCTTCTTTCTTTTGGGATGAATTCCTCAGTCTTGGCATTATGTCTAGGTCTGTGTCTTTTTCTGTAAGTTAGAAATGCCTGTTATGTTTCCTGATCCTGAGAGTTATGGCTTTATTAAAAAGAGATCATATAGTGTCCAGGGCCTGGCTCTTCAGGGAGTGTCTCTGGTGGGTCCTGTGTGCACTCTCCTACTCTGTTTTGGCTGCTGTATCCCTCAGGTCAGTCGTCTGTAGAGGTTCTCATTGCCTGCATTGGGAAGTGTTTGGACCATGGCCAGAGTGTGGTGATTTTTTAGGTGTGTTCTGGTCTGCTCGTTAAAGGAGACTTTATGTTATTTCCACTAGAACTGAAGCTTTGCAGAATTCTGTGGTCAATAGACATGGTACATGCAGGGGTTTTTTCTGGTCTCTGGGAAAAGGGCCCACTGCATGGGTTTTTAGTCACACTTGCCCAAGAAAAGCAGTACCAGCAGAACACAGAATGGTGGGACTTGGTGTAAGCAAGTTAGGCAGCAGTGTTGGTGGTGTGCTGTTTACTAAGTTGGTTTATGCTGAGGTGTGGATGAGGGAAATGGTTCCAGCCAGCTCCTTTGTTCCCAGGGAGGGGAGTCTGTTTTGTTTTTTTTTTTCCAAGTTTCAGATATTTATTATTCAGTGAAAGCCCCAACACAATACACCAACATGATTTCGTGCATTTAGAGGGGAAATATTTCCTGCTAAGTGGAAAATTGCACAGATGGCTTCTGGAAGACCTTCATTCTAAGCACCTTTATAGTGAAATGTTTTATTTAGAAGTCTGGACCTTCTTTCCTCAGTTTGCTGTAATCTACATTTACTGAGTAGAACCTGTATTGATCATTGGGACCCAGTTTGTTCCAGGGTTCTGGGTTATTCTTCCTATCCCAACTGACATCTGGATTGAACAATGCCAGGCGCAAGACATACAGTGCTGCTCCAGTACCTCTTGCCCCGATAAATACGAGGAGGGGGATCAAGCTCGGATGCTTCTTGGCCTGACCAATGATCTGGTGTAACATGGTTGTGGCAGAGGCCTCCTGTCCAGGAGAAGAAAAAACCAAACGTGGAACTCCTGGGCCGGGGAGTCTGTTTTTAAAGCTCTCAGGGAACCACTTTTAGAGGAGCAAATAACTTCCCCTTGTGCATCCCGGGCATTTTTAGGATCGCTGTTTTCACATTGTCTCTGGGTTGCTTGCCTGCCCGGAGCAGCACAGTGCACCTTGGGCTCTATCGTAGCCACTCATTCTGATTTTTAAAATTCCAAACATCAGGGACCTGGTGTGGCAGGGACCTGCACTGGTCCTCTGGGAAGGGTTTCACTGCCCTGGGACTGATGCAGGTTTGATCCAGTCACCCCAGAGCACAGGAGCAGGGGATTTGGAACATAGCAGGCTAAACAGCCTGTGTCCCATTTAGATGCCTTCAGCAGGTGTCTCTGCACCTATGCTGAGGGGTGGGGGAGGGAAATGACACCCGACTGTTCTTTTGTCCCTAGAGAGGCAATGTCACTTCTCACATAGGTGCTCCAAAAAGTATGAATCGTCTCTCCCTATGCATCTTAGGCAATCTTCAGATTGTGCAGTCTGCCCTGTGGTGCTTGCCTGCCTCCTCTCCAGGAGTAGGGCAGTGTCCTCTGATCTCTATCCCAGGCAAACCCAGGGACCTCTAAAACTCCAGTCTTTGTGCCCTGCTGGTTGTAAAAACTCGAAAATCAGCCCTTCTTATTTTCCCAGACAATAGTTTTGGGGAAGTGTTCTTCTTGTGTGTGTCCATGTGCACTCCACTCTCTCTCACTTTTCTCCATGTCCAGGGCTCCCTCCCCTCCACAGCACCGGCGGTCAGTCTTTCCCCCAAACCACATCTCTGCACCTCCTACCTTCCTCAATATGGCCTCTTCTCTCCAATTGTGCAGTTTGTTCTATCAATTCTCAGGTCGATTTCTTGGGTATTCAGAATGATTTAATAGCTATCTAGAGTGTTCAAGGGACCAGGCAAACCTAGGGTTCTCCTACAGTACTGCCATCTTAGCTCTTCTCTCCCAGCTTTTACTGATTTTGATGGGAGTTCTCTGAGCCTCAGGATCTGGATGCCTGTTTCCTTCCCCAGATTAGGGAAGTTTCCAGCTATTATTTTCTCAAATAGATTTGCTGCCCCATTTTCTCTTCTTATTCTGGGACTCCTATAATATGAATATTATTACATTTGATGGAGTCACTGAGTTCCCTAAGTCTATTCTTGTGTTCCATGCTTCTTTCTCTCTTTTCTTCAGTTTCATTGTTTTCCATTGTTTTGTCTTCTGTATCACTTACTTATTCCTCTGTGTCTTGCAGCCTTGCATTCATTGCATCAAGTATGTTTCCAATTTCAGTTATTGCAGTTTTCATTTCAGACTCATTGTTTTTTAATTCTTTTATCTCTGGGGTAAGGGCCTCCCTGAAGTCTTCCATTCTTTTCTCAAGCCCAGTCGACATCCTTATGATTGTTGCTTTAAATTTTCCATCAGGCATATTACTTATATCTGTTTCACTTAGATTTCTGGCCATGGTCTTTTCTTGTTCTTTCACTGGGATGAATTCCTTGATCTTGGCATTTTGTCTAAGTCTCTGCCTTTTTCTGTGAACAGCCTTTTTCTGTGTGTTAGATTTCTTTATGAAGAAGAGGTCATATAATGTCCAGAGCTTGGTGCTTCTGGGAGTGTCTCTGGTGTGTATTGTGTGCACTCTGCTGCTGTGTTTTGGCTGCTCTATTTTTCACACCACTCATCTACAAAGGCTCTTTTTACCTGCAGTGGGCAGTGTTTGGTCCTTTGCCAGAATGTGGTGATTTTAACTAGGTGTGCTCTGGTCTGCTTGTTAAATGAGACCTGATACTATTTCCACCAGAACTGAAGCCCTGTAGAACTCTCTGGTCAGGAGATGTGGTGTCAGCAGGGATTACTGCTGGTCTTCTGGGAAAGGGACCCATTGCACTGGAACTGAGGCTAGCTTCACCGAGAAGGATGTACCACCAGAGCACAGGGTTGTGGGACTTGATGTAAGCGGGCTAGGCAACCAATGTAGGAGCCATACTGCTTACTCCAGGTTTATGCTAAGGGGTGAGGGAGGGAAGTGGTGCCAGCAAGCTCCTTTGTAGGAGAGGAGAGGCATCTGGAGAGACATCTCTGTGCACGCTGCCTCTCAGGGAAGCACTCTGAGAAGAGGGAGTAATTTTCTGCACTGTGTGTCACAGGCATTTTTCAGATTGCTGTTTCAGTACTGTCTGCCTCCAGTTGTTTGCCTGCCTTCTCTCCAGGAGCAGCATAGTGCCCCCCGGGCTCTAACCCAACCAAGCCTGTAGCCTTCTGAAACTCTAGGCTTTAGGGACATGGTGTGGGCAGGGGCCTGTGCTGGTCTTCTGGGGAGGGTCCCACCATGCTGGGACTGAGACAAGCTTGACCAAAATGGGATGTCATGCCAGAGCACAGGGGTGTGGGACTTGGTGTAAGCAAGTCAGGCAGTCAGTGTTGGAGATGAGCTGTGTTTATGCTGAGGGGTGGTTAAAGAAATGTCCCCAAAGCAGTGTCTCCCTGAACTCTGTCTCTCAGGGACAAGCTCCAAGAAGAGCAAAAAAAAAATCTCCCCACTTTGTGCCCCAAGCACTCTTCAAATTGTTGTTTCCAGGCCTTCTGCCCTTGGGTTGTTTGCCTGCCTTCTCTCCAGGAGTAGGGCAGCACCTACAGAGCTCTATCCTAGCTAAGCCTGCTGATCTTTAAAACGCCAGTCTTTAAGCCCTGCTAGTTGCAAGAACTCACAAAAATCAGCCCCTCTTGTTTTCCCAGCCATCGGCTTTGGGGAAATGCTCTCCTTGTGCACTTCCCTCTGTGCTCCTGTCTTTCTCACCCTTCTCTGTGACCATGGCTCCTGTACCTCCTCAGCACCTGCAATCTCTCCTTTAAACCATGTCTCCACACTTCTTACTTTCTTCTATGTGTCTTCTCTCCCTTTAGATGTGGAGTTTGCTCTGTCAGTCTTCAGGTTGATTTCTGGGGTACTTCGAATGATTTGATAGTTATCTAGTTGTGTTTGAAGGACTAGATGAGCCTAGAGTCCTCCATCTTAGATCCTTTACTGACATTTTTAAACTTACATTAAAATTCAGTGTCTTTTAATATACCCTTAATTTCTTTCACATCTCAGAACTGAACACTTTTACTAATTTATGTTATTGTTTGTGGATTCTGGTGATTTAAAATATATCTTTGTCTTATTTTAAATATCTTATTTTCTCTTTTTTTAGTGCTTTGTATTTATACATCCTGTTAGCATATATCCTATATATCTATGGTAGACCTGGACAGGATAAAGAAGAAGCTCCTGAGAAGTGCCTTTTCTAGGAAGATGTCCCAGGATTTAGTGCTTGAATAGTATGACAACTAATAAAATCATCATTGGAGACACAGCTTCATTATATTTTAATCTTTCTACAGCTGCTTTAGGGAATCCTTTTTAAGCCTACATTTTGTTTTAGAGGCTCTCAAAAATAAAATCATACCTAAATTACCTGTTTAGAGGATTTGTATGAAAAAGTAGGCAACAGAAAAAAATACTATCATGTTTGTCTAAGTTTTCCAGACATTTCAACCTAGAGCCAAAATCTGTGGAGTGTAGAATAGAAGTTTATTGGAAGGATACAGGAAAAGGAGTTGCAACTGGGCTAAGAAGACTAACATTGTTGTCCTTGGTATAGGTAACTGTTTCCATTTCTGCTGGCATCTGTATCTAATTCTCAAGTGTTTTATTTGTGGTTCAGGCAAAAACACTAATCCTTTCAGATAAGTGGACTAAAGTTCATTGAAAGGGGCAGAAATTAAGTCAAAGTGACCGAAATTACATGTGGGTATAGGTGGGAAAGATTGTACCTGGTTGAAAATGCAGGTGCATGAGGAGCTTGTTTCCGGCCTGACTATTGGATTAGGGCAGTTGTTCTCAAACTTGAATATCAGAATCACCTGGAGGGTTTAAAAAATGGATTTCACTAATCCCCAGAATTCCTGATTAGATAAATAGGCCTAGGGTGGGGACTAATAATTTGCCTTGGAATTTTGTTGAAAGTTCCCATGTAATACTGATGCTGCTGGTCTTGGGACTTTACTTTGAAAACTACTAGAATATAGCAACAATACTAATTACAGATTCCCATCTTCTAGTGGAAATAGAGCTCCTGGTAAAATGCCAGGCTTGCTCAGGATTGTTTTGGGAGGGGATAATATTAAATCTACAATTTGGAGGTTTCAATATCCAAATGTGATATGCTGGAGCCAGTACTTACTGGTTCCTGAGAGACAACAAGCACATCTATTCCCAGCTCCATGTTCAGAAATATCAGGTTGGTAGCTTGAAACCAACCTTGGTGGGAGATTTACACCACACATATTTACCAGCATTCCACGGCCTAAAAGTGATAGTGGGTGCTCATATGTGCATAAGGTTAGATACACTAGAGACCCTAAAAACCACAGACCCTGCTTTTAAGAAGTCACATTCTAAATACAAACAATTATAGCTATCCCATTAAAATTGTGTGGTGTTATTCATTTAACAAGCATTTATTGAACCCTTGCCATGTGTCAAGAACTGTAACATGCTGGAGATACAACAATGAACCAGGAAAACCACAGTCCTTACCTTCTTGGAGCTTACACAAAATTTTTTAAAGATTTTATTTATTTATTTGACAGAGAGAGACAGCTAGAGAGGGAACACAAGCAGGGGAGTGGGAGAGGGAGAAGCAGGCTTCCCACCGAGGAGGGAGCCTGATGCAGGGCTTGATCCCAGGACCCTGGGATCATGACCTGAGCTGAAGGCAGACACCTAATGACTGAGCCACCCAGGCACCCCAGAGCTTACACAGTTTTAAAGAAAAGATATAACTGTAATGTGAGTGGTTTAACTTAATTCTTTGTTCAAAAACGATTGCAAGTACATTAGCAGCAAAGAACATAAAATCTTTAAAACTCAAAATAATGAAGAAAATTCCTAACAATTATCTTCACAAACACAGTGGTGTTTAAAAAACAAAATTCAGCCAATTAAGTTTGATGATCTAATTGGCTTTATTAAGTGATTCATGAATAGGGCAGCATCCCATTTAGCATATAGAGAGATGCTCTGCGGAGTTGTATAAAATGGAAGGTTTTTATGAAAAGGAGGCTGGGGCAAGAAGTTATTAGCAAAAAAAAAGAAAGGATCTTTCTTTCTGGCAAGGTGACCTTCCCTTAGGGGGAAGAGCAGGGATCTTATCATGCAGATTACCTCATCTTTCTTGGGGGTGGTAGGGGATAGAGCGGGTCCAGGTGGTAGATTAGCTCTTAGGTACTGACCTGTTGACACTACATTTCTGGGGGAAGTTGAAACTGCAATTAAGTTAAGTATTAAGCCCTTGTTTGGTGACTTGGCCTAACATAAGTGACTCCATCTTGGGCCTATGGTTTTCTTTTTAACAGTGGAATATTGTGATTTTGAAAATTATATTTATCTATTGACATTTATTACATGTTTAATATATTTACTGAAAGTATTTAGTTTAGATATACTTACTGTCTACTTGGATCTAATACTAAATATATTCAAATTTAGAAACAGTGTGGGTACTTTCTGCTTCTTAGGTAAATGTTCCCTCATTTCCAGTTGCAGAGTTCATTGGCTTCATTCTCTATATATTTTTAGAACAGAAAACTTGTGCAATATGGTAGAAAACAAAGTTAAAGGAAGAAGACTTAAGGGTATTAAAAATATTTACATTTTTGCCAAAGAGTAAACACATTAATTTCAAGAAGAATGTTTTTTTTTTTTTAAGATTTTATTTATTTATTTGAGACAGAGAGAATGAGAGAGACAGAGAGCACATGAGAGGGGGGAGGGTCAGAGGGAGAAGCAGGCTCCCTGCCGAGCAGGGAGCCCGATGCGGGACTCGATCCCGGGACTCCAGGATCATGACCTGAGCCGAAGGCAGTCGCTTAACCAACTGAGCCACCCAGGCGCCCCAAGAAGAATGTTTTTAACATGGCTTATTAGTTTTGTCAGTTCTTCTAGTTTCTTTTATTTAGTGACAAATTTTTAAAAGGTAATTATTCAAGGTGGGTTCAGTATAGTAGGGCAATTTATGAGGTAGGTAATGGAGAAGAGGACAGAAGTGAGATTTTAAGGAAGCCCTCCCAAGAACATCAATGTTGCCTCTGGGTTATACCCACAGCACCTCTCTCCACTCCATTGCCAGCTAGAACTTGCCAGGTTCCAAAAAGGGTGTGGAATGGGCAAGAGCCTACACTTTTTGGTTGGTGAGTGAATGAAGACATAAAAAAATATAGCCTTTACTCCCAACTCAGGGACTCAGTACTAATTTCTCAATTGCATAATTAACATTACATCCTTTAAGGGCTTCTCATTATATTCTTTTTGTTTGTTTCAGTTTTTATTTAAATTCAAGTAAGTTGGGGCACCTGGGTGGCTCAGTCGTTAAGCATCTGCCTTCGGCTCAGTCATGATCCCAGAGTCCTGGGATCGAGCCCCGCATCGGGCTCCCTGATCCACGGGGAAGCCTGCTTCTCCCTCTCCCACTCCCCCTGCTTGTGTTCCCTCTCTGGCTGTGTCTCTCTCTGTCAAATAAATAAATAAAATCTTTAAATAAATAAATAAATAAATAAATTCAAGTAAGTTGATATATAGTGTAATGTTAGTTTCAGGAGTAGAATTTAGTGATTCATCACTTACATATAACCTCCAGTGCTCATCACAAGTGCCCTCCTCAATACTCCTCACCCATTTAACCCATCCCCCTGCCCACTTCCCCTCCAACAACCCTCAGTTTTTTTCTCTATAGTTAAGAGTCTGTTTTTTGGTTTGCCTCTCTCTTTTTCTCCCCTATGTTCATCTGCTTTGTTTTTTAAATTCCACATATAAGTGAAATTATATGGTATTTTTCTTTCTCTGACTTATTTCACTTAGCATAATACACTCTAGCTCCACCCACATTGTTGTAAATGGCAAGATTTCATTGTTTTTATGGGTGAGTAATATTCCAGTGTATATATATAACACATCTTCTTTATCCATTCATTACTTGATGAACATGTGGACTCTTTCCATAATTTGGCTACTAGTGATAATGGTGCTCTAAACATCGGGGAGCATGTATTCCTTTGAATCGGTATTTTTGTATCCCTTGGATAAATACCTAGTAGTGCAATTGCTGGATCATAGGGTAATTACAATTTTAACTTTTTGAAGAAACTCCATAGTGTTTTCCAGAGTGGCTGTACCAGTTTGCATTCCCATCAACAGTGTAAGAGGGTTCTCTTTTCACTGCAATTTCACCAACGTCTGTTGTTCCCTGTGTTCAGTTTAGCCATCCTCACAGGTGTGAGATGATATCTCATTGTAATTTTGATTTGTATTTCTCTGATGATGAGTGATGTTGAGAATCGTTTCATGTGTCTGTTAACCATCTGTATGTCTTCTTTGGAAAAATGTCTATTCTTGTGTTCTGCCCATTTCTTAACTGGAGTATTTGTTTTTTGGGTGTTGAGTTTGATAAGTTCCTTATATATTTTGGATACTAACACTTTATCAGATAGGTTATTTGCAAATATCTTTTCACATTGTGAAGGTTGCCTTTTAGTTTTGTTTGTTTGCTTCACTGTGTGGAAGCTTTTTTATCTTGATGAAGTCCCAGGAGTTCATTTTTGCTTTTGTTTCCCTTGCCTCCAGAGACATGTCTAGAAAGAAGTTGCTATGACCAGTGTCAAAGAAGTTGTTGTCTGTGTTCTGCTCTAGGATTTTCATGGTTTCCCTATTTCACATTTAGGTCTTTCATCCATTTTGAATTTATTTTTGTGTGTGGTGTAAGAAAGTGGTCCAGTTTCTTTCTTCTGCATGTGGCAGTCCAGTTATCCCAGCACCATTTATTGAAGAGACTGTCTTTTTTCCATGGGATATTCTTTCCTGCTTTGTTGAAGATTAGTTGACCATATGGTTGTGGGTCCATTTCTGGGTTCTCTATTCTGTTCCATTGATCTATGTGTCAGTTTTTGTGCCAGTACCATATTATTTTGATCATTACAGCTTTGTAATTGAGTTTGAAGTCTGGAATTATGATACCTCCAGCTTTGCTTTTCTTTTTGAAGATTGCTTTGGCTACTCAGGGTCCTTTGTGGTTTCATATAAATTTGAGGATTATTTGAATGAATGGAGCACTGGGTGTTATATGCAAACAATGAATCATGGAACACTACATCAAAAACTAATGATGTAATGTATGGTGATTAACATAACATAATAAAATAAAAAAATATTTTTGTCATCCAAAAAAAATAAATTTGAGGATTATTTGTTCTCATTATGAGAAATGCAGGTGGTATTTTGATGGGGATTGCATTAAATGTGTAGATTGCTTTGGGTAGCATAGACATTTTAATAATATTTGTTCTTCCAATCCATGAGCATGCAATGTGTTTCCATTTCTTTGTGTCACCTTCGATTTCTTTCATAAATGTTCTAGTTTTCAGAGTATATATCTTTTACCTCTTTAGTTAGGTTTATTCCTAGGTATCTTATGTTTTTTGGTGCAATTGTAAATGGGATCAATTCCTTGATTTCTGTTTCTTCTGTTTCATTATTAGTATATAGAAATGCAACAGATTTCTGTATATTTGATTCTGTATCCTACAACTTGACTGAATTCGTGAATCAGTTCTAGCAATTTTTTGGTGGAGTCTTTTGGGTTTTTACATGGAGTATCATGTCATCTGCAAATAGTGAAAGTTTGACTTCTTCCTTGCCTATTTGGATGTTGTTTATTTTTTATTGTTGCCTGATTGTTGAGGCTAGGACTTCCAGTACTATGTTAAATAACAGTGGTGAGAGTGGACATCCCTGTCTTGTTCCTGACCTTAGAGGAAAAGCTCTCAGTTTTTCCCCATTGAAGATGATATTAGCTGTGGGTCCTTCGTATATGACCTTTATGATGTTGAGATATGTTCCTTCTATCCCTACTTTGTTGAGGTTTTTAATCAAGAATGGATGCTTTGTACTTTGGCAAATACTTTTTCTGCATCTATTAAGAGGACCATATGCTTCTTATCCTTTCTTTTATTAATGTAATGTATCACATTGATTGATTTATGAATATTAAACCATACTTACAGCCCAGGAATAAATTCCACTTGGTCGTGGTGAATGATTCTTTTAATGTACTGTTGGATTCGATTTGCTAGTATCTTGTTGAGAATTTTTACACCCATATTCATCAGGGATATTGGCCTGTAATTCTTTTCTTTAGTGGAATCTTTGTCTGATTTTGGAATCAAGATAATGCTGGTCTCATAGAATGAATTTGGAAGTTTTCTTCAATTTCTAGTTTTTGAAACAGTTTGAGAATAGGTATTAACGCTTCTTTAAATGCTTGGTAGAAGTCCCGTGGGCAGCCATCTGGCCCTGGGCTTTTGTTTGTTGGGAAATTTTTGATTACTGATTCAATTTCTTTGCTAGTTATCAGTTTGTTTAAGTTTTCTATTTCTTTCTATTTCAGTTTTGATAGTTTGAATGTTTCTAGAAATTTATGTATTTCTTCCAGATTGCCGAATTTGTTGGCATATATTTTTTCATAACATTCTTTTATAATTGTTTCTATTTCTGTGGTTGGTTGTGATTTCTCCTCTCTCATTGGTGATTTTATTTATTTGGGTACTTTCTCTTTTCTTTTTGGTAAGTCTGGCTAGGGGTTTATCAATTTTATTAATCTTTCAAAGAACCAACTCCTGGTTTCATTGATCTGTTCTACTGGGTTCTTTTGTTTTTTCTATGTCATTTATTTCTGCTCTAATCTTTATTATTATTTCTCTTCTTGTGCTGCCCCTAGGCTTAATTTGTTGTTCATCACTTTCTATATTACACTATATATCAACTTACTTGAATTTATTTATTTATTTATTTATTTATTTATTTTCTATTTTGAATGTTGAGTTGTGGAGATTCTGGATTCTGTTATTTTTCCATAATGAATGCTGTTTCCTTTGTTTTAGCAGGTGATTTTTTTTTTTTTAAGTGAGGGTTAGGCTTGAACTTCAAACTTCAAAGTCAGTTCAGATTGGATTTAAATGTGTCTGCATGTAGGGATTACCCATGAGTTGTCAGTTTGCAATCTCTTGTCTAGAGTGAAGATGGTCTTTAGCTGAGATGGTTTTAGGCTCTCCCATACATGCCTAATTCTGAGGTCAGTCAGAACTGTGGGTGGACAGAGCTTGGGGATCTGCTATATGGTTCTTTTCCTTGTAGGATTCCTCCATCCTCTTCAGCACTCACATTTTCCTGGGTTCAGTTTTCATGTTTTATAGGCCAAAGAGAGATTGCTTGTTTTTTGTTTTTTGTTTTTTGTTTTTGTTTTTGTTTTGTTTTGTTTTGGTTTGGTTTGGTTTGGTTTTTTCTGGATGAATTCTAGCCAGTTGTAGACTGCAGCTAGCCTCAGGCTAAAAACCTCAGCTTAGGTATTTAGTTGTCACCCCTCCTCCAAGTGAACTTGTACTGCAAACCCAGCAGACACTTATCTTCACTCTCCAGTACATTCATGTTCTTTGTTGTATACCCAGGTTTTATAATTATTTTATACAGTGGGGTGGAGGTGGAGAGTTGTTAGGTAGGGTCTTAATTTATCATACCTGAAAGTGTAACTTTCTGTAGTTTTAAATTTTTAAATGTCAAATTTCAAATAAAAAAATAGAAAATAGTACAATGGATCCTCATATGCCCATCACCAGGCTCTATTATTATCAAGATTTGCCTCACTTGTTTCATCTACCTCTTTTTTGCTTTTCTCATTTTTTCCTAAATATTTAAAGCAAATCCCAGACATCTCATTATTTCACCTCTACATTCTTCTGTATGCATCTCTAAATACCGCAGATACTTTTATATAACCACAATGCCATTATTATGTCTAAAAAATTAACAATAGGGCGCCTGGGTGGCTCAGTTGGTTAAGCGACTGCCTTCGGCTCAGGTCATGATCCTGGAGTCTCAGGATCAAGTCCCGCATCGGGCTCCCTGCTCGGCGAGGAGTCTGCTTCTCCCTCTGACCTTCCTCCCTCTCATGCTGTCTCTCATTCTCTCTCTCAAGTGAATAGATAAAATCTTTGAAAAAATAAAAAAATGAAAAAAAATAAAAAATTAACAATATTTTTTGGTATTATCTAATATTTAGTCCATACATAAATGTTCCTGATCGTTTAAAAATGCGTGTTTGCATTAGAATAAAAATAAGATTCACAATTGCATTGGATTGATACTTGTGTGGTCTCTTTGAATCTAGAGCAGTATATTCTCATCACCTTCATTTTCCCTGCCATTGGCTTGTTGGAGTAACCACCTTAGTTGTTTGTATGGAATATTCCACATTGTAGATTTGTCTTTTTCCTTGAGGTGTCATTTTACTTGTTCCTCTATGCTTTATATTTCTATAAATGGAAGTTAACTCTAGAGATTTAATTAGGTTCAAGGTCAACATCTTGGCAAGAGTACTTTGCAGATGGTACTGTGTGCCTGATATCACAGTGTCTGGATAGCCTAACAATTTTCGTATTTCACTCTAAACCAGAAATCACAAACTAGTAATGCATAACCAAATCTTGCACATTAACACATTTGAATACAATTATTAGTTGCTACTTCTTGTTTTGTTTGCATTGTTATTTTTCCTAAAGTAATTCAAAGGAAAACAAACATAAAAGCTGTAGTTGTATCTTAATCAAAAGTAGTAAAATGGAAGAACACAATTGCTTCCTGTTTCAGTATAATTTATTTTTACACTAGACATCTCCATTCATTTTTATTACCTGCCAGACCCCTGTAAACACATGAGTTTGTGACTGCTGCTATATATATTCTCCAACCCATCATAGCAAGTACACCAAAACTCTGATCACAAGTATTGAATCCACACTTAGTAGTCAACTAACATCTGCCTAAACCATATACAGTTAGTTTTGGTGTACTGAAAGCACTGTATCACTCACAGCTGAGCTCCAATTTGCAGTTTCCATTGTCTGCTTTTTAAGAAATGAGAAAATTAGGGAAATTTTAAAAATATATTTAACCTTCCTATAATCCTGAAAAATAAAATTATCCAGGACCAAAAATAATCTTCATTATCCTTGAAGTTTTGAAACTGGTTAAATTCTTTAAAAATTTTTTTCCATGCATTTCATCACAAAATTAAAAGAATTTAAGGTGGTTCAAAAATCTAAAGCACTGATGTCTTCCATATGAAATATCTTCACTTGGACTTTTTAAAGACAAACCATAAACAAAAGACCATAAAGACATCATATGAAATGAGTTCTTGCAAACTTGGATTTGTTGAAGAAGACAATTATTTTAAACTCACAAGGGATATAAACAAATATGAAACTTTAGAACCCCAGGACATGCAAACCAGAATGTTGAAAACATAAGTTTCAAGTTGGACATCATGTTTCCAGTTCTTTCAGGAAAAATACATTTATCTAGTGTCTAAATTGGGACACAGGAAGTCAGAGCAGGGAATTACCAAAATAGTGTATTATAAGTGTTCTCCTTGAGATTGTTTTTGAATGCCTTTAAAAACTGGGTGTGTAAGTTAAAACTGCTTTTAGCACTTCCTCGACAGCTTACCTTAGATTTTGCTAAACTTGGCAGCATTATAAGGGTCATATTTTCACACAGATGCACTCTTCCTGAACAGAATGTATTTGACAGAAACAAGTTTTTCTTTCATGCCAGGCATTTATGTGTCTGCTTTCCATAACAAACAGCAAGACAAAGCTTACCATTCTGGACTCTCTCCCAATATTTCCAATTTAGCTATGAAAACAAGATTTTTTATTTCATGGTTTGGCGGAGTGCCCTTTAAAAGTTAACTCTTTAAGAGAACATAACATTTTCCCTCAATAATCATCTTATGTCCTATGATTTGAATTTTGTTTGCATTTCTTCAAATGTCCCAAAGTCTATCCTTGTATCACCTGAGTTGGAGACATTTTCATAAATTATCCTTTTATTCCCCTCTCACATAATTTAGCACTTTATTATAGCTCTTATTTGCATTATTTTCTGTTTCAGATACTAAGTCTAACCAAATTGAAGCCAGCATTTGTTTTGTTTCTAGGTCTTTGACAGAGTCTTGGAAGAGTCTCTAGCTGCCAGAGTTTTGTCTGAAATGGACTCATTTTCAAGAGTTCAGCTGTTTTCATACTCTATCCTTTCATAATGAATGGTGTCTATCCAAATAAAAGGGCAAATTATTATGGTAGGTTAGGACCTGGTAAAGTATGGAAAAATCTTTCCAGGATATATCTAAAACCAAAATTGAAATACACCATAAGCCTAACTCCAGCAGTTCCAAGGGTAACCATGCCATGCATCCAGCATTCTCAGTCTTTCAGAGAAGTCAAAGCATCCAATGCAAACTTTGATACTGAAAGAATGACTATTCAGTTTTTCATTCTGAAGCAGGTTATTAGAAAGAGACTGACAAGAAGACCTATTTTTAAAATTATTTTTTTTCTTTTTGTAAAATAAATTGGATGAATTAAAATTGAATATAATTTTGCCGTCATAACCATCATCATTACCTTTATGAACCTAAATGAATGATTTGGAATAGAATGTTAGTATACTTCACATGTCACCTTAATTCCTTTTTTTCTTAAGAAAATTACTTATTTTTAAGTAATCTCTACACCCAACATGGGGCTTGAAGTCACAACCCCAAGATCAAGAGTCACATGCTGGGGTGCCTGGGTGGCTTAGCTGGTTAAGCGTCTAATTTCGGCTCAGGTCATGATCTCCAGGTCCTGGGATGGAGCCCGGCATCAGGCTCCCTGCTCAGCAGGGAGTCTGCTTGTTCTTCTCCCTCTTCCTCTGCCCCTCCTCCTGCTCATGCTCTCTCTCAAACAAATAAATAAAATCTTCAATAAAAGAGAGTTATATGCTCTACCAACTGAGCCAGCAAGAAGCTCCTGTCAACTTAATTCTTTACTGTCATGCTTTCCTTTTTAAAATTTGTCTTCTTTAAGACCTAAATGTAAGATGCGAAACCATAAAAATCCTAGAAGAGAGCACAGGCTGTAATTTCTCTGACATTGGCTGTAGCAACATTTTTCTAGATATGTCTCCTGAGGCAAGGAAAACAAAAGCAAAAATAAACAATTGGGACTACATCAAAATAAAACACCTCTGGGGTGCCTGGGTGGCTCAGTCGGTAGAGTGTCCAACTCTTGATTTCAGCTCAGGTCATGATCTCAGGGTGGTGAGATTGAGCACTGCGTTGGGCTCCACACTCAGCGTGGAGTCTGCTTGTCCCTCTCCCTCTGCTCCTCCCCCGATCCCTCTCTCTCTCTCAAATAAATAAATAAATAAAATCTAAAAAAATAATAATAAAATAAAAAAATAAAAATAAATAAAAAGCTTCTGCACAGCAAAGGAAACAACAAAAAATCTAAAAGACAACCTACAGAATGGGAGAAGATATTTGCAAAGGACATATCCAATAAAGAGTTACTATACAAAATATATAAAGAACTTATACATCTCAACACAAAAACCCCCCAAATAATCCAATTAAAAAATGGTCAGAGACATGAACAGACATTTCTCCAAAGAAGACAGAGATGGCCAACAGACATATGAAAAGATGCTCAACATCACTCATCATCAGGGAAATGCAAACCAAAACCACAAAGAAATATCACTTCACACCTGTCAGAATTGCTAAAATCAATGACACAAGAAACAACAAATGTTGGCAAGGATGTGGAGAAAAAGGAACCCTCTTGCACTGTTGGTGGGAATGCAAACTGGTGCAGCCACTGTGAAAAACAGTATGGAGGTTCCTCAAAACATTAAAAGTAGAATTACCATATGATCCAGCAATTGCTCTACTGGGTAGTTACCCAAAGAATACAAAAACACTAATTCAAAGGGATACATGCACTCCAATGTTTATAGCAGCATTATTTACAATAGCCAAGATATGGAAGTAACCTAAATGCTTATCAACAGATGGATGGATAAAGAAGATGTGATATAGATAGGTAGATAGGTAGATAAAATAGAATATTACTCAGCCATAAAAAGGATGAGATAGTGCCATATGTGACAACATAGATGGGCCTCGAGGGCATTATGCTAAGTGAAATCAGTGAGACAGAGAAAGACAAATACAAAATTATTTCACTCCTATGTGGAATTTAAGAAAAAAAATGAACAAAGAAAAAATTAAAAAAAAAAAAAAACAGCCTCTTAACTATACAGAAAAAATAGATGGTTCTGGGGGTGGGGGGGGTGAAATGGGTGAGGGGGATTAAAGAGTACATTTATCTTGATGAGCACTGAGTAATGCATAGAATTGTTGAATCACTGTATTGTACACTTGAAACTAATGTAATGCTGTATGTTGGCTATAATGGAATTTAAAAAATAAATGAAATGAAAGTTGTGTTCTTTCACCTTTGAACTATTCAAAGATGCTGTTATTCTTTTCAGCTCCTAGGCCTACATTATTCATTCCTTGGATACAATATAAAGCTAGAACAACTATTTTGTGCTGAAATATATTTTGCCATTTTTGCTTGGAGAAAAAATACCAACCTTCTTATAGACAGAAAACTGACATATAGAGTTACTAGTTGATTCTTTAGTACATAGGAGTGCTACTTGTACACAAAATAAGATATTAAAAATGTTAATGCATATATTATTCAGTATGACTTCAGATCTCATTACTAAGACTATTTTGAATAGTGGCCAAATTAGATACAAATCAGATGCTGAAATCAAGAGGAGGATAAATGAACTATTACACAGAGATTGGCAAAAGAACCATAAAAAATAATTTTATATCACTGGAACATTAGATGAAATTTATTTTTAGTCTCTTTTTCTCAGGGTTCAATATAGTAATTATAAAGCAAGGGTTACACTTCACAAACTGGGCCTTCTCAGCATCTACATATGTGTGTGGAGCTTTCAATTTTTAGTTTGAATAAAAAAACTGAACTTTGCAGCACATGTGTAAAATCTCTGAATTTTCTAGGCCATTCCAGCCTGAGGATAAAAGTCAATCATCAGAAGAGCAATAAAACTAAATTTTTCTGATATTTCCCCTGTAACTATTACAGGACTTCCCTATGTAGTTCAAGGAGTTCGAGACGAATGAGTAGGGGTGGTATATCTTAAATAGGAATGTTCTTCCTCTCTGTTTTTATCTAGCTAACTCCTATTCATGCATCAGTGCCTAATTCAAGAAACACCTCCTTTGGAAAGCTTTTCCTGACCCATTCTGATTAGATGGCCTGCCTCTATACATCCATAAAATCTTATGCCTAACATTGTCCAAATTTTCATAGTGCTGATTATGGAATTATAATCATTCATTTGCATATTTACTGCCCTATGCCCTTTTCATCATCTCATTTTTCTCATCTCATCATCTCCTTCCTCCTCTCCTATTTTCCCACTTCCAAATGACCACACATACACAAGACTATTAGTTCCTCACCAGTAGAGACTATGTTTTGTTGGGCTTTGAATTTCCAGCACTTAGAATAATGTCTGGTATATAGTAATGACCAACTAATATTTATTGAATGAATATAATATGAATGAATGAATGCTTAGGAACTGGTCATATCAGCTATCACCATTTTCTTCTTTTCCTCTGTCTTGCTAGCATGACGTATCCTGTTGCTGCCAATGCCCAGTGAATTAGTAATGTCTATAACAAAATACCACAGACTAGGTGGCTTAAACAACAGAAGATTATTTTCTCATAATTCTGGGGGCTTTGAAGTCTGACATCAAGGCATCAGTGAGGTTGGCTCCTTCTGAGGGCTGTGAAGGAAAGATTTATTCATGGCTTTTCTCCTTGGCTTGTAGGTCTTCTCCCTGTGTCTTTACATGTCTTCCCTTTACATGTGTCTGTGTCCAAATTTCTTCTTCTTATAAGGATACCAGTCATATTGAATTAGGATCCACCCAAATGACCTCATTTTAAGTTAATTCTTTAAAGACACTTTCTCCAAATACCATCAGATTCTGATGTGAATTTGGTCCTAGCACTCACTGATTTTGCTGTTACTAGTAATAATTGTGTTATTAAACAACCATTTTCTGAGCATGTATTTTGTGTCAGAAACTGTGCCAAGTGCTTTATATGCACATCTGTGACACATAAGGTTATCTCAATGCCTACCACAGGCACCCATACCCACTAAAGCTCACCAGAAGCACCAATATTTTGCCCATCCTGTGGTTTGGCAGTTAACCCCACTGGAGAAAGTACCCATTACTTCCATTGGTGTGAGATCCTACTAAGTAGGGTACAGAGAAGTGCTGTTCAGCACTCTTAAGGATTTACAGAAGCAGCTCTTTTATTCTTTTACTGCACTCTCCATATATGAAAACTTGGCCATGGGTCCACAAGGAATTGAGCCAGGGGACCATGCTGAGACAATCTTGGGGCTATATTTAGAATTTTACCTCCCCATCCATTCCTTTGTACTATCTTTGTGTGCTTTGATTCTTTCTTCTTTTGGTTTGAACTTTTCCCCAAGACTTACATGTAATAGATCCATAGCCAACTCACTTCCATCATATCTCCAGACATGCCTAATTTCTAGAAAACACATAACCTAAATTCTCAATGGAGACCCCAACTAAATCTAGCTGTAAATTTAGTCTTTACTATGATTTTCTAAAAAAAACCTTTAATGATGCAATTGTTTTTCCATTTTAAATATATTGCAAGAGGTGGTGGAGTAACTTTCTTAAATCTTTAAGCATTAGTTTAGTATGAGGACTGAGGAAATTTTTGACTGAGCTGAAAATTAAGGGAACTCGGGTATTTGGGAGGAAAAGGAGACTGTAGTGTAATGAGGAGTAAACTTGTGAGTTCATGTAATTTACCTTTTTTGACCTAGGTTATATAAATGCTTATATTATAGCATTTAGGAGTATAATTAACTCCTATTTATCTTTCTCATGGGAAAAGGGGGTTTATACAGAGATAGGAGAAAAAGAAAGGAGTTGATGCATGAATGACAAAATTCTATCTCGTGATGTCTTTTAGAGGTGTTGAGAATAGCTACAACTGTGGCTGCTCCAAGGCTAAGCGAGGCCCTGTAGGGGAATATGTTCTACCTCAGCCTTTCATGGGCTGATGACATTATCCTGCATTCAGGGCCATGCAAAGGTTGACTTATTCAATCCTTCACCATGTAAGTAGAGAGAATTGTACAGAGATTTTATCCATCTATCTAGATCCCTAATCTTTTAAAGATGATTTTGGAAATCCAATTACTCTAGAGTTTTAAAGATTTTATTATTTATTTATTTATTTATTTGAGAGAGAGAGAGAGAGAGAGAGCACGAGCAGGGGGAGGAGCAGAGGAAGAGGGAGAGGGACAAGCAGACTCCCCGCTGAGCAAAGTGCCTGACGCGGGGCTCCATCCCAGGACCTGGGATCATGGCCTGAGCCAAAGGCAGACGCTTAACCGACTGAGCGACCCAGGTGCCCAAAAATTACTCTAGAGTTTTAAAAAATGAATCCCAAGTATACTCTACAAGCTTTATTTTAAAAATCTGAGATCAGTAGGGGAAGAAGAGAGTTCAAAATTATTTCTCAGTCTACAAGTGCTCCTCCACATGATTCACTTAGCACCTTTGTATTTATCACAGTTTTAAATTTAATTGACAACATATTTTATTATGCTTTAATATTATGACAACATTGCGGTACATTAATGGTATCAAAATTTTTCAAGCCAGATTACCAAAATAGTGGTGATTTTTATTGCTAGGATGTGATGGAGAGATTGTTTCCTCCAATCTTCAATTCTTTCCCTCTATATTTAGTTTACCAAAGCCTCTCATAATTGCTGTTCTTGTAATGTCAGGAAGAAATTCACATCTCTTTGCAGATTAAACTTATTGAGTTAGTGTTTCATATGCCCAACCTATAAATTTTTTTATCCTTGGGGAATGCCTATTCACATTAGTGGGAGCTGAGTAAACATATCAAGCAGGTAGGAGCCCTTCCTTCACTTGAGAACCAGGTAACAAGGGTACAGTTATCAGTGTTAGTAATATTACATCTCCAGTAGAATGTAAAGGGTCACTTTTAATTACAGGGAGATAACTAAACTTAATAGGGTATTACATAGCTGAACTATTTACAAAATTACAAATTCCTTCACAGAAGTTTTTGGAAAACTGACCTTTACATGTTAGCATTATCATAAAAATATATTTTTTAAATGTATACAATTAAAATTTTTGCCAATAATGTTAAAAACTTGAAGTCACTGTGGAGAGCAAAATGGCCCTTAGTATATATTCCTTATGAGAAGGCAACACAGCACTTTTTCCCCTGGAATTCTAATTTGCAGATCCAATATCTCTCTCCAATCAAATGCAATTTAGTATAACTTGTACCAGTGCGTAACATGCCAGTTAGGTGCTCCAAATAAGGCCAAGATTCATCTCAGTGACCCATAAGTAGGGCTGAAGGACTGACAGGATTTCTTTACAGCTTTAGGCTTGACACTGTTGGCACTTCTCATAGACTGAAAATGTTTCATTAGGTCTTATGTTCCTAACAGTATTATATGATATCTATAGGTAAATCTTCATGTTTCCCAAGCAACAAAGAAAGGGAGGGGCATTATTAAAGAGAAAGCATCATTAAATTTTCTGTTTTAAATTGATACCATTTGGGGGGTGCGCCTGGGTGGTCAGTCGTTAAGCATCTGCCTTCGGCTGAGGTCATGATCCCGGGATCCTGGGATAGAGCCCCGCATCAGGCTCCCTGCTCTGCAGAAAGCCTGCTTCTCCCTCTCCACTCCTCTGCTTGTGTTCTCTCTCTGTCTCTCTCTCTGTCAAATAAATAAATAAAATCTTAAAAAAAATAAATTGATACCATTTTTTTAATATAATACCTATTTCACAGTCTTAATTATTTTTCCTGAACAATAAGCCAGACCAAATATATATAGCAGGTATAAAACACGATTTGGACGTTACACCTGTCGGTGCTTTTCCACATCATTATTGGAAACATCACACTCCTGGCTATAGAACAAATGACTAAAACTCAAGAAGGGTTACACTATGAGAGTATACTTAAAGGTTCTGATGGGGGTGGAAGTGACATGTAAAACCACATGTAAATAAAATAATCCTGTAATATTCTCATAGATGCTCCTTTGAGAAAACTTATGTTTATTTTTTTTT